>NC_081425.1:88092112-88420176 GCF_949786415.1 Peromyscus eremicus | reverse complement strand
TAGCCAGAAGTCATAGTGCCTATGTATAATCCTAGCACTCTGAAGACTGAGGCAGGAAGATTTTGAGTTCAAAGCCAGCCTGGACTACATAGTTCCAGGACAGCATGAGCTATAGAATGGAGACCCTGTCTCAAAATAAGGACAGAAAGGCTGGACAGTGGTGGCGCACGCCTCTAATCCCAGTGCTCGGGAGGCAGAGGTAGGCACATCTCTGAGTTGCAGGGCAGACTGGTCTACAGAGCAAGTTCTAGGACATCCAGGGCTGTTAACATAGAGAAACTGTCTCAAAAACAACAGCAAAAAGCTATAATTATTCCAAACTTGGCATGAAATTCTCAGGTAGATCTTAAGAGAAGTGTTGTGTAGCCTGGTGCATTGTATTGACTAAGGAAGTCCTCACAGGTTTGTGCTTTCCTTGAGAAAAAGACATATAGTATTAGGTTAGTAAGTGTTGATTACATGAATAAATGCATTCTGAGATTGGATGTTTAATTTAAATGCCAATTTAATGATACCCCTAACATTGTCATGCTCCCGTCAATACATTAGTTTGCTGAGAGATACAAATGATAGTTCAGAGAATAGCAGTTACTCTACTCACAAAAGACATGGGAGGTTTTTAAGTTTTTTTTTTTTATACTTATCATCAGGTTGGTTTTTTACTAATCTAGACTGTTTGATTGACTATAATACAATACTTTGCTTTTTATGAAAAAGGTTCCCTTAGGGATAGAGGTAGGAAACTTTTGCCAGAAACCATTAGTGACATAGTATGAACTGATAAACTTGTCTTAAAAATCACCATAGGGAAGCTGGACATTTTAGCCAATGTCTTTAATGCTAGCTCCCCAGCAATTGTGAGGCAGAGGTAAGCAGATCTCTATGAGTTTGAGGCCAACCTGATGTTCTTAGCACGTTCTCACAGTGAGACCTTGTCTCAAAAAGGAAAAAAAAAAAAAAAAGGCCTAGGTGCTGGTCTCTTATCAGACATGCTTTGTAAATTTTGAACCATTCTGTGGACTAACCTTTTACTCTTTGGATAGATGCTTTTATGCACTAGCTTTTTTAGTTTTGATGAAGTTCATTATATCTGTTTTTCCCTTTATTTCTTGTGGATTTAGAGCCATATTCATGAGATCAGATTTAACTTTACAATCATGAGTCTTGTCTTAGGGCATATAGTTTGGCTTCTTGAATACAAAGCCAGGCCTACTGCACATGGTACACAAGATGTGCAGCATAAAACTGTGATGAGGATTCTGACTCTGAAAACTCAGGACAGACAGAATCTATAGAATTACAGAAAAAGCATATCCTGTAGGCCCCAGAGGGAAGACATGGCAAAACAGAGTGTCTCTTAGGCTCAGAAGTTTATAATTATCCTAGAAATGTGTGTTTGGTTTTAACACGGCAAGGTAATTAGTTCCGATGCAGAGGTTGCTCTTTTTGTGTTTTACCTAATAATCCACTTTGTACTAAATGGAGAAATAAAACCTAAGAATAACATCTGTGGAAGAAAAAACCAAGAGTCCTGGTTTATATTGGCTCTAACTAGAAACTGATCATTTCTAATGAGAAAGTGGATTTGGTGTTTTCACAACAGGAAAGAGGAAATACTTGCTGTAAGTCAAGAAGATTTATGTGCAAACACGCAATGGTGCATTAAGATGACTCTGCTAATGTTAAGCCCTTCTTGTGGTCTGTTATTCACATCAGACACTGAATAACCCTTTTTAAATCAAATATTTATAATCATAGAACTGCGGTATGTTTCCTCACATTTGTGAGCTTTTCATGGAGCTTCCTGGCATCTATTTGATGTTTTTAAACAGTTGTTTCAGAATTTTGTGCATGCACACAGTGTGTTTTGATTAAGCCCACCTGCCGCTCCTCCACTAGTGACTAGGACTGGAGCTCAGGATGTGTCTTAGAGCTAATGAAGTTTCCTGCGTCACAGTGAAGCCTGCTGCACTGCTGTGGTTTTGTCACTCCTCATTCTAAAAGAGCACATGTAGATTACTATATAATAATCTTCATTATTACCCAGAACTAGTGACTGTAAGAAATATGAAACTTATTTCTAAATTATTTCCCTCCCAGCATTTAGTTTTTGTTGAACAGAAAAAACATTTTAGCCAAAATATGAGTCCTATAGCATGTATGATGTAACTAAGAGTATTATGATGCTAAAGATGAGCATGCCAGGCAAACATTCTATCATTAAGTTACATCCTCAGCCCAGTTTATAAGAGTTTTTTTGTTTTTTTCTTTCAGGTGAAATTCCTAAGCAAGTTAAAGTAAAAAAATTGAAGAACCTAAAAACTCTGGATTCTAAACCTGGTATTGACTTTTATTACTGACTTTTATTTTGTGTATATTTGTGAATGTCTGCATGCAAGTGTCATAGTGCATGTGTGGAAATCAGAGGACAGTATTTGGGAGTCATTTCTCTCCTTCTTCCATGGATTGCAGGGCTGGATGAAACTCATGTAGTGAGGCCTGCATAGCGAGTACCTGTCCCAGCTGAGTCATCCTGCTAGCCCCGACTTTTATTAATCTGAAGTGTGTACTCATCTAGGTTGTTGGTTTTCTGTTTATCTATCTTCTTTTCTTAGGAGTTTATACCTCTTACAAGCCATATCTAAACAGAGATGAGGAGATCATAAAACAACTCCAGAAGGTAACTGCTTGCTCATATTATTAATTTAAATCTCCTTGTTGAGGTCTGTAGTATTTAGTTAGGCAATGTGTGTGCATATGTGGGGGGGGATCGTTTTTGTTTTTATGTGTAGTAATGTGAAATAGAACTTCACTTCTTAAAAACAATACTGCTGCTTGAACCAGGGCCTCATGCATGCTAGGCAAGTGCTTTACCATTGAGGTATATCCCTAACCTAGAATCTCACCTGGCTTGCCTAGAACTCACTGTGAAGACCAGGCTAGGCTTGAACTTGTAATCTTCCTGCTTCTACCTTTTAAGTACTATGTTATAGGCCTGTGCCATCGTGGCGCGTGCGCGCGTGCTTACGTGATGGTGGGGGTCAGGGAAACATTGTAGTGTAGTGTCAATTCTCTTTCCCACCTTTTATGTGAGTTCCAGGGAAAAATGCCTTTATTCACTGAGCCATCTTGCTAGCCCTGAATCACTTTTGTTTTTTGCCTCGCATACCTCAGTCTTGAATTACTTTTCAGTCCAAGCTTTAGTTAGGTCTGGATGTCGTGGCTCATCCCTGTCATGCTAGCACTAGGCCACTGAGATAGGACGATCTTAAGTTCTAGACAAACCCGGCTAGATAGGGAGTCCTTGTCTCTAAAATAAGTAGATAGTGCTGGCGAGGTGGCTCAAGAGGTGAAGGTGTCGGCTGCCAAGCTGGCAGCCTGAGTTTAATCTCTGGGACCCACCTGATGTCAGAGAGAGGAGAAAGCTAACTCCACACACTTTGCTGTTGTCCATGTGTGCCACTTCCCACCTCCCAAATCATACACACATACTGCTGCACACAAAATAAATGCATAAACCCGAGTTCAGTCCCAGGAGCCACATGGGAGAAAGAGAGAACTGACTCCTGCAAGCTGTCCTCTGAGCTATACAAGCACTCCTTGGCACATATATGCACATGCACCCATATACACAAATAAGGGTAATAAAAAATTTTAATTGAAAAAAAATCAAAAGACCAGGAGCTGCAGAGATGGCTTAGTTGGTAAGGTACATGCACACATAATCAAGACACCAATGCAGCAGTAGCCATAGACTTGAGTATTGGTTCTGTAGCTATAGAAAAACAAGTCAGTCTGGAAACTTAGACATTGTTGTAAATTGTCAGTAGCATCTAACAGTAAGAGAAAGTATTTTTTAAAGATGTCAGTTGTATTAATACAGCGTATGCAAAATAAAGATTATTTTCACTGTGAACTGATGCTCTTAAGTATGGGATAAATGATATTAATAAATCTATAGGGTCTCAAATTTATGTTTGAGTGATAAAAGCAAATTATATGTATCAGTACATATGTTTAAGGCTGGTTTAAGTAATGTTTAAGGCTGGTTAAATGTACCCATTTCTTCAAACATTTATAATTTTTTTGTGGTAACACATTTAAAATCCTTTCTTTTATGTTTTTGAGATAGGTAGTATGTAATTTTTCCTGTGGTCACCCTACTGTACAATAGTAACACACCAAAACTGCCTGCTGCTATCCAGCTGTAACTTAGTACAGTTACAGAAAGTTCAGCCTTCCCCTCCCCACCCCAACTCCCTAGCCTCTAGCTAAAACTTCCTTTTACAGAGTTTTACAAAATGAACTTCTAATTAAGTTATTTTTCTGTAACATTCTAGCATTTTTTTTTTATTGGTTGTTGATTGGTATTAAATTTAAATGCCTGTTTACAAAACAGTTGGACTTGGTCATTATCTTACATTCCCGAACACTAACATACGGGCTTCTGTCTTCTCTCAAGGGTGTACAGCAGAAACGTCCTTCTGAGGCTCAAAGTGTTATTCTCCGACGCTATTTTTTGGAACTGACACAAAGTTTCATCATTCCATTAGTAAGTTATTAATCTTAATAAATGTGATTTCTGTCCTCTATATCATAAGTTCTATGCTTTACCAGTTAGTGTGTTTATTGATTTAAAAGTTATTTACGAGAGACCTGGATTCTTTGTTCTCATTCTCTTTGGTAAGTCATTGATCCTCAGTTTGCTTGTCCACATGTGGCTGGTTCTGTGATTCCTAAATACCTTTCAAGTTTGTTGTGACATTTTTTAAGTAGGGTTGGAGTTTATTAAAAGACCTTTAATATATATTTCAAGCACTAGGATTAAGGGAGAAAGAATAGCACTCAGAAAGATACCCCTAAGAATATGGCTGTGGGCTTCTTGAAGGATTGTCACATGTTGTAAGTCTTGATTGAGATACTGATACAATTTTTTGACTTGATAAAATTTTATTCTTTTTTACTTTCCATTTTTTAAATAGACATAGAATTGTCTGAGTTGCTTTTCTATTTCTGTGATAAGAGACTATGATCAAGGCAACTTATAGAAGAAAGAGTTTATTGGAGCATACAGTTGCAGAGGATTAGAGTCTGTGACCATCATGGAGGGGAGCATGGCAGCTTGTAGGCAGGCATGGTGCTGGAGCAGTAGCTGAGAGTCTTAAGTCTTGATCCACAGTCATGAAGCAGAGAGAGCTAACTGGGAATGCCGTGGGCTTTTGAAACTTCACTTGACCCCTAGTGACACACCTCCTCCAACAAGGATTAGGAGGCCACACCTCCTAATCCTTCCCAAACAGTTTCACCAGCTGGGGCCAAGTATGTAAATACATGAGCCCCTGGGGCCATTATCATTCAACCACACAGAATGCACAGAATTAAACTGATGAGGGTGGGGCATGCACAGTAATGAAGGAGGGTGGTGCTGGGATTGATCCCAAGGCCTTGCACATGCAAAGCAAATACTCTACCACTGAGCTATAGCCCTAACACTATACTACTGATTTTAAGAGATGAGAAAATTAAGCACAAACAATAAGATTAAATCCATAATTCCAGGTGATAAACAATACAAGATACCAGCTAGCTGCCTCTGAGAAACTGATTGATCATCCAAGGTGATTACCTAACAGTCAGATACTGAAGTGGAACATTACTGTCCACACCTGTAATCCCAGCACTTGAGAGACAGCAGTGGGAGGGTTATTGAAAATTAGAATACAGTCAAGACCCCACAGTGCCATCCTGCCTCAAAAACAAAAAACAGCAACACAAGAAAGAGCTGAGCATGGTGGCACATGCCTTTAATCCCAGCATTTGGAAGGCAAAGGCAGGCAGATCTCTGTGAATTCCAGGACAGCCAGGGTTGTTATACACAGAAAACCAATCTCAGAAAACAAAACAAAAAAAATAAAACAACAACAACCACCAAAGGCCTTGTTTTGCAAAAGCAAGATCAGGTTAGTTTATCAACTGCACAGTGGAGCATGTGGCTGTATCCTCATTTGTATTTGTTACTTAAGAACCATTAGTCAAGTGTAGTCCCTCCCTCTCTCCCTTCCCTCTGTCTTTCCTTTGGTGCTTAGCGTTAACTGCCATGTGTCAAGGCAGATCAGCCTTGTGAGTGCTAGGATTATAAGTATGTGCCACCACACCTGGACAAGTATAGTGTTTATTAGGTACCCCAAAGCCTATTAAATACATTATTAAAGTTGTATCACCACAAAGCCACAATGTTTTACACAAATTGTAGAAGTACTTTTTCGTCAGGACTGCCAGCCCACATTTAACAACATGGAGACTTATTATTAATTATGAAAGCTTGGCCTTTAGCCTAGGCTTGTCGCAACTAGCTCTTATATCTTCAGTTAACCCATTTATGTTAATCTGTGTTCTGCCACATGGCGTTACCTCTCTTCCATCTTGCACCTCCTGTTTCCTCTCTTTGCTTGGAAGTCCTGCTTATACCCTGCCTAGCTATTGACCATTCAGGTTTTTATTACACCAATCACAGCAATACATCTTCACACAGTGTACAAATATCCCACAACAATAAACCTTGTATTATTCAGATGTTTTATCACTGTGACAAATTCCTGAAAAAAAAAGTTAAAGAACAGGATTTATTTTGACTCATAATTTTAGAGACTTGTGTAAAAGGTTAGACTGTTGCTATTGTTTTAGGCATGAGACAAGGTAGACTATCACAGCAATGTGAACTTGTAACACAGGCTGCCCACTTCATGAGAAGGGGCCAGGGCCAGGGTGTATATCCAGAGTTGTGCTGTTAGTGACCTCTAGCTAGCGCCTACTTCAGTAATAGCCAATTCCATACAAACTCAGCAGTGGGTTAACCCATTAATGAATTTAGTACTTTTATGATCCAATCACCTCTCAATTTCATCACCAGCTAGAGAACCAAGCCTTCAACATATGAGTCTTTTTGGCAGGATACGTTATATCCAACCACAGAACCCCCTTAATGTAGTGATTTTAGTATCAGTGTTATTCATTCTTTAGGAACTGAAGTGTTTCAATTGAATTAATTTTTAAATTACTATGAACACTTTAACTAGTGTAGTGAAGCTATTTTTAGTAGATACTTATGTCATTTATCCAAAGACAATTTACTGCCAAATGCTACATTAGATATTAACCAGTCCAACATGCATACCAGTTTATCCTCTAGGTATAATAGATGTTTTTGGTGATTGTTTTTTGTTTGATTTTTGAGACAGTGTCTTTCTGTATAGCTCTGGCTGGTCTAGAACTCATAGAGATCCTCCTGCCTCTGCCTCCCAAATGCTGGGATTAAAGGCGTGTGCCACCGTACCTGGCTTTGGTGATTGTTCTATGAATTTATGTATGTGCAGCATTCATAGAACAAATAATTACAAGTGATGCAGACACCCAAGGATAGGGTTGGGTTTGTGTTAGCTGTCACAGACCTAGATATAAATCCCCACTAGGGCAAAGCTGGATCCAGCTGTTCATCAGAAATGACCAGTGGAGGGTGTCAGATGCAACAAAGAGGAAGAAATACCCAGAAAAGCTGCCGAGAAAATGCCCCTTCCACCATAGTACTGCTGTTTCTCATATTGAGAGGAGCTGTAGTCATTGGGTTTTTCAGGAGGAACTTCTTGAGTGGGATATTTTCTGGATGATTCAACAAATCCTATATCTAATTTATGGTTTCCTTCATGATGCTTTTCAGCTTCTTCCCTTCTCTTAAATACCATCTTCCTCAGACTAGGAGCTCTTATCTGCTCCAGTGATGTGGGGATCTGTTTCAGGAGGAAGTGAGGAATCTGCTATAGTAAGAGCTTGTGGCACTTCTAGATTCAGATTCATACTAAGCACCTGGAAGTCTTTTTCCCCATCACCCTTATAAATAGAAACCAAGGCTGGAGCTAAGTTCCTGTTTCCTGTATTGCTGAAGTATGTCAGCAACCCCACAAGTTTTGGCACACAGGCTGCTCTATGACAGGGACCCTGGGGTGGCTGCCTCTGCCTGGTCAGGGTTAGTGCAGGGCAGTGTGCTGTGCTTTGGCCCAAGTTGGCCCAGGGAGTACATAGTCCTGGTACACACATCTACTGAACTAGTCTGTTGTGAGATTTTATATAATGCCTGCATTTTGGACTTTAAAAGGTCACCTTGGAGTTTCTTCTTCTAATACGGTTTTTTGTTTGTTTGTTTGTTGTTTTGTTTGAGATAGCGTCTCACTATGTAGTCTTGGCTGCCTAGAAATCACTGTATAGATCAGGATGGCCTCCAACTCACAGAGATCTGCTCCTGCCTCTCAAGTTGTGGGATTAAAGACATGTACCACCATGTCTGGCTGATACTGTTTTCTTGAACAGAATTTGATACCACATCCAAGAAGCTATATAACTCTATGATAAAGGGAACTATGTGTATCTTGTTCCTTAGCACTCCCGCAGTCTGATGTAGGGTAGACTTTTAACTATTTATTGAGTAAATGACTAATACAGCCATTCTAAGGAATTTAGTGGACTGACATATAAATATAGGCAGTATCACAATAGCTTGGTCTGGAGATTGTATCATTGCTTTTATGTCATTATTTATAGAATCTATGAAGATATGAAAGCAACCTGAAGATCTTTGTTGTTCATTTTAGAAAAAAAGTATTCTTTCTTCATTTGGGGATGGAATTTTGATTCATTTAAACCTGTGTTGTGTTGGGGATATAATTCAGTGGTACAATAAGAATTGGTGGTGAGACCTTGGATTTGATGCCTGGAATCAAACAAATGAGACAGCTTGTTTAAGTAGATCAACTTTTTTTGGTACACAAGAGCACAGACTGAGCTGAGCCTGGTCACTCACTCCTGTGGTCCCAGCACTCAGGACTCCGAAGCAGAAGGGCTGTCATCACAAGCTGAAAGCCAGCCAGGGCTGTGGGTTAGATGCTGTCTCAAAAATAACAAAACCAATCAAAATGCAGAGTTTTAGAGTCCAGTTCCAGCTGATAATCCACAGCACAGTTCCTACACTGAGGGCTTAGGGGTTATTGTGGAAAAGGGAATGGGATGTTTGTAAGATCCAGAGAAACAGGAAGTTTTCTGTGAGACTGTATCTTAGAAATGTCAGAAGTCTCACCACCCTGGCTGCCGACACATGAGCTGAGCGGTGATGACAACAGCAGGCATACTCACATAGAAGGGAAAGTCCGTGAGGCTTCGACCAGACAGAAACTCTAGCCAGCTAAGAAAGGCTGAGAGTGGGAGAAAGCCTTCCCCAGGAAGAGCTCACCATTGGCTGTCCAATACTGAAGGGTCAGCCCTGAAAACACACAGACAGGTAACAGTATACAGGCAGAGCAGGTTATATTTATGTATGTGAGACACACACACACACACACACACACACACACACACACACACACACACACGACAACAGTTCAAGAGGCCATGAGTGTGAGAGACAGTAGGCTTGTGGTTATATGGAAGGTTTGGAAGGATGAAAGGGATGTAATTATTATCTTAAAAATATTTAAATAAATAGCAACAATAAAAGAAAGAAAGAAAAGTGAGAGAATATCAAGTATATCTGAATTCAAGTTCAAATGAGTCTGGTCAGGCCGTTTAGCTTTTTGAACCTTCAGTTTCCCAGTAGTTACTTTCACAAATCGTGTTTTCAAGGATTACCAGAGATGAAGCATTTAAAGTGTTAAGTATATTTTCTGACATAGTTAGTCAACACAGTTAACTATTGTCATTCAAATTATAAGGGGCTGGAGAGATGGCTCTGCAGTTAGAGGAACTTGCTGCTCTTGCAGAGAGGACCCGATACCTGTTCCAGCACCCATTTCCAGGGGCTCAAAACCTCCTGTAATTCTAACTTGAGGGCATTTAACACCAGCTTCTGATGTCCATGAGTATGAATGTGCATGTGCCTGCACACACACATAAATAAAAATAAACCTTAAAAATATATCTGAGTTTAGAGCCAGATAGAATAGCATAGTCTTGTAATTCCAACCATTGGCGTGGGGGCAGGAAGATCATGATTTCAAGGATAGCCAGGAGTACATAGCAAGACCCTGTTTGAACAAACCAAACAAGGGCTGGTGAGAGAGCTCAGAAGGAGAGGCATTTGCTGCACAAGCCTGGCAACTTGTTCGGTCACATGTAAAGGTAGAAGGGGAGAACCAACCCACAAATTTGTCCTCTGACTTCCATGTGTGTGCTGCGGCACACAAGCCCATATAGATCATGCACTCACACATAAATAATTTTAAACAAGTGAAGATATGAACTGGACACAGTGTCATGTCTCAGTTACTTGGGAAGCTAAGGTGGAAGATCACTTGAGCCCATGAGTTCAAAATCAGCTTGTGCAGTACAGCAAACCACCAATCTTGGAACAAAGGAAAAGTAATCCGTTTTGAGTATCCAAGTCTTAGTTAAATTTTGTTGAAACATGACTTTCCAAGTCAGTTTAACTGGAGCAGTCTTTTGTAGGAAATGGTGAAATCATTGAAGGAACATGATGGAATAATTCAGATTCGGCTTGTCAAGGTGCTCACTGAGGAAAGGCACTTGCTGCCAAGCCTCACAATCTGAGTTCCATTGGAACAGCGCTTACTTTCACATACATGCCCTGCGTATGCACGTGCACTTGCATGCACACGTGCCAAGAGAAACACACACAGTAAATAAATGAATGTAATAACTTAAAAATATTTAAAAAAAAAACACTGTGGATCACTTTTTCTTTCTATATACTCACAAGATCTATCATTTCTGTGACTCCATGAGGTATGCAGTTTATTACCTCACTACCAAGCAAGCAATCAGTTCTGCAGTAGATACCAGCAAGGTGTCCTCAAATTCAATTCTGACACTATGCCTGGCGATAGCTTCAGATGCCAAATCCTGAGGGCTGGATTCTTGAGTTTGCCCTACTCCATGTTAGATGCCAGTCCTAAGCTCCAGTCTATGCTTAGTACTGATCCACTGTAAATCCCATAATCCCTTCTTCAGAATCTACTCATTTACTTGAGTGACTCAGGGAAACATTGATATTAGTTGGTGTATTATACAAAACATTACAAAGTACAGATATATATATATATATATATAGATAGATAGATAGATAGATAGATAGATAGATAGATAGATGGGATAGGGTATGGAGGGAGAGACATAGAGCTTGCATGATGTCTCTGAGTGTGCCACCCACTATAAATGTCATGTATTCTGCTATCTTGAAACTCTTTAGCCCATGTCCTTTAGATTGTTACAGAGACTTCATTGCATAAGCATGATTGAAGCATGTATATCTGTGTCCAGATGTTATTGGCACAAAGAGTGCATGTTCTGGTCGGATGCTATCAGGCTGGGTGGTGACCATCAGCAAAGCCTGTCTGTCAGATCCTTTCCTTACAGGTGTGATTGAGACTCTTTCTGAACTGGAGGTCTTAACCACTCCTTCTAGACAAGCCTAGAGTAAAGAAGTCATGGTCAGCAAGGCCAGGGAAGATGAGATTTTTGTAACCTACTGTGGGGAAGAGAAGTTCTAGTTTTTATGAACTACCTATAGTAGGGAGTTATAAGCCAGAAACTGGATGGAAAAAAAAAGTGTGTGTGTGTGTGTGTGTGTGTGTGTGTGTGTGTGTGTGTGTCTGTCCTAGTATGACTTAGAAAACCATTTTATTAAAATGTAAGACTCTTAAGTAAGACTATGTAAGCACTAACATTCATTCATTCATTGTCTGTCTATCTATCTATCTATCTATCTATCTATTTATTTATTTATTTTGGCTTTAGGAAAGATATGTGGCAAGCTTGATGCCTTTGCAGAAAAGTATTTCTCCGTGGAAGGTATGTGCTAGTCAAGTGCTTTCCTCTTTGAGCTGCCTAGCTATAGTTACCCTTTTTGAATAGAGCAATTCCTTATCTCTAAACATAGTATGCCTTGTTTTCTAGAGTCCACCCCAGTTAAGACAGTTCCTTCCAGAAGAATTTATGAAAACACTTGAAAAAACGGGGCCTCAGCTCACATCTGGAATCAAGGGCGATTGGATTGGACTTTACCGGTTAATCACTTTACTTATTTTCCACCTACCTGTGAATCTTTACTTAAAAACTAGTTGTAAAACCTAGATAATTCATGTAACATGTATCTCTGAACTATAAGAAAGGAATGAAAGGCTAGAATGGTGGCACATTGTAATCCAAACACTTGGGAGGGAGAATCAAGAGGATCCAGAGTTAAATGTCATCCTCAGCTTCATAGCAAGTTTGAGGCTAGCCTGGGTTACTTGAGACCTTGGGTAGGTTTGTTTGTTTATTTTGTGTTTTATTTGTTGGTTGTCTTGTTTTTAAGAGGGGTTATTAAAAGAAGAAATAAATATTAACCAAACTTTGCCTTTTTTAAAATTTATTTTTGTAGGCAGTTTCTAAAGTCTCCTAATTTTGATGGCTGGTTCAAGACCCGTCGGAAAGAAATGACCCAAAAATTGGAGGCACTTCATCTAGAAGCTCTTTGTGAAGAGGTTAGAAAACAGTGTGTTAGTATGATGCAAGTGTTAATATAGAGGTTGAAAATAATACTTAGAATCCACTTTATTACATTTACTTATTGTGTGTGTGTGTGTGTGTGTGTGTGTGTGTGTGTGTGTGTGTGTACATGTTATAGTGTGAGTGTGGAGGTCAGAGGACAGCTTTCATGAATCAGTTCTCTCCTACCATGAGGGTCCCAGGTCTAAACTAGGGTGTCTGGCTTGGCAGTAATGCCTTTATCCACCAACCCCCACTTTATTATTATAAATAGTACTCATAGCTAACGTGCTCATATCTTGTCCTATGAGTCAGGACTCTCTTAATTATTACAAAAATTCCTTGAGGTGGGGGTGTTGTGATGTGCATTATGCTGCAACTGTGGTTTAGGATTTAGTGAGCTTGCCTCAGTTTGCACCACCCCAAGTTGTGAAGCCATGGAGTGCTGTGGTCTGCTTTTTGGTCTACATGAACTAATTGTGCACCTCTCTTCCCAGTTCTGTGTTCAGACCTCAGTTAGTAGCATGAAGTCACCTGCAGTGGGAGTATTATACCACAGAAATTGGCAAATCTATAAAGCAGAGTGCACCTGGGATCAGGACTCCCGCCCCTGCTGTGTGGCTCCAGCTGTTTCCAGTGTGACTTAGTCACCATCTCCAGTTAGTGCTGACAGTTTTGTTGACGTGGTCGGGCTGCATTTTATACCTGTACCTCACACCAGCCTACTTCAAAGGAAGCTTCTTGAGATGATACAGTCTTACTTTCTGTTGTATTTCACTTTAAATGTTGAGGTGGGCTGGTCACAGTGTTAGCTTTCCTAATCATAAACTCCTAGTGACTGTGGCTTTTAGACAGATGCCGTGGTGACAGCAGCCACAAGGAAGCCCTATGAAAGTTTTATTCGAAGATACGAAATTTATATAGAGTAATGTATTCACATTTGGTTATCTTGACTTGTTAGCTAAAAATTCCTTATAAATTACTCTTATAATAAAGAAAGATTAGTGTTTATTGCATTGAGCTGCTGTTTTGTTTTTCCCTCTTGACAAAGGGCCACCTCAGAAAGGAGTTTTCTTAAGTTTTGTTTACAATTGTTTTGGCTAATGTTAAAAATGATCTCCTTAGCAGTTTTGAGATTTTCGTGAAAATTCCCTTTGCACTGTCCTGCTGTGTTGGAGTTGTGTGTCCTGTCTTCCTTCCCATCTTGTCCTTCCTTTCCACTGGTCTCACTGGTTGAGACAGAGAGGCTCGAGTATTTTTTGAGTATGTACCAATTTGGAATTTTCTTACTGTCTAGGACCTCCTTCTCTGGATCCAGAAACATACAGAAGTAGAAACAGTAGACCTTGTGTTGAAGCTTAAAAATAAGTTGGTATGTAACTAAAGAGATGAAGATATAATAATATACAATGGACCTTTTGTGAAAATACTTTTCTCATCTGAGCTGACTCTTAATATGTACTGCAGAGGTAACTTTTTAGAAAAGATTTGAGATTGGACAGTTGATGGTAGATCTCACTAGAAGTATTTGATCACTCAGACAGATCACAGTGATTTCAAATTATTCTAAAGCTATTTAAATAATTTTAAAAATTACTTACGAGTGTTTGGCCTGTACTTATTAAGTGCACCATATGTATGCAGTGCCTGCAGAGGCCAGAGGAGGGCACCCCATCATTGGAACAGTGAAACTATGTATGTGCTGGGAACGGTATCCAGGTCTTGTACAAGAACAGCCAGTAGTCTCTCCAGCCCCTCTAAAGATACTTACAATGGAATCTTTTGAATGCTATAAAACCATCATCTCCCTTACATTTTATGCCGTATGATATCCTCAGGCACCATTTGTGAATTTATAGACTAACCTTCTATCGAGGTCCCTTGACACCCTCTTCCCCACTTAGTGGAATATCTCTACGGTTTTGTTTTCTGTACATTCTAGACTAAGACCTAAAGTTTCAAGATATCAGGATATAAAAATGTGTTTATATAGTATGCACAATGCATTAATACAAATTTACTTAAACTGTTCTTTATGCAGTTGCAGGCTGACCGAGAGAATTTACCTGTGAAACCAGACACTGTGGCAAAGTTACGGACACATATAGATGCAATTATCTTAGCATTGCCAGAGGACCTGCAAGGCATACTGCTCAAGACTGGCATGACATGATACAAGGTTTCCAGCCAAAAAGGACTGTACACCATGAAGCAAACTGACAACATTTCCTCCAGACGCACAAAGAAGCTGTCTGAGTGGCAGTAACATGGAAAACAGCAGCAATTGCTAGATACAGGTGGAAAGACTGAGCTGTGGAAGACATTTTAGTACATTCTGTGGTGGTTCCACGATACTGCAATTCCAAGAGACATTTCCCTATTTTTAATCATGTTCTGAAGTGCTCTTAGGAGAGACCTGTGGGCCGTCAGTTAAGTGACTCCAAACTGCAGTGCTGGCATTGCAGGTATTTTTTAAATTGGTGCTGCTTTGCCCAATCGTGTTGAAACTCAGGGGATAGGAAAATCACGTTCACACTGGCTGTCTTCTTAAGAAGGAAAGACTGAATTTTCCAACTCTAGTTGATAGAACTGAGGCTTATGTAGTGCCTTCCATTGTCCTATATGTTTCACAGGGTCCAGCTGCTAATTATAAAGCTTTTCCTTTTTTTAATTATGATACACAACTTTTTAATTATGTCAAGATTTGCTCAAAAGTGTTTTTTGTTGCTCCTCATGTTTATTGACAGGTGTTTTAAATTATCATGTAGGTTCTCATTTCACTGTTTTTTTTTTTTTTTTTTTACCTTTTTCAAAATTAGGTTTTATGAGTTTCTCCAGAGGAAGGAGGCATATGTAGTTCTGCTTATGGAAGAGTTGATCTTCCTCTTCCCTTTTACTAACTGGGCCTGTATAAATTAATTAATTTGAATGTCTTTGGAAGACATTCTCACTATGAACGTCATAGTCAGCTGTTTTTTTTAATAATTATTTTTATGTCAAAAGTATTCATAAGCCATTCATGTAATAATTATTTGAGGATTTTAAGTTTAATTTTCAACATTATTTGTTGGGTGATACTATTTCCCCTAAATTAATGATTTTCAGAATACTTTTCTTGCTGTTGTTTGATATGGGAACTTTTATCTAAATCAAAATTATAGTTTTGTTTGTTTGTTTTGTTTATACTACCTTGCCAAAAGTAGAATAGTATTATTTGATGTGTTAAGATTGTTTGGTTGTGTTTAAATGGGAGTGTCTGCAGAAGCCACTGTTCAGATAGGCACACAGGAAGTAGCACATATGTAAATAGCTGTGTCTTAAGTACCTTCCAAACAGCCCAAATTAGGTGTATGTGTTTTTCAAAGAGTGGCTTCAGAAGCCATCTCTTGTTCTCTATTGATGGTAAAGGGCATTCCTGATCTAAGATGGTTCCTTGTGCTCGTGACTGTGGTCTCACAGCCAAGTGTGCCCTTTAATCATGGATACAGTCTCTTGAAACGTACCACTGTCATAGAAAGAATAGGGCATTTGGACAAATCATTTGTGTGGATTGTATGGGTTATTTTGTGAAACAATACTGACCTTTCAGAAAAAGGGCAACTACTTTTTTATGCTAATGTACTGCATAACTTTCTGGGAAACTTTATTTAGGTAGAAATGGTCATCTTATTATTTTTCAGAACAATGTATTTTAATAATTTCACAATTTATATACAGTTTGTGACATGAATATGAAAGTCATTAGTGTTATATCAAGTATGTTTTGAAATATACTTCTGTGGGATATATCACTTGAAATTTATTTTGCACACCTAAAGAATAACATGAAATATCAATTAGCATAATAATGCTGTCTTTACATTTACCACATATAACAGAAACTTAACACATGTTAAAAACCAAATCATACTCACCTACTTTATCTCTTTAACTTCAAATTATGTACCTGCAAGAATATCTTAAGGTTGCATTGGAAACCCAAGAAAGACTCAATGGGAACTTAATTTTTCATGTGATTTTCAGAATTGTCTTTTTTTTTTTTAGAGTTTAGTATTCAAACTCTGCCATTTAATGTGTTATCTCCACCAGCATAAGAAGGAATCAGTGCTTTTAGAGTGTTATGTAATGCCTAGTGCCTTCTATTTACAGTGGAAAAGAGGTTTTGTGGAGGCATTTATGGTCATTACCAAAAGATGAATTAAAGCCTTGGATTTTAAAACACCTGGATAGCTTGTGTTATGTCTCTTCTCTTCTGGTCATTTCTTGTTTTGGAGACAGGTTTTCTTGTGTCCCAGGCTAGCTTCAAACTCGCTGTGTAGCCAAGGATGACCTTGAACTTCTGCTCTTCCATTTCCACCTCTTCAGTTGGGGGCTCACAGGCCTGTTCTCCCATGCCTGGTTTATGTAGTGCTGAGGTTTGAACCCAAGGCTTCATGCTTTCTAGGCAAGCTGTCTGCCAACTGAGCTGCATCACCAGCCCTAACTTGTAGTTCTTATATTTGGAATATATGGGAAACATACATAATAAAACTTGTACATTATAAAAGTACTTAATTTCCAGATGGTTTTTTCAAATGAAATTAAAATCAAAACCTTTTTCTGTATATTTTACTATGAACAGGGTGAAATTAAAAGATTAGTCTAGTATCTTAGTCCTAAGAGATCAATAGATTTAACACCCAACATTACAGATTATGAGATAATCTGGTAAGTAATTTAACCAAGCATAGTGACACATGCCAATAGTTCCAGCTACTTAGGATGCTGAGGCAGGAGAATTTCTTGATCTCAGGAGCTCAAGAGTATCCTGGGCAGCATAGCACGACCTAGCACAACCCTGCCTGGATGAAAACAAAACCAACAAAAGCCTTGTTTAGTTTAATTATCTAGGTATTGTTAGATTATTTTATTTTGTTTTATCTTTACTTAAGAAAATACCCTTGTCAGGTGAGCTGGAAGATAGCACACTTGGTAAAGGGCTTACTTTACAAGTGGGAAGACACTTAAAAAGCCAGATGCAGTGGCATATGCCTTTAATCCCAGCACTGGGGACACAGAGGCAGGTGGGCCCTATGTCCCACTCACCAGCCACTGTACCTACTTAGTGAGCACCATGGCAGTGAATGACTGTCTCTAAAAACACAGAGATGGTTCCTGGGGAACAGCACTCAAGGTGGATCTCAAGCTTACATGTGCATAGACTGATGCGCATCCATATGAACACCCATACATAAGGCTGGACATGGAGACACACGCCTTTAATTCCAGCACCTGGGAAGGAGAGGCAGGAGGATCCCTCTGAGTTTAAGGCCAGTTTGGTCTACATAGTGAGTTTGAGGATATCGGGACTACACAGAGAAACCCTGTCTCGGAAACAAACCCAAAAGTCAACTACCCAAACATGAATGCAACATATAAACACATTTGAACTTCAGTTTGCTTTCATTTCTTACTGTTTTTTAAGGTAGCAGCTATAATAGTGGTAGAGAGTTTGCCTGCCATATACAAAGCCTTAGGTGTGATCCCCAGCATCAACAAAAAGAAAGAAAAATGAATCTTAGCAGTAACTGTGGACAAGCAAGATGACTCAGTGAGTAAAGGCCCTCCCTTATAGCCAAGGCTGATAAACTGAATTTGGTCCCTAGGCCCAACATGGTGGAAGGAGAGAACCGATTTCCACAAGTTGTCCTTGAACCTCCACATGTGTGCCATAGCATATGTATATGCGTGTGCACACACAAATAAATGTGATTAAATTTTATCTAAGATAACCATTACATTCTTTGGCTTTCATCATTTTTTAGATTATTAGTAAAATCCAAGTGGAATGTGCCTGTAATTGTAGCATTTGAGAGATGGAGTCTTGGGGATCCAGAGCTCAGGATCATCTTTGTGTCTAGTGCAAGGATGACAGTCTGGATGAGGTCCTGTCTTTAAAAAAACTGGGGTAATGGTGTATGATTGCATTTATGTGAAACTGTAGACAATGTAAAGTCTAGTGATCAAAGCCATCAATAGTTGATTGAGTGGAGTCAGGAAGGTGTGCACAGGGACAAGAGGAGAACTTGGGGACGATGGGCATGCTCACTATCTCAACTGGTGATAGTTTTATGGGAAAATAGTAAAATAATGAAATTTAACGAATTGTACACTTTAAATATATTCAGTTTCTTACATGTTTTTAAAAACACAGTACATTGGATTCTATAACCAGAGCCCCTCTATAAAAACTTGATTAAATAAAATTAATCATTTAAACACTTTTCTTCCAAAGCACAATTCATTGATCTAGGAACACGGTGACTACTCTAAAATGTAAAAGTTCCTTTTTTTCAAAAGCGACTGAGCCACCGTAGAAGCAGTTCACACTGTGAAGTATGTCTTTTGACTGAGTGAAAAAAACAAGGGACTGGCGAAAACGAAGATCCATGAAGTTCTTCTGCCTAATGACTAATCAGAAATAATGTTCTGATGACCAAAAAAATGGGGAGGCAGAACGCAGACAAGCCTGCCAGTGAAACCAGTAAACAAAACGAGACGTTATTCTGAGCCGGTTGTGGAGAAAGGCATGGCGTTCGAGCAACAGCAGAGAGGCTGGGACTTAGGAGTTTGGAAGAAGCACCGGAGAAGGTACAGCAGGCCTCCGTGTCTGAGAGAGAGGCTGGCTTCATTAACCCTAAAGTTTGTTTTCATACAGATAAGAAACTCTTACTAGCAAGTAGAACTCGTTTGTTGGTTTGTTTATTTTTGGAGGGGGATAGGGAGGCAAGGCTTCACCCGGCCAGGCTGGTCTTGATCTCAGGGCTCCCCCTCAGCCTCCTAGATGCTAAGATTACAGGTGTGCAAAACCACGCCTGGCTTGTAATTCTGTATCTTGTGTCAAATTGTTTCACCTTAAAACTGGCAAGTGTAACTGGAAAAACTTCTATGAGCTTTGTTTTATTTAAAAATGTTAATTTCTACTAACACAAAATACAGTGGTATATTATATAATATAATAATTGGGCCAAGCTGGGTATATAAGTATTGTATCTTAAATAGATGTTAAGCAATGTGGTAACTTGGTTGCTACTAAAAAGCTAATCTAGGGGCTGGAGAGTTTGTTCAGTGGTTAAGAGCACTGGCTGCTCTTCAGAGGTTCTGAGGTCAACTCTCAGCAACCACATGGTGGCTCACAACCATCTATAGTGGAATCTGATGCCCTCTTTGGCATAAGGACATACATGCAGATAGAGCACTCATACATAAAATAAATACTGTTTTAAAAGCTAATCTATTACATTAAATTATTTATCCAGAGTAGGGTATGATGTAATCCTAGCAGTTGGGAAACTGAGGCAAGAGAATCTTGAGTTTGAGGTCAGCCTGGCTACATAGTGAGACCTGGTCTAAAACAAAGAAATTATCTGTAATTACAGAGGCCCTTAGCTTTATTCAACTACTTGTTTTTGGGTAACTAATATTAGAAAATTAGTATTTTCCTCTGAGTCATGAGGAAATGCGAAAAAGTAAAATTCAGATGTGTAGGAACAAATGGATTGACAGTTTCTCATGGTGTATGTGTGTGTGTGGTGCATGCACACCCATGTGTGCAGGTGCATTTGCATGCACACATGAATAGAAAAGCCCGAGGAAGGCCTTCAGTGTCTCTCCCTATCGCTCTCTGCCTTATTTTTTGAGACAGAGACAGGGTCTCTCACTGACCCTGAAGCTCAGTTTCAGCTGGACTGACTGCCCAGGAACTTCTCTTACCTAGTGCTGGGGTACAGGTGTGCAAGGCCCAGCTTTTATGTGGGTGCTGGAGACTCACGTGTGTCATCTGCTTGCACAGGCAACATGCTTACCCTCTGAACTGTCTCTGTAGCCCCTAAAAGTCAGTTTTGGTTTAGGGTTGGTTTGTTTTCTTTTTAAAATTTTAGATGACTGTATGCATGGGTGTGTGTGTGTGTGTGTGTGTGTGTGTGTGTGTGTGTGTGTGTAGATGTCAGAGGACAACTTTGTTGAATTGGTTCCACTTTTATGTAGGTTCAGTAAGCTTTAATGAGGTGGAATCCAGCTCAGGTCCCTAGGTTTGCACAGCAAATGCCTAACTGCTGAGCCATCTTGCCACCATGGGAAATACATTTGGTTTTGGTTTGTTTGTTTTGACAAGGTTTCACTATGTAGCCAGGCTGACCTGGAACACCCTGTGTAGCCCAGGCTGGTCACAAACTCACAGAGATCCACCTTTCTCTGCCTTGTGAGTGCTGGGATTAAAAGTGTGCGTGCGTGAACCACCGTGCCTGGCCCAAGAGACAAATTTGAGTTCCAGTTTTCAGATACATCTTTTCTAAATGGTTCTGCCTTTCTCCAGAGTTTGTACCTCCCTTCCCCATTTTATTAGAATGTTTATTAAGACTGTATTTATTTATTTATTTTCAGACTAGCCTCAAACTCACTATGGTACCAGAGGTGACTGTGAATTCCTGATCTTCCTGTCTCCATCTCTCCAGGGCTGGGATTCCAAAAGTAACCAACTGATGGGGAATTGACATCGTAACACTGAGGTTTTGAAACATGAACAGAGTATGTCTTCTCATTATTTATGTATTCTTTAATTTTGCTCAGAACTATTTTGTAGTTTTCAGGATTCAGTTTTTCCATGTCTGTCAGATTTGTCTTTAAGCCTAACATATTTTTCTGAAGTTGCAAATTCTATTCTTAAAATTTTAGTTTTCAACTTGAAATTCTTCATCTGAAAATTCAGTTAAAATACTAGTATGTGGAAGAGTAGCACATTTTGATACACTGATCTTGTTATCTGCCAACTCCTTTATTACAAAGTTTTAATATTGCTTCAGACTTTTTATATAAAGATTATGCCACATATAATAAGGACTGTTTTACTTCTCCTTTAGTCTGGATTGCTTTTTATTATTAATTTTTCTTATCTAACTGTATTGGCTAGTATTTGTAGTACAATACTGAATGTTATTGTTAAGGGTAGACATCTCTATTTTATTCCTGGTCTTAAAGGAAAATATGCAGTCTCTAATCAAGTATAATATTAATTACAGAGTTCTTTTAAATGAATTTTTATTTTTAGTGTGTGTGTGCCCGCACACATGTGCACACTCGTTCACACATGTGAGTGGATACTACATCTGCCAGGGTAGCTGGCCAGTGAGCTTTCAGGCATTCTTCTGTATCTGCTTCTCCTCTCACCTTAGGAGCATACATATACCTTTCATGTGGGTTCTGGGGATTGCCACTCAGATGCTGTTGGTTGTATGGCAAGCACTTCTACCTACTGAGCCAAGTCTCCAGGACCTGCTTCCTGTCTTTTAGGGGTCATTGCTGCATCTGAAACACTGTCTCATATGTTGCTGGTTTGGTGTTTGTATTGTTCTAGGTGATAAATATGATCCTTGTTCCTTGATTTTTTGCTAGCAGGAAGACCTAGCAATCTAGTTTTAATGGGCTTCTAGGCTGTTTTAAAATTTAATAGTAGGTGATTTAAAAAAAATAAGGATCTTGCTGTATAGCCTGGCATGGAACTTGCCATCCCAGGATAACTTCAAACTTGTGATCCTCCTGCCTCAGCCTCCTGAATGTCAGGATGACATATCTACACCACCACATCCTGTTAACATGAGGTAATGGTTTCATTATCACTACCAGCTCTGAAGACAGGATTAGTGACTCATTAACTCTAATTCCAGGGTTGGGGAACATTTGTTAGGTAGCTTGTTCCTAACTTTCTGAAGCATGGGGGATATTTTCAATAATTGGGAGCATATAAAACATTTGTGTTGGGTAGGCATGGTGACGCACACCTATAATCCCAGCATGGCTAAGGCAAGACTACTATGAGTTTGAGGGCAGCCTGGGCTACATAGTGAGGTGGAGGCGAGCCTGGATTGCAGTGTCACCCTGTCTCAAACAAACAAAAACTGAAAATAAAAATAAACCATTCATACCATACAAAGGCCATAGATTTGTGTGAAGGGAAGCTTTGAGACATTAACCTTCTTTCATTAATGTTGCTGTGGTACATAGTAAGTGAATTTGACATTATCTTTGAGCAACCTAACATGCAAGGCATATGGTTGGACTCTCCCTTCCCCACCCCCACACACATTTCTTATTTCCTCTTGCCTTCATTTCTTTAACTGGAACCTTTATAAAAGTAGATACAATACTGAAATAATGGCCTCAGTTGGTATACTCTTTGTGAAATTACTGTAAAGCATGTAGAAAATATCTAGAAGTCAGAATGTGACCACTATAAATTCTGAAGGGAGATAGCTTAGTAGTTACACTTTGTTTTTAAGTTTTCTGGGCTGAGAATGTGGCTTAGCTGGTTGAATCCTAGCCTAGCATGCAGCAAGCCCAGCATAAAATAGACATGGTGTCAAACACCTGGAGATAAGAAGATCAGAAGTTCAAGGTCATCCTCAGCCACATGAAAACTGTCTCAAAAAAAGAAATATTTATTAAATAAAAATGTCCTGTAAGAAGTGTTAAAATAGTTTAATGCATATATAATATTTCTTCCTAAAGCAATAAGGTAAGGGTAAGGACTTCCCCTCAGTTGGGCAAGTAGGTAAATTTGAACTTAGTAAAGTCAACAGACTTTATTATTTTCTCCCAAGTCAACAATATTTCTCAAAACTATTAAAGAGCAAACACAACCTTGACCTCGGGAAAGCTTAGATCCAGATGTACAAGACCCTCTCCCAAAATCATGTGGAATAAATAAAACATCTTGTTAAAAAAGAGTGAAGAAAGTAGATCCTGAAGAGCTGGCTTAGCAGTTCAGAGCACCAGCTGCTCTTTTAGAAGACCTGAGATGGGATTTCTAGCACCTACATGGTGGCTCACAGCCAGCTGTCCATCACTCCAGTTTCAGGGGCTTGGACACCTTCTTCTGCCTTCACTGGGGACCAGGCATGCACAGGATGAACAGACATAGATGCAGGCGAAACACCTAGGCACATAAAATAGAAATGAAAAATTTAAAAAGAACAAAGAGAGGTGATTATAGAAATCATGAAAACTAAGGGAAGGTTTAACTTCATAGCAGATTCTCAGAGTTACTGAAAGGTAACAGGTTGAGCTAGCTAAAGACTCCAGAAATTCTCACACTGATGCCTACAGAAGAAAATGTAGGTGGGTAAGATTCTTAGTAGTGTAGATACTTTTCTACTATTGAAGATAAATAAAGTTCAGAAGATCTAACTTTTTCAAAAGACAAGTAATGGACTAAAATCAAAGAATGAGATTGATGATACTGTTTACAGAGCCTAAGGGAAAGCAATGGCAAAATTTACTGTTTGTATAACTAATTAGTGAACTGAGTCACTTGTATTCTCTGAACAGTGAGTGGTATATATTAAATTGAGATTAAGTTTTATTTACTTGCAGTACTGGAATTTGAACAGAGAGCTGCATGCATGCACGGCAAGCTAAGTTACCACTAGGCAAAGTAAGAAGACTGAATGAAATACTGTATGTCAAATGCAATGCCTGGCATATTATAATACTTCAGAGAGAGACAGAGACAGAGAGATAGACAGAGAGAGCGCACTTGGAAGAATGGCAAGTACTGTTAACCACTGAACCATCTCTCTAGTACCTTTTATTATCTTTTTTAAAGGTTATCTGGGTTGTTTGTTTCTCTATTAAAATTTTTAAAAAGATATCTTGTTTGTTTGCATCTCTGTTTTCATTTGGGGCTTTAAAAAATTATTAAATAGGGGCTGGAGAGATAGCTCAGTGTAGAGAGATAGCTAAAAATACTTGCTGCTGTTGCAGAAGACCAGAGTTGGAACTCATTGGGAAGTTTATAACTGCCTGTAATTCCAGCCCCAAGGGATCCAACACCCTCTTCTGGCCTCCTTGGGGACTTGCATGCAAGTATATAGAAACACTCAGATACACACATACACATAAATACAAATAAACCTTAAAAAAATACTAGGGGTCAACGATTGGCTAGAGGCTGTTAGCAAAGAGAGTTTAAGTACAAAGGAATATGGGTAAGCTTGCTTTTGTGGGTAACAGAAATATTACCAGTGGTTATATATCACAAATAGGAATGTAGCAAAGGTTTTTATTCAAGGCACAGTGAAAATATAGAGTATATGTGCTTCAGGGGAGCAGTGGGCCCTAGAAAGCCCTGGTTACTGCTTGGGGCTTCCTTTTATGGGCTTAAGAAAAGGAGGAGTTATTTCCTAGGGGGTGGTGTATGGGTACTTTTGTTTCTTTTTGGTTTTGGTTTTTGGTTTTTGGTTTGCTGTTTTGATACGTAGGCTTGTGTTTTGTAAGCCTTTGTTCATTGCACATGTCCTTTCTTATACTGTATCTGATTTTAATTATATGCATGCTCCATCATAAACAGGAATAAGGTAATCAGTGGTTTTTCCCTAAAAGTTCACTCACATGACAGTTTGCCTTACAGCATATGCATCCAATGCCAGTTTTGGCTGGATTGTCCCATTGTCCTTAGCTCCTGAGTATGTGTTTGACCACAAAAGGGGAGTTACTAAGGGTTTCTCGGGAGCTAATTAATTAAGTCAGCTTAATGTAGGCAAGGGTTTCAGGTTACAGATGCATTAATTGGGAAAGATGTGTGTGTAGCTCAAGCTAAGAAGGATCCTAAGTTGCTGAGCTATCCCTATGCTCACTAGCCTTAGAAATGGATACTACAGAATATGTTACTAATTGTACACTTAAAAATTGGTGAATCATTGCCGTAAGTTATATCTCAATGAAGTGAATTTTTTTTTTAAGTACAAATAAAGCTGTCCTTTGACTGTTTTGTACAGGTTTTTCCATTCCCTGGAAAGGTTCCCTTCCTCCATAGCTAATCAGGGAAGTGCTATTGACTACTGAATTCTATTTGAAATCTTGTGCTGAGTTCACATTCATGCATGCATATAAACATAGACACGTAATGATGATCTGCATTATTGTGGGGCAAAGTCTCATATAGTTCAGGCTAGCCTCACATTTGCTATCTAGCCAAGATGACCTTGTCTTCCAGATCCTCCACTTTCTGTCTCCCCCAAGTGCTGGGATTACAAATGTGCCCTATCTGACTGCAGAACTTTGTATTTTGTTTGACAGTCAGTCTCATGTATTCCAGGCTGGCCTTAACCTTTGTAGTGGAGCATGTCCTTACACTTCTGATTATCCTCTCAAGTGCTGGGACTGCAGGTATGTATGTGTCACAACTGGTCTCATGCAGTGCTGGGGATGAATGAACCCAAAGCTTTTGTGACAAGACTTTCACCAACTGAGCTATATCCCCAGAAATCTATTTTTACAACACCTTACTGTATTTTCTATGTGTTCCCTCTCCCCTCCACTTTTATTAGGACAACTGAGTAGAGTTCCGGTTCATCCTAACTCCTCATAGTATTCTAGAGTATGGATAGACCCTAGTTTATTTGGTCATCTCCCTATCATTGTGGTGTACCAAGTTCTCTGCTTTCTTAATGCTTTCAGACAAGAGGGAAAGGTGGGGTGTTGCCAATAACATTAAATAGGGAAAATGCTTACAAACTTTTAAGAGTTAGTGAGCACTAACAAGGGTGGATTGTGGGTACTTCTGATGATAAACTTCAGCAATGGTGGTAGGGGAAGTATGTGGGAGGAGGTGAAAGTCATAAGAAAATTTTCTTTAAAAAAAACAAATGATATTTATACCTTATTTTGTAACCAGTAAAACAGTAGCAAATCTTTCATTATTCTTCTGGGAATGAAAAGGTCTCAGAAAAGCAGTCTTTACTTGACTTCTCAAAGCATAAATACTCAGCTGGGTGTGGTGGTACAAGCCTAGAAACCCAGCCACTCAGGAAGCAGATGTAAGAGGATCACACAAATTCGAGGTCGTCCTGCCTTTTCTGCCCGGCAGTGGTAGAACGTTTCTTAGCACGCTTGAGATCCTCTGTTCAGTCTCAGTGTTGGTAGGGGAAGGCAAAAAGCCTTGAAGCACTCTTGTAATTAGTGGGATTAGTGATTTCAATATAACTTGGCATCGAGTCTAGGAGCTTTCCACCTTTACCAGCAGGTCTGTTTTTTAAGTATCTCCGGAGATGCTAGGGTCTGTTAGATGCTTTATTTGCTTCGCTTTATTTACTATCTAATACTTTCATTAAACTGCTAAACTCAGAGACCTCTTTCCCCTTGGAGACTTTAGAGGTCTATAAGTAAAAAATAAATAAATAAAAATTCTATAGGAATTTCCTTTGTTGTGCGGGCTGTCGTTGGATCTCCTATCCCAGATTGCTGTGAGCAGCCAGCCGGGTTATTTAAGGATATTTCACATAAAATCCGTCTCCGCCCATCTCCCCACCTAGCCTGGAAAAAATCTTTATTGTTTAAAACAGGGTCTATCTTCGATTCTTCATTGTGGCAAGCATCTTGGTCGCGCGCAAGGTTCGATTACATTAGTGGGAGTGGGGAACCACCAAAGCTCCCCGGAAGGAGGAAGTCACCCAAAGGCCAACAAGAACGTCACTACTTAGCCCACAATGCACATCTCGCCAACCTGGAACCGTGGACTACAACTCACTCATCCGGGCGGAAGCCATTCACTCCGAACCCCATTGGAAGCGATGGAGCAAGGACTCCTGGGAGCCTGCCTGTCCTTCCGTGCGCATGTGCAAACCGTCCTCGCTGGGCCGCACCTCCGGTGGGTCGCACGTCGGCGAAGCCGGCTCAGGCCCTGTGCGCGCAGGCGCTGTGGTACGGGCGGCGTCCGCAACGCAGGGGGGTGGGGCCGCGGTGACGCGATTCTGTCCGCGTTGGAGCGGGCGGGCCGCCGCCAGAGCCTCCGCGGCCGCCGTGTGACGTGGCACAGCCGAACACTTAACGCCGCGCCGGAGCCACCGCACCAGTCGCCGAGCAGCTCCCGGTCCCGCTACGTCGTGCCCCGCGGCTTCGCCGACACGCCGGCCGGCGAGACAGTCTTCAGCCTTTCCTCCTCCGCCCCGTTGGTCGTGAGCCGGAACCGAGAAGGCCCGAGGACGCACCAGACCCCCTCTTTGGACCGTCGCAAGTGCCACCACCGCTATGGGCCTCACCATCTCCTCCCTCTTCTCTCGCCTCTTCGGCAAGAAGCAGATGCGCATTTTGATGGGTGAGTGAGGGGCCGGGAGCCGGGGAGGGCCAGGTGTTTGCCCGGGGGCCGCGGGCCCAGCCTTCCCCGGCCGAGGTGGGGGAGGGCGGACAAGAAGACTGCTGCAGGGGGAACAATGGGGGCGAGGGGTGAGTGGTCTGTCTCCACAGAGGCTGAGCCGGAGACTTGGGCCGGATGTCCTCGCTCTCGGCTTTGCTTGCCTTTCTCTCCCTGATCTAATTGAGAGCCTGAGAAGAGAGAGCCGAGCTCCAGGGTTAGTTCACCGTGGCGAGGCCGTCCTAAGGGTGCAGTCTTCCGCCTCACTTTCCTGGCTGTGGACAGCGGCCGAGAGTGAGGCCGGCGACTCCAGCCTTCCTCCTCCCCCTTTCCTGGTCGTGTCCGCCCTGTGCACACACCATTGGTATGTGAGCCCAGCCAGGAGCCGCCTGGGGCAGGAAGTGACCAGGCCCACTGTGGCGAAGGAGCACCCAAGGTTTGAGCAAAAAGCCCGGAGTCCTCTGAGCTCATTTTACTAAACTTTACTTGGATCTGGATTCGACTTTATTTTCTCATGGTTATGAAGCTTATTCTGTGAAAACAGAATTTATCCCATGACCGTCTTTCAGCTCTAAACCTAAAACACTGAACCTGTTTGGTTTACTATCTTTGCTCTTTCAAACTAATTTTATCTATCTGGCCTAGATAATAATAAAATTAAAAAGTCAACTTTAGAAACGAAAATTTTTTTTTAATTGGATAGTTCTAAAGCACCTGAACTGAGCATGACTTTTGAGTTCGGGGTAATCTATTAAAAAATAGTTTGTTTAAAAACTGCTTCTCAGTGGCAGGTTTTATTGCCCACTGAGGCCATTCACAAGGATGAAGTGAGAGTTCTCTCCTTAATACCTCACAGCTGAGTTCCGAGGACCTGAATAGTATCTTTTGACACTTGTTGAGTATGAGGAGAAAGGGATCGTATTGAGCACCCCTACCAAGAAGTGCTTCAGTTTCTGTAATGTTGCAGAGTATGGGGGTACAAGTTGGTTATTGTTCAGCTTCTTTACAATCCAGAAAACAATTGTTCATGACTCATTCACAAAGCTAAGGGAAAATGTTTTCTTTCACAGTTCCTCAGCTCCCCTTTATGAAGAGGACAGTTATTTTAGGAGGGCCGGTGTATTCTTTAAGCCTTACGTGGTTGGAAATTGGCAGTGTGGAAAAAGACCTGAAGTCAAAGGAAGGACTTTGGACTGAGATAAATGAGTGTCTTCGAGATTAGCCAGTACAAGATTGTGTTACTGAAGAAGAAAGAATTTATTGTAGATGGATTCTGACTTTCTTTGTTACAGTCCTGGGCTGGCTAAAGGGATGGCTGAGAAGGGTAAAATGATGCTTTAAGCACCTTACCACGTTTGAGACACTTTCCCATCCATCCCAAGTAATGACTGGAAGAAGACGGAAGTAGACAAGCTTTTAACCTGCTGTGACGATGAAAGGGAAAGAAGTCATGGGTTGGGATTACTCTTTATGTTAAGTAGATGATCACTCAGGTTCGCTTTCTTTTTGCTGTTTTTGTTTTATGATACAGGGTTTCTCTACATAGCGCTGGCTGTTCTGGAACTTACTATATAGACCAGGCTGGCCTTAAACTCACAGTGATCCACCCTCCTCTGCCTCCCAAGGGCTGGGGGTGAAGATGTGTGCCACCACACCTGGAGTTTTCCTTGGCTAAAAGCACTCTATTCATAATGTCAACTTTTATGATAACTCATTAGAGGAAGTATAAGTGTCAGGGTTATGTGCATGAACTGGGAGCATAGTGGTTTGGAAGTTTGGTAATTCCTAAGCGTTTTGGGGTTTGTTGTTGTTTCTTTGTGGCTTTATGAGTGACTGACCTTGTAATCAATAATCACTTTTATGGTATCTTACCCATTCGAGTATTGGGAATATCAGTGAATGGATGATTGTATGTACACATGTGCACATGTGCTCCTGTGTGTGTATTTGCTTTGTGGTGTGGTTTTGAGACTGGAACTCAAGGCCTTGTGCATGTAGTCTGCATACTGTACCCTAAACTTAGCCCTGAATGATTTTTTTTAACCCCTCTCTCTCATTAATGGGCTCATATTTTCTTTATCAGGCTTATATATGCCTCCTTGAGTCGAAAGCTTCTCATAGTCTGTTTATTCTTTTGGTGCTGGGGATTAAAATTAGGGTCTCGAGTTTTGAGCACATAACACAACCACTGAGCTACATCTGTAGTCCTAGATTACTGTTTAAAAGCATATAAAGAGACAGTAGTAGTTAGCTAATGTGTCTGGATTACCCAACTACTGTGAAGATGAAAACGTAATTTCCGTACTAGCTGCTCTCCCAAAATTAGAGAAGATGTTGGAAGATATGTCTAATAGTTAACCATAATTAAAAACAAGTCAAGCCTGGGTTAGCGTGATGTTGTGTGCCTGTAATCCGAGCACCAAGGAGACTGAAACAGGAGGATCTCAAATTTGAGGCCAGGAAGACCATGTTTCAAACACTAACAAATAGCCAATACAATATATTGAATTTAAAATCTTCTAGACTCTTTTTTTTAAAGATTTATTATTTATGATATATATAGTGTTCTGCCTGCAGGCCAGAAGAGGGCACCAGATCTCATTACAGATGGTTGTCAGCCACCATGTGGTTGCTGGGAATTGAACTCAGGACCACTGGAAGAGCAGCGAGTGCTCTTAACCTCTGAGCCATCTCTCCAGCCCCAAAATCTTCTAGACTCCTGATCAACAGAAATGATGTACTAGTTATTTATAAGGGAAATTTACTCACTTGAATAATAATAAATTTAAGTTGAAGGACAATTAGTTTCTACCTTAGATTACTCAGGTAGCCAGAGTTAGAAAGCAGTAAGCTCTGAAGTGTAAGATAGGTCCATATCTTTGAGGTCTATGATAAGGTGTGCTTTTGGTAAATCAATACTTAAATTTTATTTCTGAAATTACTAATGTATTTGGAAGAGGAGTTACTAATCTTAACCTATTTTCTTTGAACTTGGGGAAAAGGCTTCTGAGGATGATCTTTAACCACTGAGCCATCTTGCCAGGTTTTTTGAGAAAGGATCTCATATAGCACAGGCTGACCTGCTTCCTATGTAACTAAGGATGACCTTGAACTTCTGATGTATCTCCTGAGTACTGGGAAGGATCCTCTATTTGCCAATTTTAAAAAATACACTATAAGTAATAAAAATATACTAATAAGTGAGGCTTTAAGCTTAGAATGATGTTTCATTTTTTTCCCTCAAAAACATTTTATAAATCTTTTTATTAAGGTTAATTCTTGGTTCTGATTCTTTTTTAAGTAGTTTTTGTGAAATTTAGATATGAAAAAAGTGATCATCACCTGTTATTCAACCATTTCACTATTATTACTCTGTGTGTGTGTGTGTGTGTGTGTGTGTGTGTGTGTGTGTGTGTAAGTGTGTAAGTGAGAGAGAGAGAGAGAGAGATCTGGAACTGGAGTTACAGGCGGTTGTATACTGCCCCGGTGTGTGAGTGTTAGGAATTGAACTCAAGTCCTCTAAAAGAACAGTAAATGCTTACCACTGAGCCATCTCTTCAGCTCCTACTTGTCATATTTATTCTCCACATTTTAGAAGGTTTTATTCCTTTAAAATTGTTTTGTGTTGTTCCTTTTTACTTAATATATTACAAGCATTTTCTTATGCCATTATTTGCAAACATAATTACTAACCTTTGATAGTTTGTTGCTAATTAACTCATTGATAAAAGGGAAGATACTCTTCAACTATGTTGGGTAGAAAATCCAAACATTTAAAAAAAAAAAAAGAAAAAATCCAAACATTAATTTTAAAAAAACCTAACCTTATTTTTCTGTAACTGGTAGTTCCAATTTCAGTTTAAATGGTCAAACCTCTGAGGAACTAGATAGAATATTAAGCTATAGTAGTCTTAAAATCTTAAAAGTAAGATCACATTATATAAATACTATTTGAGAGCTCTGGCATCAGAATTAGCTTTCTTATGTTGGTGGGTGTTTTGTGACACAAGGTCACATATAGCCTAGGTTGGGTTGGAATTCCTGATTTTTCTGTCCCATTTACCATATTCTGAGATTACACCACTGACCAACTATTTTGTTTTTCTGATTTTTGTAAATAGAGGTATATGTTCATAAAGCATAAGCCACCGTGAACCTTCAAGATGTCTCAGCAGATAAAGGCACTTGCTATCAGACCTAACCACTGGACTTCAGTCTCTAGGAGTGGAATGGTGGAGGGACAGAAGTGACCCCTGCACGCTGTCCTGACTCCCCAGGCACTGTGCATTCATGCATGCAGCCACACACATGCACATAGAAACTCACACACAAAATAATTAAATAAACTGTAATAAAAAATGTGCCACCCCTAAAGTATAATTGTTATGTTTACAAAGTTGTGTAACATTGTCAAATTTTAGAATATTTCCATGACTGCTTTTTTTTAACGTAATTTTTATTGACTCTGGGAATTTTACATCATGCACCCCAATCCCATTCATTTCCCAGTCCCTCCATACCTCACCCCTGTAGCATCCTCCCAAAAGAAAATTTAAAAAATATTAATTAAAAAACAAATCAGCCGGGCAGTGGTGGCGCACGCCTTTAATCCCAGCACTCGGGAGGCAGAGCCAGGCGGATCTCTGTGAGTTCCAGGAAAGGCGCAAAGCTACACAGAGAAACCCTGTCTCGAAAAACCAAAAAAAAAAAACAAATCAAAACAAACAAAAAGCCACTTCTAGTCCTCCATCTTTCTTGTCTCTCCAACACCTCTTCATTCATTGGAATCCCATAACTTTTATCAGTCACTGCTGTTTTTCTCTTTTAGCATCCATGGCAACCACTAATATTCTTTGTTTCTATAGGTTTTACTGTCTTGGACATTTCAGCTAATGAAATAATAATGTATGGCTTTTTTAATGTCTGGCCTTTTCACTTGCCATAGTTGTTTTCATCATTTATGTAACATGTAGTAGTAGTCTGTGATGTTTTGTGGCCAGATAGTAATTCCCTTGTGTGGAAAACTTTAGTTTGTTTATCCACTTAATAGTTATTTATAGTTATTTTTAGTTCTCATAAATAATGTCATTGTACATTTGTGAACAAGTTTGTGTGTAGACTCAAACTCACAGCTACACCTGCCTCTGCCTCCCAAGTGTTTAAAGGCACAACATCCCACCTGGCCCAAAGGTAAATTTTTATGTTAATAAAATTTGATCACAATCACCCAAAGAGGTCTTACGCTAAAATCTGGTTGGGTTTTTTTGTTTTTTGTTTTTGTTTTTGCTCCTTTCCCCAAATCTAGAGCCTTGTACTTGCTATGCAAGAGTTCTACCATTGAGCTACCACCCTCAGATTTACTCATCTTGTTGATACTATTTCACATTTGGAAAACAAAATACTTGTGTAACAGTTAGCCTTTCTTGGGTCTGTAAGTGAGAGCAGACTAGTCACTGACTAATATATGTCATAGTCCTTTGGAAAGAAAAAGCTGGTACCCAGTATCAGCAAGTGAGAGTCAGGGTTCAACTAGAGAGCATCGGAATAAGGAAATGAATGGATGATTCCCACCCCTCTCTCACTCCTCAACACCCCTCCTCACCTTCCCTTTCTCCAAGGTAGATTCCTAAAAATCGGTGGAGTACAAACCATGTTCATGTTGTCACGGCCTAGGGGCCTTTTCTATTGCTGTCAAGAGGAGTGCTGACTTTCTTCCTTTTAAACTGCATCAGAAAGATGCTACTGTTTTCAGGATATGGGTTGAAAAGGTTGTTCTATAGGTTGAAGTCCAACTCCTGTAGCTTTTCATTTCTCTTGGACCAACTAAAAAGTCACATTGAAGTTCACAGGACTATAACCTGATAGGTGAGGTTAAAACCTGCTAGCACTGTTTTCATGTCTTAAGTTGTGATTTGATTTAAACATTAAGTGGGTATTTTTGCCTAAACTAATGCTCTGTTGATTTTGTTTTTAAATTCTGGGATAAAATAAGTGAAGGCAGCCAAATGAGGTGTTCTTTAAAAAAAAAAGTACATTCAATGAAGTTATTTGATATTGATCTTTTATTTATGAGAGTTTTAATCGACAATATATAGGTTTTGAGAGTCATACTTAAAAGCATTTAATTTTTTCTTCACTATTACTATAATAAAGAGGCTTATATAATACCTTCTAATATAGACTTTGTCTCATAAACAAGCATATTCCCTTCTACTTACCTGCATCTCATGAATTAACATTTAGCCATATGTGATAGCACATGCCTGTAATTCTAGCACTTGAGAGGCAGTGGCAGAAGCATCAGGATGTTGAGGCCAGCTTTGGTACAATGTGAGTTTGGGGTCTGGGCTACATGAGATCCTGTTTTAGAGAATAACAACAACAACAAGATTAAAATTAAGAATTGGAGAACAATATGATAGGACCATTTTCAAAACACAAATCAAGACTTTGAATCTTATTTGTGCATATTTGATATTGATACAGATTTAGTCAAAATTAGTCCTATCAGGAGACTAGTACATAGCTATATATGTCCGCCCCCCCCCCCCCAGCATTAAGAACTTTTTAAAAGAAAGATTTCACTTTTAATTTTTAGTTATTTATGTCAGTGTACGGGTATGTGCATATGAGTGTACTTGCCTGTGCAGGCCAGAAGAGAGCATCCCTTAGAGCTGAAGTGAAAGGCATTTATGAGACATGTGATAGTGGCTGCCAGGAACCAAACTAGTACTTACTCTAAACCACGAAGTCACCTCTCCAGCATGAAGAGCATTTATTCAAAATACACTGTGTAAATATTAAACAGACGATTAATTTTTTTTTTTGTTTTTTCGAGACAGGGTTTCTCTGTGTAGCTTTGCGCCTCTCCTGGAACTCACTTGGTAGCCCAGGCTGGCCTCGAACTCACAGAGATCCGTCTGGCTCAGACGATTAATTTTTGATCTGGAGATGTGGCTTAGTTGGTGTACTATACTGGCTTCTCCATTTCTAACAGGCACAGCTCACCTGTAATCCTAGCACTAGTATTCAGGGAGATAGAGGCAGGACTATCAAGAATTGAAGGCCATCCTCAGCCATATAATGAGTTTGAGGCCAATCTGGGATACATAAGAGACCCTGTCTCCAACAAAGGCACTCATCTAGTTGGTGATACAGTGCCCAGAGATTAGAACTCAAGCCTGCCAGTTCCTTTTTTTCCTGTGTCTATAGGTCTACAAGGAAAAGGGCAAAGATTAGGAAGGTGTTGATGGGGCAGTGGGGGGGGGGGAGGGATGGATGAGAAAAATGAAAAATTACATTTTACTTTGAAACTAAATTATTGTTGAATTGCTTATGTATATTTGATTCAGATTTTAAATCTATGGTGTCTTCTTCTAGTTGGATTGGATGCGGCTGGCAAGACGACAATTCTGTATAAACTGAAATTAGGGGAGATAGTCACCACCATTCCCACCATTGGTAAGAAAATTTATAGATAACTATATACAGTGAAAAATTAAATTTTGTTTTTGTTAATCTTAGAGTTGATATTGGTAAGACTTAAAAAGCTATTCTAAGAGAATTCCACATTAAAAGGGTTTATTTCTTGGTACTTAATTATGGACAGTGGTCATTTTGTTTTTTGTTTTTTCTTACAGGTTTTAATGTGGAAACAGTGGAATATAAGAACATTTGTTTCACAGTATGGGATGTTGGTGGTCAAGATAAAATTAGGCCTCTCTGGAGGCATTACTTCCAGAATACCCAGGTGAGATATACCATATATTTGTAACTTTAATTTATAGATTTCATATTCTGAATGTTATATTGAATGTTGACTTGTTTACATTCTTATCACCCATTTCATTCTTTAGTATACTCTTAGTCATGCCTTCCAAGTTCACTTACATAGTGTAGAAGAATTAAATGTAGCTACTCCAGTGAGATTTTGGATAGGAGTAAATGAGTTCTCAAGAATGAATTAAGTATTTTATCAGTAGTTCCTTTGATTCTTAACCTTAATTTTGAGTTATATATCACAGTGGACCTAAGACAGTGGTAGAACTTGATTTAGTTCAGTCTGCTTTGTTAACTTGTAGGAGATTTTTATATTATATAGGATATACTGGCATGAAAGAGACATTAGGGATTGTGTAGATTGGGAGTTGTCAAATTTGGCTGCACTTTTGAGGGAGTCTTGAAAATCTCACAAGTCCAGTCATAGGTCAGAATCTTGAACATGTAAGCCAAGCAGTCTTAGTGTTCTAGCACTTTAGTAAGTGTGTGAATCACCTGGGTATCTGTTAAAAGTACAGATTGATCCTGTGGACAAGCTTCTTAGATTTGATACTTCTAGCAAGTTCTTTTGTGGTATTGATTTGGCTAGTTTGTGTTCTTATGATAGCAGCTCTACTGACTTTTTGAACTGTGGGGAGGCCTCTCTTGGATTGTAGGATGTTTAATAGCATCCTTTGTGTCTACCTACTAAATGCTAGTAGCCACTGTACCTTTCAAGTGAGGTTGTGACAACTACAAATGCTTGCATGCTTGCACACTCATTTCCTGGTAAGAACAACACTTCTACTTCTGTTCTCGTGTTCTCTCTCCCTCTCTGAGTGCTAAGATTGCAGGCATGCACCATTATGCTGGGGTTTCTTTTCTTTGGTTCCCCCCCCCCCCCCCCAGACAGGGTTTCTCATGTAGCTCTGGCTGTCCTGGAACTTATTACTCTGTAAACTCACAGATCCACCTGGCTCTGCTTCCCTAGTGTTGGAATTAAAGGTGTGTACCACCACCGCTTGGCCCTATGCTGAGGTTTCCAAATGTGAGGAAACAGAAACTTAGAAGTGACTTCAAGATTGAATTATAGTTGGACAGCAATGGCACATACTTGTAATTGGAACCTGTAATTGAACTTGGGAAGCAGGAGGATGGCTCTTAAATTCAGTCCAGCCTGTTCCTGCATAGCAAGTTCCAGGCCAGCTAAGGCTCCATAGGGAGAACCTATCTTTAAAAAGCAAAGATTGAGGAACTCTTTTTTTGTTGTTGTTAACCTGGTCTCAGTTCTTTTGTCTTTTCTACCATAATGAGAACTTATACATCAGGTTTTTGTTTTACTACCAAAGTTGAGAATTTTTTGACGTAGTATACTAAACATTTGGGATATTTAAGATTTGCAATGTTGTGCTTATTCTCCATTGAGGCATACTGTTGCCTAGTAGCAATAAACACCCTTGTTGAGTAGCTGGAACAATCCTGGCTTAAGTAGTATAAGTGTATGAATATAAAAATAATTATGTGGCATAGTTTTTTTACTAAAAAACAAGAATTTTAATTTCCATGGCTTTGGATAGAAAACAGATTTTGCAAAAGTACAGGCTTTAAAAAAAACTTCATTGTGGAAATAGAAGCTAACACAATAAACTCTCATGTGTATCTGAAGTAAAATTAGGCATGATGTAAATCTTGCTGATTTTAAACCTTGTAATAATAGTCTTATTCTTATATTTGTTTCGAATGCTTTGTAAGACATGTGAATCATGAATTTGAGATTAGATCTATCCTGGCCTCCTTGGATGACCTTAGAATTAAAGACCAGAGCATTCTTCATCCTAGGGAGTTCTTGCCTGCTAGGGAAAGCCCTGTGAGGCCTGGTGTAATTACAGCTAAGCTCTTCTAGCTTGCATTTCTAGCATTCCTAACCACTTCTAACTCCTAGCACTTAAATCAAACTAATTGTTTATTGTGGTAAATTCCTCTCCCATCATTAGATAAGTCCAATTATTTTGCTTTTCTAAATAATTAATTGGCCTATTTTAAAAGGCTGATTTTTATTTTGTATGATTTTTGACCACATACATGCCTGGTGCCTGCAGAGCCAGAAGTAGTTGTTAGATTCCTGGAAACTGGAGTTAAGGATGGTTGTGAGCTGCCATGTGGGTACTGGGAACTGAACCTGGGTCCTTTATCCGAACAGGAAGTGCTCATAACCACGGAACCAACTCTGCTGCACCCAGTTTGGCTTTTTAAGTCATCTTTTCTTCGAACAGATGGACTTAATTTTAGAAGTCAAGCTTTTCCATACTGTTGATCCTAGACTATCAGGAAAGGACTAACTTAGAACTTATTCTCAAAATCTCCTTCCTACTAATGTTACTTTGTTACAGATGACATTATTTACATTTAGAAAATGAAAATGGAATGTTAGAAAAATGAGATTGGGACTGGGAAGATGGCTCAGCAGTGTTTGTTGCTCTCACAAAAGACCTAGATTTGTTTTCTAGCACCCAAATGGTGCTTTTAAACCATCTGTAACTCCAGTTTCAGGGGGATCTGATGCTCTCCTCTTCTGACACCTCTGCCCACACATTAACCCTCAGGCACACACACACACTCTCATTAAAAAATAAGTTAATTAAAAAATTGTGTTGGGGTCAGGGTTTTAGAAAGAATATTTAACCAAGCACTTAAGTATAATATAAGGTATAAACTTTTAACAGAGATGCAATTTACTATCATTTTATTAGCTGAGACTTTCATGCTGTATCATGTGGAAGTTTTCAGAAAAGTCTTAATTCAGTTATTCCCCATTGCTACTTTTGTTGTATAGAATTATATTTGTGAATAGCTTTAAAATTCTTCTGTTGCTTTTTTTGTTACGGATTTCTTATTTGACCATGCAAACCTCGAATTTTTCATGAGATACTTGCTTAGGGCTTGTTTCTTCCAATTGGAGTTACCAAGCAACATTTTGGAGCAAGACTTTTTTTATTTCTATGATAAAGTATATAAAAAACTGTTGACTAAGCAGCTTGTATTGATGTATTTAGGGATGAATACATTAACAACAAAGCAAAAGAGGCCATGAATTTGAAAAAGAGCAAGAGGCTGGGGGTGATTGGGAGGGGCTGGAGGGAGAAAAAGGAAGAGGAGAAATGATGTAATTATATTCTCAAAAAATAAAGAAATACATAATAATTTAAAGAAAAAATTATATTTATACAGTTCTCTTCTTACTAATGAAAATGCTTTTTCTTAAAGATGATTAACTTTAAACTATCAGGAAGTTATTTCACACACCTGAAAAGAACATGCTGGTACCATTATGCAATTCTCAATTCTAATTTCTTTATTTAAAACAAAAAAAAATATTGAAGTGTGTCATCTCTCCTTTTTACACTTTGCACATGCCTTTTATTGCATACATAAATCCACATAGGTCATAAATTTTTGAGGAGCCTTTCATTTTTTCCTTTTGTCTTCACTATGTAGCCTCTGTTTATCTGTTTTGTTTATTTTTGAGACTGGGTCTCACATAGCCCATGCCACCATCAAAGTCAAAATATAGCTGATGGTCCCTTGGAGCTTGTGATTTCCTGCTTCTGCTTCCTGAATATTGGAATCACAGTGGAGTGCAGCCCCACACCCAGTTTTATTCAGTGTAAGAGCTCAAACCCAGGGCTTCCTGCTTGTCAGACAGGCATCCTACCCTCTGAGGGACATCTCCATACCTGTAACTCTTTAGCTACTTACATGTTACTGTATTTAATATGATAGGGAAGAGAAAGGGGGCAACATTTGTTTGTCTTAGCATTGAGAAAAGTAGTCATTGGTTAATAAAGTTTGGGTTTTGTTTTTTGTTTTTTTTGTTTTCTTAAGAATGGTAGGTTAAAATTACATGGTGCTTAAATCAGTTTTCAATAGATGAGCCTTGAACTTGACCATGGAAGATCTTTGTTTACTGGCTTACTCTTCATGGCTTGCTCAGCCTGCTTTCTTACAGAACCCAAGACCACCAGCCTAAGGATAGCACTGCCCACAATGGGCTGGGCCCTCCCACATCAATCACTATTTAGGAAAGTGCCCTACAGGCTTGTCTACAGCCAGATCTTATGGGAGCATTTTCTCAACTGAGGTTGCTCTTCTCAGATGACTAGCTTGCATCAAGCTGACATAAAATTAGCCAGAACAGAAATTCTTTGTAATTTTAAAGTCACATTTTATTTTATTATTTATTTATTTTCTGGTGTGTGTTGGGCAGAGGGTATGCCACTTAGACTTGCATTGTGAGAATGAGTCTCTTCTTTTCTTACCATGTGGGTTCTGGGGACCAAACTCAGGTCATCATGTGCCTTTATCTGCTGTGTTGTCTTGCTAGCCCCTGTGTTAGAGACTTTTAAAAACTATTTTTAAACATTCTGTCTTAGGGCTACTACTGCTATGATGAAACATGATCAAAGCAACCTAGAACCACCTGTCCAGGGGTAGCACTACCCACCATGGGCTGGGCCCTCCCCCTCCCACATCAGTAATTAAGAAAATATCCTACAGGGGCTGCAGAGATGGCTCTTCCTGAGGACCTGAGTTCAGTTCCCAGCACCCACATCAGGTGGCTTACAACCGCCTGCTATTACAACTCCTTACAACTCCTCACATCTCTGACCTCTGTAGGCACTTAAATTCATGTGCACATACCTCACCCACACATGCACATAATAAGAATAAGTCTAGGGAAAGGGGGGGGGAGGGAGGAGAGAGGAAAGAAAGAAAGAAAAGGAAAGAAAGAAAACGTCCTACGGCTGGCTCTTCTGGAGGCATTTTCTCACTTGAGGTTTCCTCCTATCAGATCTAGCTTCTTGGCGTAAACCTAGCCAGGACGCAAGAACATTTTCTACCATGTGTCTAATTCTCCATACTGTTTTGCTAGTATATTTTTATATTTAGTGTTGCCCTTAAGTTTAACTGTTATAATTTATTGAAAAAAATTTTCCCTAGGGTCTTATTTTTGTGGTAGATAGCAATGATCGAGAAAGAATTCAGGAAGGAGCAGCTGTGCTGCAGAAAATGGTAAGTATGTATTTTAAGTTGATCATTTTCAAGATGTGTTTTTGTGGTATTGTCTATGGTCACACATTTTAGACGTAGAAGTAAACTTGGGAAACTATATTATTTCCAAGTTCTTAAGAATGCACAGAAAAGCCCTCTATAGTCTATTGATTTATTTATGTAGTTCAGCAGTTCTAAACCTTTGGGTGGAAACCCCATCTTGGGGGTCAAATGCTCCTTTCACAAGGGTCACCTAAGACCATCGTAAACACAGATATTTACATTACAACTCATAATGGTAGCAAAATTACAGTTACAGAGGTAGCAATGAAAATAATTTTATGGTTATGGATCATTGCAACAAGAAGAACTGTATTAAAGGGTCGCAGCACGAAGATTGAGAACCACCTTCTTAAAGGCCAATCGTTATTTGTTCAAACTGAAGGATGAGATTTATAAGAGTGCTTGAAATTTACATAGAGAACTTTAGTTGGTGTCTAGTAGCTTGTTTAATGTTGAATAAAATGCATATTTAAGATTTGTGAGTAGTCTGATTTTAGAAGGTAGCTGGTAATGGCTTAACCTTTATCTCCAGCTTCTGGAAGATGAGCTGCAGGATGCAGTGCTGCTGCTGTTCGCAAACAAACAGGATTTGCCAAATGCTATGGCCATCAGTGAGATGACAGATAAGTTAGGTCTTCAGTCTCTCCGTAACAGAACAGTAAGTATTGGAAGGTGACACTAACCTCCTCACTGGTGAAAGTAGGGTAATTAGGTAATACTCAGCTGCTTATTAGTATTGTTATTGATATTATTATTTGGAGATAGGATCTAACTGTAACCCTGGCTGGCCTGGAACTTACTCTGTAGACCAGGCTGGCCTCAAACTCACAGAGATCTGCCTGCCTCTGCCTATGCCACCATGCCTGCCCAGTTTAAATGTGTAATAATTATTTCCTTTGGACAGATAGGACATTTCTAGAAATATGGTAATATGGTTTATAGAAAATGCATAACATACTAAAAACCAGCCCTTTCGGGTTTTATTTCAATACTATAAATATTGCATTAAATTTTGTTTTTAAAAATATTGATAGTTTCTCACTTTTCTATTTATTTAATTTTATTAACTTTATCTTCTATATTGATACATTAACAGTACTAAGAGTTGAATATGTAGAGATTATAGACATTCTTAATTTTGTATCATTCAAATAGTTCTCCAAGGTTTTTGTTTTTGTTTTGTTTTGTTTAAATACAAATGTTCTATTTTTACTATTTCTTGTGGTGTTGGGGTTTGAACCCAGAGCGTTTCTTTCACATGTTAGGGCAATCACCCTACCACTTAGTATCTGTAGTTGAGCAAAGATTTTATACTTTGCTTGTTGTTTTTTTTTTCCTATGCTGGCCTTGAACTTAGGGACATTCTCCGGCTTTTCTTTCCTAATCACCAGGATTGCAGGCATGTGCAGTCATACCAAGCCCTACATTTGGTGCTGTTTATAAAAGGCACATGATTTAGCAGCTGTATCTTAAATCCTATCATTTAGTGCTCCTTGTTTATTAACTTCAGAACCTTAGGGAAGAACCTCAGCTGACACATTTGTTTGAATACAGATTTATAAGAAATAGTGTGCTAACCTATCAGTGATTGATATATTGGCAAAGTCCAACATAAACATAGAAATTGTATCACAGACATAAGACCATGTCTTCAAAAAACCAAAGATACAGTCAAAAAACAATAGTGTCCCATACTCTACAGCAGCTTTGCATTAACTTGTCAACAAGGCAGATACTGTTTATTGTGTAGACTGTTGTGATGTCCCATTAGAATTAAAAAAAGATACATTGTAAGAGATAGAAGTTTTTCATACTGTGGAGATAGGAATTTGTGCCCTTCCCCTCCCTTCTGGGTTACTAGGGTATTTGATACTCAGATAATTGACAACATGGTAAACCTACAATGGTTTTGCAACATTAAGATACGTCTTTTCTTCTAAGGTGGAATAAGACTAGTCAGTTAAAAATGAGTAAGTTATCCATTAAATGTGAATTGTTTCTAGGTGTTTCAAGTTTTGTGGGGGGGGGGGTTGTTTCTTTGAAACATGATCTCTTTTTTTATTATTTAGATTTTGTGTTTCATATAAGCAATTAAGAAAAAAAACAAAAAAAAAAGCAATTAAGAATCTTTCCTGTTTAAAAAGTGAAACTTTTTGGAATATGTGATACCAAAGATGTTAAAATTATTTTTTAAAACAGTAAAATTACATGAAAAGTTAAAGTTCTTAGACTATCAACAAAAATCTTTCAGATACTTACCCCTTTTAGACTGGGAATGTGGCTTAATGGCAGAGGACTCGCCTAGCACATAGGGTGTGATCTCTAGCACTAGAAAAAGCAAAGTCTAAAAAATCTGCACGTATGTTCTCCTTAGTTTTTGGGTTATAATGAGAGGGTCTTAAGGACCAGGGAGGTAATTTGTTAGAGATTTTCCCATTACTCTTCAGATTTTGTGGCTGAAAGCTAGCCTAATAAATCCATTGAATAATAATAAAAGGATTCTTTTGAGTGACCTTTGTAGTTACTAAGAGCATTAAATTCATGTTTGTGGGATATAAGTAGATCACTTATTTCCTTAGTGTTTATTACTGTGATTTTATAGTTTCCATTTTTGTATACTTGTAATTACTTACTCGGTAGTGCCCTTAGGCATTTATGGGGAGGGACTTAATATTTTCTGTTTAAAAATGGCAGTATGTATCATCTTGTTAATCAAGTATTTTCTTGTCCTTTCTTCACAGTGGTATGTTCAAGCCACTTGTGCTACACAAGGAACTGGTCTGTATGAGGGACTCGATTGGCTGTCAAATGAACTTTCAAAACGTTAAATGAACCTGGATATCTAACCAAGGACATGTTTGATAGAATTGGTCTAGACTTGTTACAACAAAATTAGTTTGCATCTTGGTTATTAAAGGATATCTGAGACAGGTTTGGGCAGAATATTACAGCATTTAAAACTTATTTTGTTGCCAATTATTGTTTACCAAGCACAATGTTGCTATTTAGCAATATGCTTGCGTGTAAGAGAAATTTTCCTTGGGAAAAAAAAAGTATCCACTATTATACTTCCCTGAAGCCTAAATGCCTGGACATATTTGTGACACCTTTAAACAAATCTGTTTTGAGTGTTTTTTGAGCCCACACCAATAATGTTATAAAGTTGTTCCCCTGATACTTTACTGACACCTTTATCATTCCTAGGACAGTCTGCTGATTTAAAAATGTAGCATTCCATTTGTATTTATTTCTACCCCTTGCCAAAAAAGATTTTTCTAATACTGCTTGTACCAGCCAATGACGTGCTCCAAAACACTATTCAGTTTTCTTACTGAGGATTCCCCACCAGCCACCACCCTCACATTATTGACTCCTGGCTTCCATCAGCCAAACTTACCTCGTCAATCTGGTTTGGATTTGATAGCTAATTCTGTGCTGGTTGCAAAGAGTTCATATTGAGATAACTTTTAATACTCAGCAGATTGTTTTCCTTTATATTGTTACCTTTTTTACGTTGCATGTTGCTTTTGGAATCAGCCTGACTCTTTGCCCAGTATATGATAGTTCTGCTGATACTTTACTGTTTATTGATGAACATATCTTAAGAATTTTTTGAAAACTCATCAAATTCAGTGAATAAGTTTTCTTCATAACCCATTTGAAATTATTCCTAATAAAATGATAAAAAATATGATTTGTGTTCTTTTGAGTCTTTGCAATATTTGAAACAGATTTCCTTACATAGCAAAGTTGATTTACATATTTTACATGGTATGGCTAGTAATATAAATCCCAGTGAGTTTACTAATGGTTGGCAGTAAACTTAACCAAGGTTTATCAAGTGCATCAAAGTGGGGTGCAGCATGAAGAAAATTACTTTTTCTAGTAGAATACCATTTAAAGCTATAAAGGTCAAACAACAGATCAAGAAGAGTAAAAAGTTGTCATAACATGAACTCCAGAAGCAGGGAAAAAAGGATTGGTGATCAAGGTCAGCTGGTAGATTGCTTGCCTTGTATGCAGAGCCCCAAGTTTGATCCTCAGTACCATGTCCCATGGAGGTGGCAGGCATATCAGAAATTGTCATTGTCTACTTAGTGAGTTTGAGGCCAGACTGGGAAACATGAGACCTTTCTCCAAAAAGTAACAAGTAGGTATATATACGTTTGGCAGCTAACATTAGGTTGCTAAGTGTGCTAGAGAATAGGCTACAAGCACTTTGTAACTTAATGTTTCACAATGTCAACACAAAGCTGTATGTGACTGACTTGTTAAGGCAACAACAATGGTACATGCCATAACTATACTAGTTAGAATAGATTTTTGTCTATTAATAGATTTTTGTCTCATGTACTATAAACTTTTTTAATTTTTTTTATGATTTCTTAATAGCTCTTAGATGTTTATATAAACTTATGGATCATAATTTTTGCTGTTTTGAGACAGGTTTGTCTGTAACAATCCTGCCTGTTCTGGAACTTGCTTTGTAGTCCAGCCTGGTCTTAAACTCACAGAGATCCACCTGCCTCTGCCTCCCCAAGTGCCGAAATTAAAGGTGTGTTCCACTATGCCTGGCTTCAAAAATCTATTTCTACATGCTTGTAAAATGTGTTGATAAAATAAAAACTGGTTATAAACTATGTTTAGGTGCCTCAATTGGATTCAGTGGACAGCAGTACAAGATTCAGATCAAGAAACAAGTGAGGCCGCAGTGCAGGTGGTGCCTTCTGGGTCACTGTTAGAGTAGAGGGGAACCAGGTCCTTCTGCCTTGTCCGCAGTTTCTACTTCGCCAATGAAGTTTTCATGGGCACTTAAGGACTAACTCTTAGGAACTGTTCTGGCTTTAGTTACACTGGGTTTTTTGTTTGTTTGTTTTTGTTTTGTCCAGACATGCAACTATTCAAATAGGGATGTATGGTAGTTTTCTCTTCTCTACACTTCTGCTTTCCACAATTTCAGTTCTTGTGTTCAACCTGTTAAAAAAACAAAAAACAGCCGGGCGGTGGTGGCGCACGCCTTTAATCCCAGCACTCGGGAGGCAGAGCCAGGTGGATCTCTGTGAGTTCGAGGCCAGCCTGGTCTCCCAAGCGAGTTCCAGGAAAGGCGCAAAGCTACACAGAGAAACCCTGTCTCGAAAAACCAAAAAAAAAAAAAAAAAAAAAAAAAAAAAAATTAAAAAAAAAAAAAAAAAAGAAGCTGGGAGGTAGTGGCATGTGCCTTTAATCCCAGCACTCGGGAGGCAGAGGCAGGAGGATCTCTGTGAGTTCGAGGCCAGCCTGGTCTACAGAGTGAGTTCCAGGACAGGCTCCAAAGCTACAGAGAAATCCTGTCTCAAAAAGCAAAAAAAAAACCAAAAACAAAAAACGGGGAAATTTTCAAAAGAATGAAGAGTTTAAGTAGTTTTATTATAGTTCTATTTATTGTTAGTGCACGTGCTTAGTTTATCACTTTAACTTGATCATAAGTATGTGCACCCACCCCACACACAAAAAATGATACAGCCTGTGATACTGTTTTAGGAGTCCATTAGGAGTCTTATAAATAGGGAAGACATGTTCCCTAGAGGAATGTAAATTAAAAAGCAAAACCAGTACCACTTCATACTAGAATACATGTTATTATTAAAGAATAAAACTAGTAAGTGTTGAGGATGTGCAGAAACTAGAGCCCTCGTGTATTTCTGGTAGGGACTGTGTACCTGCTTTCAGTAATACTCTAGCCATTTCCCAAAAGTAAATATTTTTCCATATGACCCAACAATTTTCCTGTGGAAGAGGAATACTCAAGAGAAATGAAAACACCCACACAAAACTTGTACACAAATGTTTATAGCAACATTATTTGTGGAAGCAGTACAAATACCCTCCAGTCTGTAAGTAGATAAATGCAGTATAACCTAACAAAGTCTGTAAGTAGATAAATGTAGTATAACCTAACAATGGAAAAGTACATTTTAAAAAAAAGCTCAGTATTGATGCTACAATATGGAAGTACCTAAACAGCCTAAGTTTAAGAAGCCAATCACAAAAGAATATATTTCTTCGCATTTATGAAAGTCCAAAGCAGACATTTCATGGAAATAACAGGTAAAGGGTTGTCAGGGCAAACAGAGTGACGACCTTAAGTACAGGGTTTCTGTTAGTGTGTGACTAACTATACTAATAGCTCTTAACAATAAAAACCAGTTTAAGCCTTTAATCCCAGCACTCCAGAGGCTAAGGCAGGCAGTTTGAGGCCAGCCTAGTCTACAGAGTGAGTTCCAGGACAGTCAGGGCTACACAGAAAAACCCTGTCTTGAAAAAAACAAAACAAAACAAAAAAAACATTACGGAACTTGGGTTTTGACAAGTCAACAAGAGGTTCCTATCAGAATGAATCCAGCTGGCAGATGAAAGTGGTATTAAGCCAGCTGAAGTGACAGCTTTAATGGTTTTTGTTGATGGCATTTAAAAAATTTTTTTTTCTTAATTTATGGGTATAGGTGTTTTTCCTGCCATGTGTCTTTGCACCCAGGTGCATGCCTGGTGGCCAGAGATGCCAGCAGAAGATACTGGATTCCTGGAACTGGAGTTACAGGAGGTTGTGAGCCACCATGTGGATGCTGGGAAATGAACCTCAGGTTCTCTGGAAGAGTGAGCACTCTTAACCACTGAGTGGTCTCTTCAGGCTTAGGTTTAATGTTTCAGATGTCACTCATTAATAGTTATATAGAGGCTGGTACCAGCCAACTCAACAGATTATGCTTAATGTTTGAAATTATAATTTTTATATAAATTTTAGCATCTATACTAAAGGTGGCCAAGTAATAGTTCCCCACCCCTTATTTAACAAGGTAAATGTCAGCTTAATGTATTGGCTTACAGTTTAAAAGTTACCTTGAATTTAGGGATTTAAAAAATCTAATAGCTTGAACTTTTTATGATTACACATTATAATTTATTATTATACTCAATTATATTTATCTCATTTCTCAGTAATTAGTATTTATACATTCATGCTATCTACTAATCTGGATTTAAAATGGTCCTATTTAAAAGTAAGTTCTCTCAAATTGCTGAAGTGTAAAAAAAAAAATGGCCTTTTGTTATGAACATTTTGGGTTTTTACCATAATTTTTTGTTTACATTCAAGGTTGTGGTATTTTGAACTCTGATATTTAGTTTTCTTCAAAGGAAGCAATAAGACCTTTTCTACTTGGCACAAACCCATAAAAAGAAGTAGCAGTTGCTGAAGGTAGGCTCTAGAAAAAGGTTTGGTAAACTATTTAGAATAAAGCATGTTTATGACTTCAACAACTTCAATTCAAAAGTTAGAAATGCATCATTAGAGTATCACTTCATATGAACTAGGATGACCATTTAAAAAATGGGAGTAAAAGCCCAGTGACGTGGCACACACCTTTTATCCCAGCACTCAGGAGGCAGAGGCAGGTGGATCTCTAAATTCGAGGCCAGCCTGATCTACAAAGGGAGTTCCAGGACAGCCAGGGCTCCACAGAGAAAGTTTCTCTTGGTGGGTTGGGGAAAAGTGGTGGCAGAAATAAGTTTGAGAGGATGGAGGGAAAATTGAATGTCTGTACAACAGTGAGGGAGTATATATGATAGTGTAGCCATGGTGAGAAGGCCTAGCAGTGTTCCAGAAAGCTAAAGAGAATTATGATCCAGCAATTGACTCTGAAGTATATACTCAAAAGAACTGAAAACAGATGCTCTGGGTTGTAGCTCAGTGGTAGAATATTTGCCTAACATACACCAATCTAGGATTTTATTCCCTAGCACTGGCCCCCTCCCCGCAAAAAAAAAAAAAAAAAAAAAAAAAATGTTCAACGGAAGACTTGAGCACAAATATCCACAGTACTAGTCACAACAGCAAAAAAAAAAAAAAAAAAAAAAATCAATCCACATGGTCAGGTAAGCAAGATGTATTATCCACGCAGTAGAAAATACTCAGCTATAAAAAAAAAGATGAAGTATTGGTACATACTATAACACAGATGAACCTGAAAAACATACCAAGTGAATAAAGCCTGAATACTGTAGCCAGAAATGGTCTTACAAATGAATTACAAACTGTTAGTGTTTGTTATGGGGACAACTGTATAAGAGTTGATTTTCACAGAAGAACCTGCTCTAAAATATTCACTTTTCCTTCAGCAAGAACTTGTGACATAAAATGTGGTTTACCCCAAAGTTGCTAGACTTCTCATATTTATTAAAATTAAATGAATTAAAAATTCCAAATGTAATAGAAAAACTCAACCACAAAGACAGCTTAAACACTTCTGATTAACACCTTGTACTAACTTGCAAGTACAAACAGATTTTGGTATGGTATTTATAGAATTTTTGTAGAGTTCCCTGTCTTGCACTCCAGTCATCCTAACACCCGTATGCTCTTTTAGTCAAATCTTTATACTTCATTATCTGAATATCCTGAAATATCTGTATATAATCTGATTATATCATTTAATCCACAAATATCAAATTTAAGGACTTGGGAAGTTTGGTAAATCCTAGTTTCTCTGACCACAATTCAAGCCCACCATGGGATTAAATACAAGATCTCAATGCACTTTTTTTTTGTGGGTATGAATAATCTCACATTAAACAGTTTTCTTTCAAAATGTTGACTTCTTGCAGAGTAATTACTGTCAACTCCTTAAGAGTTAGTGTTAAAGTTTGTGAACATGCATATTTGAAAGCAAAACAAGCCCAAATTTTAAAAAGTGTTGCTACTGCAGTTTGGCAGTACTACACATGTTTAGCATGCTCAGGATTCTGGGTTCAATCCCCAGCAACACAGAAATAATCTTGAAAAAATATTTTGCGAAAGAACTAGTTCTGACTATATAAACTGCCATTGAAATGCTCTCAAAAAAATATATGGATGGGAATGTAACTCAGTGGCCCTGAATTTGATCCTCAGGAAAAGAAACAAACAAAATAACCCACTACCATATTTAGGAAGGCACAATTTGGTAGCATCAATTTTTCATGAGCTATTTTTTTTAAAAACAAGATCCCAAGAAACTGCCACCTTAATGATTATTTCCCTTTAAATAATTTGAATAAGGTTCAATCTGCAGTGCAGGTGAAATGTTTATATATTCTTAGACTTAATAACTTAAGGGTATCTGATAGAATATGAAAACACAAACTACATTAGAAGAATATGGGGGAAAAGACATTTTCAAAAGAGGAAAGTTTTTATGGTATTGGGTTAGAAATTAAAAAATTTGAAATAAAGGCTTCAAGACTGGGAAATTAAACCTCTTTTTGAGGTGACAAGCCTTTACTATCTAAGCCAGAAATTAACTGCAGAAATATGAGCTATGCTATAGTGTGAATTCTGAACATCAAAAAGCAATAGCCAAAGCATTACCAGTAAGGTATGGTGACAACAAATTAGTAAAATTTAGTTATCTAAACTAGATACTAATTAATACAACTTGTAATTTCTCCTCTTAAAATGTTTGGCTTCATTTTTAAATTTTCTTTTATATATAAATTATGTGGCACTCTTCTGTTACTCAAACTATAATCCTTAAGTCTATAAAAAGTTTGTTTCAGCCAGGTGGTGGTGGCGGCGGCGCATGCCTTTAATCCCAGCACTCGGGAGGCAGAGGCAGGTGGATCTTTGTGAGTTCAAGGCCAGCCTGGTCTCCAAAGCGAGTTCCGGGAAAGGCGCAAAGCTACACAGAGAAACCCTGTCTCCAAAAACCAAAAAAAAAAAAAAAAGAAAAGAAAAACTTTTTTCAGATATTGGCAAAAGCCCACTGTCTCCCTTTTTTTCCATTTATGTAGCCCAAACTGGCCTTGAACTGTGTAACCCAGACTACTATTGAACTCAAAGCAGCCCTTACCTCAGACTCCTGAGTGCTAGGATTACAGCTATAAAGCACCATGCCTGGCTCCCTTTTCCTACTTATAAAAACTACAATTTTGAAAACACTTCCAGCATAGAAATGCTCAATGGTTCATGTACAATTTGAAGCCCCTATCAGAAGTTTCTCATAAAATAACTGTGCTGTAACTTCCTATCATATGGTCAAGTACCCTGTGTGTTTACATATATTTGTCATGATCAAGAGTGAAGACAAGGGGATCAAGTGCTGTTGCTGCTCCCTTTGAAGAGTCCACTGTGCTTGCACCTTACTATTAAAACGGGCTGAAGGTGAATGAGAACACAGATTATGCACATTTGTGCCATCCTTTGTACACTAAACACAAAATGCTAGAAATGACAAAGAAAGTACCTTGTTAACTGAAAAATGAAGCAGCTATAAAAATTGGTAATGGAATATTTTAATCTTTTGTTAAAGCTCTAAAATTATAATAAATTCTAACCAAACTGAGGTAGTGACAGACTAATGTATTCCATGTCTCTCTGAAGTCTTCCATCTTTTACCTGCATGTACCCTCCTCCCCCAATTATATGAACATAATTCAATGTAAAACGTGTTATGAAAGAAAAATTATGAGATTATTCAGAGTACTTAAAAATCTTAATTACCAGATTAAAAAAAAACTTATAAAATGTACACAATAATTCAATTTTTTTCTTGGCTAATCATAAATATGTTTTCTTCCACATGTAGGAAATTATAAAGAGGAAAAGGGTATTATATGATGCAAACATGAATTGGTTCTGTAACAAAGCCATCTGGGACATAGCTAACAGGGAATGATCACAATAAAGTTTAGTGACCAGATTTCCTCTTTGAAGATTTTTTTTTATATAAGCTCTGATTCATATTAAATTTTCTGAAAAGTAATAGCTTCCTTTTCAGACTCAATGAAGCCAAATCTATTTCCATTTTAAATCACATACCAGTGCTATGTGATCAGAAGGATGAGAAACACTAGGTAAGGCCTGGTGGGTGGTAACTTCTTCATGACTAGGTAACGGTATCACCTGTTCAACCTCTAAAGCATTTAAGTCAATGAAAATGTAATCTAGACATCCGTGAAAGCCACCAACATAATTTGTGTAAGCAGGTTCACCACAAGCACTTTTCAGTTTGAAAAGGTGTGTGAGAGACATGTTGCATCTTTCCTCTTCCCCATTGGAAGCCCAGTCTTCATGATCCTCTGTAATGCTGCCATTGATGACAAAATGATACATTCCTGTTGATGGTGTACTATTAAAGTCTCCACAAAATATAACTGGTATGCCAGGATACAGGTCACATGAAACATGTCTAATGTGAACCAAAGCTACTGCCATTTGAATCAGACGAATGTATCCACCTACAAACAAATGAAATTAGTGTAAGTACTTTTTAAAGCCCTCCCCAAAGAGAGGGGGACCCCTCACAAATTACGGTTCCTGAGTAACATTCAACATGTATATGTATGTGCACACACACATTTTTACATTTAGTGTGTGTGACAGGTGGGATGTGTCTTGGTGTCTGTGTGGAGTTCAGAGGACAATTCACATTGAGTTGGTTCTCTTTCCACCATGCGGGTCCCTGGGATTGAACTTAGGTCATCAGGTTTGATGGAGGCACCTTTACCAGCTGAACCATCTGGGCCCAAGACATTTTTGTAAAAGCAGCTTTAGAAACTTTAAATAATCACCTATAGCATTGGAGTCAAATTCTAGATAAATGTTTGTATAGGGTTGGGGTGGGGGTACACATCTGCAATCTAAGCTCTGAGGAGGCTGAGGCAGGATTTCAAGTTCTAGGCCAACATATTTCAAAGCTCTATCAAAAAAAAAAAATCAACTAAAATCAAGATATATGTGTGTGTGTGTGTGTGTGTGTGTGTGTGTGTGTGTGTGTGTGTAAGTAAAACAGCTTTAATAACATTAAGTCACTTGTAAAACTAAATAAAACCTACCTTTTGGGTGCCAGTAGAGATGGGTATTAGCAACACATATCTTTTTAGAAGAGTCCTTTGTAGACTGAAGAACTGAAATCTACAATAGGAAACGCCAAGAGTTCAGTTGGTGTCTGCCAATCTACCCAGAACTTTCTGTTGCTTGAGATGGTTTCTCACTATACAGTCCTGGCTGTTCTGGACACAACTATGTAAACTAGACTGGCCTCAAAATCAGATATACACCTGCCTCTTCTTCCAAAGTGCTGGGATTAAAGGGCCGGTGCCACAACATCCCACCCTCCAGAATGTTTTGTTCTTAACACTGTAGGCTGAGCCGGGTGGTGGCGCACGCCTTTAATCCCAGCACTCGGGAGGCAGAGCCAGGCAGATCTCTGTGAGGCCAGCCTGGTCTACAGCCTGAGATCCAGGACAGGAATCAAAACTACACAGAAAAACCCTGTCTTGAAAAACCAAATACTGTAGGCTGAACTATTTTATTCCATAGTCCCTTGAAAACTAAGATAACATCTTTTAAATTTGATATTGCAAGGTTTTTTGTTTTTTGTTGTTTTTTTTTTTTTTTCCCCTCGAGACAGGGTTTCTCTGTGTAGCTTTGGTGCCTGTCCTGGATCTTGCTCTGTTGACCAGGTTGGCCTCAAACTCACAGAGATCCGCCTGCCTCTGCCTCCCAAGTGCTGGGATTAAAGGCGTGCACTACCACCGCCAGACAGTTTTAAACTAAGAAGCAGTTCACACCCTGAACAATAATGCTACCCTAGTCAACTGGCTAAGACTCCTGGTTCATAAGTCTATGAACCAGAGTAAGAGCATTTGAACATTTTCTCATTTATGAAATAATATCTGTAAAATAGACTAAAAACCCAATCTTTTTTTTTTTTTTTTTTTTTACATACTAGGTAACAATAGTTATGAAACAGGTCCTAAACCAAGAGGCACTTATATTTGTAACTGCTTTAAGGTGCTCTAAAACAGTGCTTGGCAAGTTACTATCATTATTGAATTTCATGTGTAGCTACCTGGATTGTAAGCACTAAGAATATCTCCATTCATCTTGTCCAAGGCTACCTGCGGTGTGGTTAGGCACACCAGGGGTGCTTAATACGTGCTGCATTAATGCACCGGCCACACTGGCCACACTAGGGCAAACATACTTTAAAGAAATGCAATCTAGACAGTTTCAGTAAGTACTAACACCATCCCTCCACTCCGAAGGCCCCTAAACATGGGTGAATATGAAGAAAACAGGCAGAGCTACTTGACCTGAAGGACAGACGATCTCTGGAGTACCTTCTCCTGCGCTAGAGGGTTCAAAGCCAGTCTCTCTAGTAGTTCTTTGTGCAGGGGGTCCGACTCCAAGGCTTCTTGAAAAGAAATGTCGTGTTGGCTAAGGAGGGTAAACTTTGACTTCCGGTAGAAAGTGGCCAGGCCTTCGTGCTGTTTGATTCGAAACACGCCCTCCAGCCCGAAGGCCTCCAGGGCCGGTACCAAGCTGTCGGAGAACACTGCGCGGTCCACCTCCTGCAAACAGATGAGGTCTGCGTTGTAGCCCGTGAGCTCCTTCTGGATAAGGTTCTGGCGGTAGTCAAGCTCCAGGGCGTAGGGGGCACAGTACGGGTACAGGACTGTCCGAGAGAACTCAGTCTGGGCGTACGTGTCTGCCAGGATGTTGTAGGAGACAGTACGGATGAAGGAGTCCTCCGTCACCTTCTTGGTGTACAGATGTCGGTGGTCGAAAGTGCAGGTGCCAGGCCCGGCCTCCACCGGACACACGCTTTCCAGCTCGCGGCTTGGCCCGAAGCGCTGCCCATTGCCCGGGGTGCAGCGGAGCTTGAGCCGGAGCCCGATGTCGGCATTGCACGGGGTGTAGACGCGCTCGTCGACGCCCGTCTCGGTCCAAGCGGAAGACGGCAAAGCGTGAGACGAGGACGCGAGGCCGCTGTCCCCGGGCTCTGCCGCACCGGGTCGGACTTCTTTGTACCAGCGGAAGACGGAGCTGGCGGAATCCCCAAATTCCAGGCTGAGCTTCGGGCACACCGGGAAGCCGGCCATGATGTAGCGCGGCAACTGCAGCTCCGTGAAGGCAGGCGGGTTGCGCTCTACCTTGTACTTGACGTCGCCGATCTGCAGCACCGCGCCGTCCTGCCAGGCATCCACGTTGAGCACATCCTCCGCCACGGCCTCCTCTCGGTAGTAGAGCTTCACCACCGGCTCGCAGGCCGCGGCCGGCTCGGGCCCCGTCGCCGCGCAGGCCGCGCCGCCGCTCGAGTGGGCCCGGTTCTTCCTGTTCTTCTTGGCAGCGGCGACCTTAGCGTGGCCCTTCAGGGCGTTGGTAGCGATCCGGCTGAGGGCCCGGCCCAGGGGCTCGCTCTGGTCGCGCTGCATGTTCTTGTGGCTGCCGTCGGCCAGCGCGAACGACAGGCTGAGCTTGGGCTCCGAGGGCACACAGCGCACCACAGCGCGCTCCATGGCGCGCACCGTCTCGTCGGTCGCTGCCTCGGCCCGGCTGCACGGCTCCACCACCGACCGGGCCCGACGAAGCGCGGCGCGGCCTGGGAGCCTCCACATGAACCTAGCGGCCGGCGGGATCCGAGATCCAGAGTCGCGCGGCGCGGAGCCCACACGGAGGAGCGGCGGCCACCGGCTCCAGACCCATTCAGAACAGGGACTTCCGGTCGGCGGCGAGCAGAAGGCGTGGCGGGAGAAGAAAGCGCACCGCCCTTTCCCGAACCGCACTTTCGACAGACGCGCTTACCCGCTCGTCCCTGTCATGGCCGCTCGTGCCGAGATCCAAGCGCCTCGGTGCTGGTATTCCACATGGGTTAAAGGCGAAGAAGGAAGGAAGTGTAAAGGTGCCGCGGGGGGAAATACCAGACCCCGGCGTTTTGTTGAAAGTGCAGTCTGAGGGTCGGCATGGCAGGCTTACCGAACCGGAAGTGACTGAGCGGTGTCACGTGCCCTTCTCCCAGCAACACTAGGCTTTCCGTCCCTTCTCTTTGCGTTGCACCGGCCTGGGTGTGTGAAGGCGTGGGCGCCCTCGCCGCTCTGCGCGGTTGGGCTGCCCTGCTCCCTGTTTTTCCAGGTGTGGCGGGTTGAGTGAAGCTAAGGCCTGGCAGGCGCCGAGCCTCTGGCCGCTGAGGAGCCACGAGCCGCCCGCCCGGTTTCTTAACCATCTAGTGAGCGCTGAGGGCCCGTGATTTACATAAGCCCCAAGTTGTTGTTTTCGAGGTAGGTGTCGTGTCCGTCGCTTAGAGATGTGGAACCCAGAAAGACTGGGTCAGAGCCACAGAGCACAGTAAATGGACAGAGTCCCGACAGGTTGCCGGAAGCTGTGCAAGCTGTAAAGAGCCTGGAAGGCCTTGTCTTTGGAGAGTGGCAAGTTTTAGCAAATAAAAATGCACGACTCGCGTAAAACATTAAAGAACTTAAAAAAAAAAAAAAGGAACGTGCTTAATTCCTCCCCGTATTACTTTATCTGAAGTTTAAATTTAGCTGAGAGTTTTGTTTTTATTTCTTTCAAAACTCTTTTAACGTGTTATTTGTAGACCAAAACGAAATCCTGTCTGACCAGAACAGTGAGCCCAGGGGACAGTAGCAAGTAAGAAAGTCTCACCGACTGTACTGAACTCAGATTGTCAGGCCCGACAGCAAGCACCTTTAGCCACTGGGCCATTTTTGTCAGCCCAAACCTTCTATTTTCATGATCTTTTATTTTTCAAGAAGTATTCTGAAGTGTCATGTCTTGTGGCAAGCTTGTTTTTAACTCACAAGCTTGAAAGTAGTAAGTAAATGCCATGTTTGAAGATTTATTTTTATGAGGTTAATTTATAGCCCTATTTATAAATTCCATAATTGAAACTTGACATTGAGAGATTAAGCAATAATATGATTTTGATAATACACATGGGGGGATGAGGTGAATAGGAATAATTTTATTCGTCTATTTTCTTTTTTCTTTTTTTTTTTTTGGTTTTTCAAGACAGGGTTTCTCTGTGTAGTTTTGCGCCTTTCCTGGAACTCACTTGGTAGCCCAGGCTGGCCTCGAACTCACAGAGATCCGCCTGGCTCTGCCTCCCGAGTGCTGGGATTAAAGGCGTGCGCCACCACCGCCCGGCATATTCGTCTATTTTCAATCCATGTCAAGAAACAAGCTAAGGCCGGGAGTTGGTGGCTCACGCCTTTAATCCCAGCACTCGGGAGGCAGAGGCAGGCGGATCTCTGTGAGTTCGAGGCCAGCCTGGTCTACAGAGCGAGTTCCAGGACAGGCACCAAAACTACACAGAGAAACCCTATCTCACCCCCCCCACTCCCCCCCCAAAAAAAAGAAACAAGCTGAGGGTGTAGCTCAGTGGTAGAGTAGTACTTGGCTAGCAAGTATGAGAGCTTTATAAAGTCCATACAGAGAGAAGCCTACACTGCTGGTGAAATAGCATACTTAGTAAAGTGTTTGTCATACAAGGATAAGGATTTAAGTTCCATCCCCAGGACCCAGATAAAATGCTAGTCAGGGTGGTGTATGCTTGTAATCCCAGCTCTGGGAATGCAAACCGGAGTCTTGGGGCTACTGGCCAGCCAGCCTAGCCTAATTACAAGCTCCAGGCCAGTGAGAGAGAGACCTTGTCTCAAAAAACAAGGCTCTTATGCCTTGAGTAAAGATGCTGGAAGTTGACATCTGGCCTCTACACACATGTGCATACATGTGCATGTTCACACAAAAAAAAAACACATGTGCCCACATTGACACACTTTTTTTTTTAAGTTTTAAAAGAAAAGCCTACAAAACTAAGCTAGGTATAGTAGCACATACCTGTAATCCCACCATTCCAGAGGATCATGCGTTCTGGACCAGCCTGGGCTATATATTGCTATCTCAAAATAATAAAACAGCACAAAAGAAACATGCTTTTACCAGTCAGAATTATATCTACCTATGCATCATTAATAAATCTCTCAATATTCATACGTGAAGATAGTTTCTTTTTCTTTTGTTTTTTGTTTTGGATTGGTTTTCGAGACAGGATTTCTTGTAGCCCTGGCTGGCCTGGAGCTCACTCTGTAGACCAGTCTGGCCTCGAACTCACAGAGCTCCGCCTGCCTCTTGCCTCCTGAATGCTGGGATTAAAGGCGTGTGCCACCATCTCACGACAACTAGTTACTTCCATTCTAGTAGATATCGGCAGTTAAACACATAGATTGCTTACATACTATCTGTATGGTCAAAGTGATACTGTAGTTTGGGGTGATAGCATTCAGAAATTTTGAGTAGTACTTGATATCAATTTGGGTTATTTCCCCCACATAATTCAAAAGTCAGGCTTGTGATAGAGTGCCTAACAGGCACGAGGCACTAGGTTCAATCTCCTGTACTGAATGAAAAAGGGGTGGGGCATTACATTAAAAATTATTTCTATTTGTCCTTTCATAAAAATTAAAAGAATCAACTTATCTATTTTGTCTTTCCTTCCCAAACCCTCTCCCTTCTTTTATTTCTTTTTCTATCTTTTTTTTTTCTCTTTAAGATGGGAAATAGGATTTTACTATGTAGCCCAGGCTAGCCTTGAACTCAAAACTTTCCACTTCAGTTTCCTCAATACTGGCATTACAAATGTACACTATCATGCTAACTAACTTGTTCCTTTTAGGTTTTGTGCTTTTAAACATTTGTGACACATTATATATGCTATTAATTGTAATGTTATGTAATAGCAATCAAAATTAGTTTGAAGAGCTTCTGTAAAATCTGTCCAAATTTAGCAGCCAGTGAGATGACCTAGAGCAGGTAAAAGCACTTGCCACACAAGCCCTACAACTTTAGTTTGATCCCTGGAATCCACATAAAGGTGAAAGAAGAAAACAGATCCCACAACCAAATTGTCCTCTGACCTCTATGCAAGATATGCTTGCTCCCAAAGCACACACAACATGCACACAAAATTAAAAACATGAATGCAAGTTTAGAGCCATACGGAATTCTCAAGCTTACTTCTTTATCCTTCCCTCTAAATTTATCTTATAAAATCTCTTAGTATCTTCAACATTTCTCTTGTAAAGAAAAAGAAACCTGATGGCCCAGTGGTCAACAACACTGGCTGCTCTTCCAGAGAACCAGCTCCACTCACAGTACTCATGTGATGGCTCACAACTGCCTGTAACTCCAGTTCCACAGTATCCAACACTCTTTTGGCCTCCACAGGCACAGATGTACATGCAGGCTGAAAGACCCTAACCCTTTAGGCTTACACCCCCTAAGCTCAGGAAATAAGGAACTAAAAAGAAAACTAGTTCCAAGGGCCACCTGACTTAGCCACTACTCAATCACCCCTGTAACAACATAACAATGTAAAAAGATTTCTGTTATGAGATGTGCTCAACTGTGACTGGGATAGTTGCAGGTGTTCCAGGAAGGACCACTGTGACCTTTGTGTAAACTCCACTCCCGCCCTGATACCCTCCTTGAGGTTTCAGGAAGAATGTACATGTGGACGTGACTGTACCCACTCTGTGATCAGACCATGTTCTTGTGAAACGAAATTGTATGGGAATTGTAATCTTATGGCTTTTGTGGGGTTTTCCTTTAAAAGCACCTATGTGGCTACAGTAAGATGCAACTCTGGCTCTTGGGAGCAGAGGAGCCCTTCTATATAGAAGCTTAATAAATCCTCGTGCTGTTGCATCAACTGGACTGGAGTCTGGGTTCTTGGGGCGCCCACCTGAGACCCTAAATTTTGGGGTCCAACACAAGCAAAACATCTATACACATAAATTTTTTTTTTTTAAAGAGGAAACTTGGTATACATGTTAGAGGATCACTTTTTTTTTGGTGTTTTGTTTTGTTTGCTTGCTTTTTGAAACAAGGTCTCTCTGTGTAGCCTTGGCTGTCCTGGAACTCTCTGTAGACAGACTGACCTTGAACTCAAAGCGATCCTCCTGCCTCTACCTTCTGAGTGCTGGGATTACAGGTGTGTGCTATCACTGCCTGGATTAGTGTTTTGTTTTGTTTTGATACAGGCTTTCACTTAGTCCAGGCTGGCCTCAGACTTGCAGTCCTCCTGTCTCAGCTACACAAGTGCTGAAATTACACTGTGTACCACTAGGCTTAGCCCGAGGATCACATTTTGATGTCTTTTCAATAAATCCTTTTTAAATAGGCTTTAAAAAATAAGCTTATCTGATTTTACAAATTGCATTCTTGAACTTAGAACTAGAGTTTTTACTTCCTCCTGCAGCAGATAGAAACAAATACAGAGACCCACAGCTAGACATTATACCGAGAATGAAAGACCTTGGAACACTCAGCCCTAAATGGGATACTCTCTGTTAAATCCTTCCTCTCAGGGCTCAGGGAACCCTGCAGAAAAGAGGTGCAAAGAGTGTAAGAGCCAGAGGGCATGGAGAACTCCAAAGAATCAAAGCCTTCTACACACAACAGGACTAGTGCACATATGAACTCACAGAGATTGAGACATCATGCCCAGTGCCTGCACCAGGTGGGGTCCTAGAGCTGAAAGGAGAATTGGACACATGTTCCCATCCCTAACCCAGAAAGCTATTTCCAACTGATAACCACTTGCAAATAAAAACATTAGTTTTCTCCAAGGGAATCTCACTGGAAAACAAACTACTCTAAAGGGTAGGCTGCATGCCCAGCATTAGATGGCCAACAGAAAACAAACTGAACAGGATCTTTGGCAGTTCCTTGTCTCATAATGCCATATCACGGCTTCATTTTTTTTGTCGTATTTTTTCTTTTTAATATATATATATACATATGATTATAAATATATATTTCTGAATGTATACTTATTTAAATGTGTTTCATTGTATGTTATGCATATGTGTGTATATATTTGTGTGCATATATATTTTAACCCTACAAGACCTTTATGCATATATTATGGCTTTGAGTTTAATGTTTTTGGGTTTTGTTTTTGTTTTTTTTGGTTTTTTGAAACAGGGTTTCTCTGGGTAGCTTTGTGCCTTTCCTAGAACTCACTCTGTATACCAGGCTGGCCTCGAATTCACAGAGATCCCTCTGCCTCTGCCTCCCGAGTGCTGGGATTAAAAGCATGCACCACCACCACCTGGTGAGTTTAATGTTTTTATGGAATTCCTGAGTGTGAAGGAGTGAGTCTCTGATGCTTGTGCCTTTTCTTGGGCTCTTTTCCTTCCATTTGTTTATTTTGCCCTATTCTTATGCATTAGCTTTTGTTTTATCTTATTTTATTATTATCCCTTAGAAGCCTGTTTTTCTAATGAGAGACAGGAAGAGGGTGGATGGGAATGAGAGGAGAGGTGGGGAAGAACTGGGGGGAGTAGAAGGAGGGGAAACTGTAATCAGGATATATTATATGAAGGAGGGAAGCTATTTTCAATAAAAGGGAAAAAGTCTAAAACCAAATAAGTAAAAGAACTAGAGCTTTGCTGGGCGGTGGTGGCGCACCCTTTGATCCCAGCACTCGGGAGGCACAGGCAGGCGGATCTCTGTGAGTTTGAGACCAGCCTGGTCTACAGAGTGAGTCCCAGGACAGGGTCCAAAGCTACACAGAGAAACCCTGTCTCAGAAAAGACAAAAATAAACCAACAAAAAGAACCAGAGCTTTTAGGGAACTTTTTCGTCTGAAAATTAATAAATTCAGACAATTTCTTTCAAAGCATGTACTCTGTCAGAATTTTACTGCTGAGAGATTGGTTGGAATATAGCAGATGATAAGCAGACATGATTTGCTAGACTCTCCGTTAAATAAACTGGGTGAAGATAGGGAACAGTCATCAACAGATGTAGGTAGTACTGATCATCTTTAGCTTCAGTAGCAAAGTAACACAGGGAGCTTTACAAAGCAGGAAAGGAAGTCCAGAGTGTGTTCTGGAGGAATTGGCTCAGTTTGGGGTGTTTCCTTCTTCCAGTGAGAGCTCAAGTCAACAACACACATTCACTCAGGGATTCCTTTACTCCTCACATTTGTGAGTTCCTCAAAGATTGGATCAGGGCCATTGGTGTGATATATTTGAATTAAGAATCTGGGAAGTGAAACCTTTCCTTAACTGAGACAATAAATAACTGGTTTGCTGGGTTTGATTTTTTTTTTGTTTGTTTGGGGTTTTTTTTGATTTTCAAGACAGGGTTTCTCTGTGTAGCGTTCGGAGCCTGTCCTGGAACTCACTCTGTAGACCAGGCTGACCTCAGACTCACAGAGATCCACCTGCCTCTGCCTCCCAAGTGCTGGGATCAAAGGCGTGTGCCACCACCACCCAGCTGGTTTGCTGGGTTTGAAAAAAAATCAGCTGTGATTAGCAATAAACAAGCATCATTAGGTGAAATCTCTGGGAAATACTTCCTCAGGGTCAGCACACAGAATCTTTGGGAAAGGGAGCCAAGACTATATCTACAGCTAAATGTGTTAATATGTAAATGTCGCCCATGCTGTACTGGTTTTGGTAGCATGAAAACTGCAGGATTGAAGGGGTCATAGAAAAAAGCTGAGACTTGGCACCACATGGCAAGGTTGGAGTCCCTGGAGGGAAACCAAGAAGCCGTTGGTGAAGGTATAGTCTCTGTTCCAGTGGAGATCCTAGCATATTGGAGATGCCAAGACTCTGGAGTGACCACCAAGGGCAGCAGCAGGTGTGAGTGGAGCAGCTTTCCTCATGGCCTTAGCTTCCTGTTTCTAGGTTCCTGCCTTGAGTTCCTCCTCTGGCTTCCCTTTGTGATGAACTATAACCTATAAGCCAAGTAAACCCCTTCTCTCAAAGTTGGTTTTGTTCAGTGTTTTGTTGTTTGCTTTGTTTTTTTATTTATTTATGTATATGAGTGCTTTATCTGCATGTACAACTTTATACCAGAAGAGGGCATCAGATCCCACTAGAGATGGTTGCGAGCCACCATATGGTTGCTGGGAGTTGAACTCAGGACCTCCTGAAGAGCAGGCAGTGCTCTTAACCACTAAGCCATCTCTCCAGCCCTTGCTTTGTTTTTGTTTATGTTTGTGTTTTTATTTTTCAAGACAAAAACTTTTTGTCACTTTTTTTTTTTTTTTACTTCCTGGGAAAGCCCTTCCTTTGTGTAGCCCTGGCTGTCCTGGAACTTGCTCTGTAGACCAGGCTGGCCCTAAACTCAGAGATCTGCCTGACTCTGTGATTTTGCCCAGTGTTTCATCTCAGCAGTAAGAGGCAGACTAGGACAATGCCAAATGTTGGGGAAGCAAACCAGCTCTGTCTCCCTTGTTCTTGTCCTGTTTCATTCCCCACTCCCACCCCCTTTTCCTTTTCACAGGCTTTCCCAGAGACCACAGGCTGGCATAGGTTGTGAGGGCTGTATCTAAGCCTCCTGAGAGCCATGACTATTTTAACCTGAGTACATTTCTTTGCCTCTCATTTTTTCCTTCTACCTTTAGCCCAGAATGTCCCACCTTACCCCACTTGTCCCTTCTATTTGGACTTGCCTGACTAGTAGTCTTACTCTCTTTGTGCATTCCACTCATACCCACAGTAACTGCTATATTACTGCACACAGTCCTATCAGTGTTCCTTCTTAAAGTGATTGGCAATTAAAAGATTGTTGGACCCCAAAGTTTAGGGTCTCAAGTGGGCGCCCCAAGAACCCAGACTCCAGTCCAGTTAATGCAACAGCACGAGGATTTATTAAGCTTTCTATATAGAAGGGCAAACTCTGCTCCTAAGAGCAAGAGCTGCATCTTACTGCAGCCTCATGGGGGCTTTTAAAGGAAAACCCCACAAAAGCCATAAGATTACAGTTCCCATACAATTTCGTTTCACAAGATCATGGTCTGATCACAGAGTGGGTACAGTCACGTCCACATGTACATTCTTCCTGAAACCTCAAGGGGGGCAGTAATCAGGGCAGCAGTGGAGTTTACACAAAGGTCACAGTGGTCCTTCCTGGAACATCTGCAACTATCCCAGTCACAGTTGAGCACATCTCTTAACAGAAATCTTTTTACATTGTTATATTGTTACAGGGGTGATTGAGTAGTAGCTGAGTCAGGTTGCCCTGGGAACTAGATTTTTAGTTTCTCATTTCCTGGTGTTTGAAGTTTCTCTCTTTCTGAGGCTTGGGGGTGTAAGCTTGAAGGGCTAGGGTCTTTCAAGATGACTTTTCATAATGTTCCTAATCTTGGAGATCGATTGTTTTGTAGGCAGTGTTCTCTAGGGGGAAGTACTGGTGATCAGCCAGTTACCACAAACAAACAGTATAACAGGAAAATGACACCTCAACTCTACCACAACCTAGTCCTTCTTGAATATTGCAGATAATTCCAGTTAAAGAATAAGGTTTTGTTTTGTTTTTTTTTTTAAATTCAGCCTGGGATAGCAAGATGGCTGTTTCCATGATTGAAGATCTGGGTTGAATACCTGGGCCCCACTTGGTTGAAGGAGAGAACCAGCCCCTACAGGTTGTCCTCTGACCTCCACACATATGCTGTGGCATATGCACGGGTATACACACACACACACACACACACACACACACACACACACACACACAGAGTAAGGAAATGAAAAATGTGCAACTTGAATGACAAAACCACAAGAAACATGAAAATCTGGTGATATTTTGTGTATACTCTAACATATAAAGCTTGCCTAAAGAACAGAGTGTAGATGTAACCAACCGTCTTATTAAATAAGAAACACAGAGCCAATTCAGAGATGAAAGCCAAGAGGTCAGAGCGATAGCTGAGAGCTGAGATTAAAAACTTTACCCTTCCTGCCGCTGCTGTCCTACCTCTCCACAAGAGACCTACTTCCTGTCTGTTTGTCTTTATATAGACATTCTGTTCTGCCTTCTCATTGGTTGTAAACCCAACCACATGACTGCCTCGTCACTGCCTGTCTGTACAGACCTCCAGGTCTTCTATGGTTGGTATTGAGATTAAAGGCATGTGTCTCCAATGCTGGCTGTGTCCTTGAACACACAGAGATCTACCTAGTTCTACCTACCAAGTGCTGGGATTAAAGGCGTGCACCACCACCGCCCAGCTTTTGCTATGGCTCTAAAAGCTCTGACCCCCAGGCAACTTTATTTATTAACATACAAATCACGTTTTAGTACAAATAAAATATCACTATATCAGAGGGCAAAGCCAACCACTAGTTAGACATAGAGGCCAGGCAGTAGTGGCACACACTAATCCCAGCACTTGGGAGGAAGAAGCAGGAAGATCAGGAGTTCAAGGCCACCCTGGGCTACACAAGATTGATCCAGTCTAAAAGGGAAACAGAGCCAGGCAGTGGTGGCACACACCTTTGATCTAAGCACTTGGAATCTCATGCCTTTAATCCCAACATTAGGGAGGCTGAGACAGGAAGTGATATGGCTGGGCAGAGACAAGAAATATGAGGAAGGAGGCAGGAGTGATTTGTCCTTTCGGCTGAGGAGTTAGAGGAGAGAGGTGGCTGTGGCTTGTTCCTTTGTCTCTCTGATCTTTTAGCATCTACCCTGATATCTGGCTCCAGGTTTTTATTAAGACCAATTAGGATTCGTGCTACAAAAGTCCAAGGCAACATAACTGCTTCATAGATTTCTAACCCTGGAGTAATAGCTTCCAATTGCAAAGAACTCAAAAAAATGATACTAAGTATGCTAACAGAAATTAAAGAGGATGATCATTCATGAAATGAATTCCAGAGAACATAGCTGGATGAAATAAGGAAATCAATATATGATATAAAAATAAATAGAATTTAACAAAGAGATGGAAATACTGAAGAAAATCAAGCTGAAATACTGGAAACAAAAAACTCAATAAGTCAAACAAAAAATCTGCAGAAAGTGTCACCAGTAGAATGGGTCATGGGAAGGGCAATGTGAGGGCTTGAAGAAAAAGAGAGGAATTGGAATATTCACAAACTGTCAATGAACAGAGCATTTGGGATCAATGGGACACTATGAAAAGACCAAATCAATGAATTATGAACTTGAAAGAAGAATGTTAGCAATACAAAACATTTCAATAAAATCATAGCAGAAAATTCCCAAATCAAGGAAAAGGATGCCCATCCATATCTACAAGACATTTAGAACAGTTATGACCAGCAAAGAAACTCCCTTCATCATCTAGTTATAATCCTAAATATAAAGAAATCATCGAAAGCTGCAAGAGAAATTGCCACCAAACTATGTCATAACTGAAGGAGAAAGAAAACCCTTCTGTAATAAAAACAGGCTAAAGGAATCCATGGCCACTAAGACAATTTATGGTATCTACAGAAGATACTTGAATACTTTAGAAGAGAAAGATAGCCACAAGGCTTCAGAAAACAACTCATTGGGACAGTGTAAGTAAATTAAGAACAGGGAAACAAGATCTACAAACCAACAAAAGGACATGAATTAGTGAACACTGTGCAACAACTATGAATATAGTCTCAGTTTCCTAATTGGAAAATATGGACTCGCAGATCAGGCTAAAAATCAGGAGCTCTCTGGTTGATTTGGGGTCGGGGTATTCTGCAAGAAATATACCTCACTGTCAAAGACAGATGCTATCTTACAGTGAAAAGATGGAACACAGTATTCCTAGCAAATGTCACTAGAAAACAAGCAGGTATCATTGTTCTAAAGTCTGACAAAAGATATTTTACACTAAAACTAGTCAGAGAAATTAAGGAAGATATCTTGACACTGATTACGTGGACAATCTGAAAAGAGGACATAACAATTTAAAATTATACACATCAAGCATGGGTGACTCAATTATATAAGACATATTACTAGGTGTAAAGTCACAGATGTAACTCCAACACAATAATAGTGAACAAAAGAGAGAACTGATAAATATAATGAAAAAGTTAAATAACAAGTTTTGATTTTTTTTTTCAGAAATTGACAATGTGCAAACTGAAGCCAAAGCTACATAGTGGTGAGGTCTTATCTGGAAAAAAAAGAAAAAGAAAAAGGACATTTACAAACAGTCTAAACTTTATATGGAAATACAAAAGACTTACCATAGTAAAAACTAGTTAATTTTATAAAAGATCAACGAAGACTAAAACTACCTGATTCTAAGACTATAATTGTTTTTAATAAATTACAGTGATCAAGACAATGTTGTGTTGTGCACAGGTAGGCACTCAGATCAATGGGACAGACTGAGAATTCAGAAAGAAAACCCTACAGTTACATTATAATCAAGTGATGGTTTTGTTATTTTTGTTTGGTTTTGGTTTTGTTTTGTTTTGAGATAGGGTTTCACTATGTTGTACAAGCTGGACTTGAACACCTTGAAGTTCCAAATTCAGCCTCTTGAGTAGCTAAAGCTATAGACATGTGTGCACCACCATCTCTGGCTACTCAAGTAATTTTTTTTTTTTTTGAAATAAAGATGCCAGCGCACATCAGGAGCAAAAGACAATCTTTTTCAGCAAATGATACTGGAATGTATATATTTTCTTTTTATAAAGATTTATTTTACTATATATATATATAATATATATATATATATATATATATATATATATATATATATATATGCCATGAAGGCCCAAGAAGGCCAGAAGAGGCATCAGACCCCATGGAACTGGAGTTAAGGCTGGTTGTGAACTACCATGTGGATGCTGAGCATTGAAACTGAGTCCTCTGCAAGAGCAAGAAGTGTTCTAAATTGCTGTGCCATCTATCCAGCCTCTGCATTTTTATGGGTCCATCCATGTAAAAATTTAATGAAGTAAAACATAAAATTAGAAGAAAACAAAATCTTCATGGATGTACCTGCCTTTCTAAAATTACCTCAAAATACATATACATACACATTGGCTTTATCAAAGTTAGAAATGATTTCTCTTCAAAGATACCATTAAGAAAAGAATAAGCCGGGCAGTGGTGGTGCACGCCTTTAATCCCAGCACTCGGGAGGCAGAGGCAGGCGGATCTCTGTGAGTTCGAGGCCAGCCTGGTCTAGAGAGCGAAATCCAGGAAAGGCGCAAAGCTACACAGAGACACCCTGTCTCGGAAAACAAAACAAAACAAAACAAACAAACAAACAAAAGAATAAAATGAAATGAACAAGAGAACATATATTTGCAAAATATCTAAATCAAGACTTGCTCCTAGAATATGTAAGGAACACTTAAAACTCAGTGTTAAAAAGCTGAATAATCCAGGCTGGTTGAGATAGCTCAGGCGACAAAACAGCTATATGAAATCTTAACCTGAGTTCGATTCCTGGGACCAATGTAAAGGTAGAAGTGTGGGTGGAGTTTTTCTGTGTCCCAGCTGTCACGCCCAAATAACCCTACAGACTTAATTATAAATGCACTGCTAATAGCTTAGACTTGTCTAACTAGCTCTTATAACTTAAATTAATTCATTTCTTATCTATGCTCTGCCACATGGTGGTACCCTTTTCAACAATGAAAGTTAATCTTGCTTCTCTCCATGTCTCCTCAAGACTCCTCAGACTCCTGTGACTCTGCCCTTCTTCTTCCCAGTGTCCTCTCAGTTTGGCTCTCCCACCTAATCTCTTCTTGCCTAGCTATTGGCCAGTCAGCTCTTTTATTAAACCAATCAGAAGGTACCTTGGCAAGGACATATCTTTACAGTGTACAAAAAGATTATTTCATAACATAGATGGAAAAAATGATTAAAAGGACAACAACGTTGTCTTCACAGGTATGCCATGACATTGCTACCCTCACCCCATCATACACACATATAATAATCATTTAATTTTATATTTTTGATTATGAGCCTAGCCTTTAACAGCTGAGCCATCTCTCCAGCCTGGTTATTTAATTTTATTTAAAAAATTTCATACAATATATTTTATCATGTTTTTCCTCTCCCCAACACCTCCCACTTCCCTATCCACCCAACTTCATGCTCTCTCTTTCTTTTCAAAGTCGAAAGAAAGAATTAAAAATTAAAAAACAAAAAATAAAACAAAAATATCAAGACAAAACAAAATTCACACACACACACACTCCACTGGAGAAAACTTATTTTCCCTTTCCCAACATGTATCAATTACAAAGACCTTGGTTAGTAGTGGAACATTGTGCCCAATTCTTCCTTCCTTTTTTTATTTATTTTTAAATTAAAATTTTTTATTTTTTGTTTTTTGAGATAAGGTTTCTCTGTGTAGCTCTGGCTGTCCTGGAACTTGCCTTCTGGATCAGGCTGTTCTTGAACCCACGGAGATAGTCCTGCCTCTGCCTCCCAAGTGCTGAGATTAAAGGCGTGCACCACCATCGCCTGGCAAGTTCTTTTCAGAGCTAGGATTTTGTCTGGTTTAAACCTATGCATATTTTGTTCATGCTATCACAGTCTCTCAGAGTTTATATTTATATCAGTCCTATTGTATCTGATAGATAATGTTTCCTTGGACCCATCTCCACCTGTGGCTCTTACTGTCTTTCCATCTCCTCTTCTGAATAGGTCTCTGTAGTGGTTTGAATGAGAATGGACCCCATAGGTTAAACTATTTCAATGTTTGGTCATTAGAGTGAAGCTACCTGAAAAAGATTAGGAGGTGTGTTGGAATGGGTGTGTCCTTGTTGGAGGAAGTGTGTCACTGGGGGTGGGCTTTTGGGTTTCAGAAGTCCAAGCCAGGCTCGCTCGCTCTCTCTCTCTCTCTCTCTCTCTCTCTCTCTCTCTCTCTCTCTCTCTCTCTCTCTCTCTCTCTTCTGCTGCCTGCTGACCCAGTTGTTGAACTCTCAGCTCCTCTCTGTCTCCATGTCTGTCTGTGTGCCACCATGCTTCCCACCATACTGATAATGGACTAAACCTCTGGACTGTAAGCCAGCCCCAATTAAATGCTTTCCTTTATAAGAGTTGCTGTGGTTATGGTGTTTCTTCACAGAAATAGAACACTGACTAAAACAATCTCTGAGCCTTGAGGGAAGGGGGTTTAAGAAGTACATCTATTTGGAACTGAATGCTCCAAAATCTCTTACTTTCTGCACATTTTTCTTTTCTTTCTTTCTTTTTTTGTTTAATTTCAGTTTGTTTTTAACGATCTCCCCATTTTCTAGTTGTGAGTCTCTGTTAATTCTCATCTGCTGAAAGAAGTAGCTTCTCTGATGAGGGTTGACTGATACATTGATCTATGGGTACAAAGTTATGTCATTAGGAGTAATTTTATTGCCATGTTCCTTTAGCAGAATAATAGTAGTAGTTTATCCCCTAAGCCTATGACCTAGCCAGTATCAGGTCCTTGGCTACTTTAACAGTGTCAGGTATGGGTTTCATCTCATGGAATGGGCCTTACATCCATTTAAAAGTGGTTGGTTACTTTTGCGCTGTTTATACCACTATTACAGCAGCCTATCTTGCAGGCAGGTCATTGTTGAAGGTCACAGAGTTTGTATCTGGGTGATATTGATGATGACCTTTCTCTTCCAGTAGCATGCAGTGTACCTTTCAGCACCATAAATACTAGTCAGTAAGGTGAAGCTTCCAGTTGGTCACCAGCTTGCTTTCTCCATGTTCAAAGACATAAGTAAGTGGCATCTTAAGTAATAGGTCCTTACCATGATATTGTGGAGACTAACCAATAGCCTTGGCAATAGCCTATGATGTTTGGTGTGTGTGTTTGGGGAGAATCTGTGGGACCCCTTTGCCAACAACTTAATATGATATAACCCATTCCTAGCACTGGAGGTTTTACTTGGTGTCATAAGTTATCTAGCTGGGACACTGATCTAGCTGGGGCATTGTCCCCTCTTTTATATGGTGACTCCATTTAAATTCCTTTCATATATGTATATTGTATTAGTCAGGATTCTCTAGAGAAACAGAAGTGATAGAATGAATCTATATGTATAAATATAATTTATTAGAGTGGTTTACAGTCTGTGGTTGGACTTTTCCAACATTGGCTGTCTCCCTGTGGAAAGTCCAAGAATTCAGTAGTTGTTCAGTCCACAAAGTTGAGTGTCTCAGCTAGTCTTCCATATACACGGGAATCCTGAAGAAGTAGGCACTAATGCCAGTGAAGAAATGAACTTGCCAGCAAGGGTGAGGGCAAGCAGGCAAAGAGTAAATACATCAGCTAGTCTTCCATATACACTGGAATCCTGAAGAAGTAGGCATTAATGCCAGTGAAGAAATGAACTTGCCAGCAAGGGTGAGGGCAAGCAGGCAAAGAGTAAATACATCAGCTAGTCTTCCATATACACTGGAATCCTGAAGAAGTAGGCATTAATGCCAGTGAAGAAATGAACTTGCCAGCAAGGGTGAGGGCAAGCAGGCAAAGAGTAAATACACATCTTTCTTCCATGCCCTTCATATAGGCTATCATCAGAAGATATGGCCCAGATTTAAAGCAGGACTTAAACCCACATCAAAAGATCCTGATTTAGGATAGCCCTCCTCACTTCAACTGATTCATTGAAGAAAAATCACAGGTATACTCAGCTGCTTGGGTTTTGGTTAATTCCAGATATAGTCAAGTTCACAACCAAGAATAGCATTACATATATATTTTAGGAAGTATTTATAGTAGTAGGTTTCCACATGGCTTTTCAAACAGGCTTTAGTGTTAGTTGTCTCTTCCTATATTCCCTCCCAATAGTTTACATTTTTAACTTTTTTATTTAGATTTTTTTCTATGTAATATGTTTTGATCATGTTTTTCTCCTCCCAATCTCTTTATAGGTCCTCTACACTTCCATACCCACCCAACTTTATGTTCTTCCCCCTGCCCCCCCCAAAAAAAAGCCCTCCAAAGTGAAAATCAAAACAGAGACCATTCCAACTTAACCTTCCTATTCTAGTTTCCCCTTATCTCCCTATACTCCATTTCCCTTTCCTTAAAAGAGTCCCTCATTCCCTCTGGTCCCTTACTATGTACTTAACCTTTGTGGTTATTTGGATTGAAGTATACATATCAAAATCTTAAAAGCTAACATCCACTTATAAGAGAAAGCATGCAATATTTGCCCTTTTAAATCTGGATTACCTTACTCAGGATAATTGTTTCTAGCTCCACACATTTACCTTCAATTTTTGGAATTTCATATTTATTAACAGCTGAATAATATTTCATTATGTAAATGTGCCATGTTTTGCTAATGGACATCTCGGTTGTTTCTATATTTTGGCTATTATGAATAAAGCAGAGATGAACATGAATTAACAAGTGTCTCTGTAGTAAGATGTAAAGTCCTGTGGGTATATGCCTAAGAGTTGTATAGCTGGATTATGAAGTAGATTGATCTGAAGGTGATTGTTTTGAGACTTCCACACTGATTTGTACTGCAGACTGCACTTTCACCAGCAGTGAATTGATGCTTCCCTTTCTCAGCATCATCACCAGCATGTGATGTTGGTTTTATTGATCTTCGTAATTATGACAGGGGTAAATGAAATCTCAAAGCAGTTTTAATTTGCATTTCCCTGCTGGCTAAGGATGCTAAACATTGGTGAAGTGTTTCTTAACCATTTGTGTACATCTTTTATGAACTCTTAGTTTTGTACTCCATTTTAAAATTGGTTGTTTTTTTCTTGATGGTCAGTTTTTTTAGTCATTTATGTATTTTAGATACTATCTCTTTATCTTTCCTTAGAGCTGGGCATAGTGGCACATACCTTTAATCCCAGCACTCAGAAAGCAGAGACAGGTGGATCTCTGTGAGTTCAAGGCCAACCTGGACTACAGAGTGAGTTCCAGGAAAGACCAAAGCTACACAGAGAAACCCTATCTTGAAAAACCAAAAAAAAAAAAAATCTGTTGATAGAGACAAGTTGGATAATGCTGATCTTAATAGATTACTGTCAGTTTACTGGTGACTTGATTATATCTATAAAATCTCTTCACTACATCACTAAATTAATCTGTTTGAACAACTGAGAGCTTGTACATCACACAAAGCTTCACTGCCTTCCCTCTAGTCCTTGTACTTTAGCCTAATGAAAATAGCATTAAAAACTATACAATTATTTTGTTTTATACACACTGATACTTGAGCTACAGAGTTCTATGAAGTTCATTCTCTTATTGAAGTCACACATATGGAACACTTACTATGTGCAAGACATAGTAGTATATTGTGTATCTCCATGCAAAAAATTCTGACATGGTGACTGGCACACAGAAGATACTCAATGTTTCAGGAATCAATAAATTTACCATCTGAAAACTGCAAAAAAAAAAAATAATAATCTGAAGCATAAATCTGCTCTGAGCTGAGAAGCACACTTCGGACCAAATTGTGGTCTGCTGGGCCTCCTTTCCTCCCAGACTGGGGTGAATAAGGGCATTTCTGAGAACAAGCCCTGTTATTATGCTGTTCAGCCAGGGGAAGAAGGAAATTCTCGCTAAACTCTCCAAAACCTTCAGTACCAAACAGCTCCTCTGACTAGGCATAGGAGGAACCCCTCCAACCAGGAGAAATAAACTAGCCCTGACAGAATCATTGAAGCAAATATACTAAGGCAAAAACTGTAGGTCCTGGGGAAAAGTTGAGATCCAGGAAGAAGGAACGTGTCCACACACTGTTCCCCACCCCCAGCCAGGAGTTTGGAAACTACCAATATAAATTACTACCACTCGCACAGCAGAGAGAAGGCTGTAGCTGGTGGGAGGACGAGGTATTGAATGTGACAGGTCACGTCAAGTGAAACAAGCCAGACAGAGACATATGTCTCAGGTAGTCTCATGTGCAGAATGTCTGTTTGAATACATAGATAGTTTAAAAGTAGAAGGGTGAAAAAAAAAAAAAAGGAGCTAGTGTGAGGAGAGAACAGGAGGAGGGCCCATAAAAGTGAAAGAGAAACATGTATAGAAATCTCATAGTGAAACCCATTATTTGGTATGCTAACTGAAAAAATTACAAGAAATTTTTTATCCCCCATAATCTTCCTGGACTATTCACAGGGGTTTCAACTCACAACAGTCTTTCCTCAAGCGTAGCTGCAAAATTTGCACCTTAACCTGTTTGATTTTTGGTAAGGACTTCCTGAAAGTGTTGTATAAACAAACAGCAAATATAGAAGCAAGGTAAATTATATTGAGTATTAGTTACAACAGTTACAGAAGGTCACTATGAGGACACTTGTAGACTCCATTCTTCATTATGAATATTTACACAAATCTATATGTTTTCCAATGGATTTAATTTTCTACTCGTCCCTTTTTCTACAATTTGAAAATCCTCTTTCCTGGACTCCTTCCAAGGTAAGGCAGTTAGTTAAACAGCAGCAGCAACAACAAAAACAACTTGCCCTCCATTCAGTTGAGTGAAAAATTGTGTGACTGTTAATCTTACATCTATCCTAGTTCAGCAACTGCCTCTTCCAGCAACCTTCAGCTTTTCCTGGCGCCCGGGCAGTTTCCGTGGTGACTGTGTTGTTTCTACTGGATTGTCTACGCCCTCCACTGGATACTTCCTGGAGCTTTCAACCTTCCTTGTTCACGTTCTCTCACCAGAGGAGAAACGCTCAAAGACGTCTCTCAAAGACGTCTCTGGGTGAGAATCAGGTGATGTCCCTCTGCTTTTCCCTTCCTTTCCCCCTGAGATCTATGAATTGGGTGCCTGCAGACAAATCTCCAAATCCTGGGGGCATTTGGGGGAAGTGTAGTTGATACCACAGTTAAATTGTTGAGTGTTTATATGTTTTACATTTGCTTTGCGTTAAGTATGACTTTTTGAAAATCATAACATCATTTTCTATGATGTTAGCCAGACTGATTCAATAATGTTTTGAAAAATGTTAATGATATTAAATGCCAGCTTAGGGGGAGGGACATTCTCTCTTAACAACTAGATTTTGTTGTGGTTTGCCTCTAGGGGAAAACAGCAAACCCTGGGTTTTAGAGTTGTAAGGCTACTCACAGCGCACTAAATTCAGTTCCTTAGTTTCTGATCCTAAGGGAAAGAATGTCTGGCCTCACTTCTTCCTAGTAAGTGACTGGTAGGTAGAGCTATGTTTAGAATTCCTGCCCACTCCTCTCAACTGCCATTCTTTAACCACTACCATGCTTGGCAAGCACATCTGAAGAGATATGGAGCTTTATTTGTGCTGTCTATGTGTAAGAGACACTAAATACATTGATGCTTGATTTCATGCGATAGTGTCTGTATGAACCTTTTCTTTCCAGGGTATAGAGTATTTTAATCCGTAGGAGACCAAGATGTCGAATCCCAACACAACTGCCATATCAGCAGAAAAGGAGGCTTTGAATTTGAAGTTGCCCCCTATTGTCCGTCCCCCCAAAGACATATGTATTAACACACCAAAACAAAGTGAGCTGCTAAATTACAGAAGATCTAAGGAGCAGCAGAAGAAAATTAACCAGTTAGTGTAAGTAGCATATTAGTAAATAATTATTGCTTGGAATTAATGATTAGTGTAATAGACTCATAAATATTTCTAAAAACTATATATGCCATCCATGGATAAATCAAGGATTAAAATTCAAATTAATTAGAAAAGAAATTGAGAATTAGTCATAATGATAGCCAATTTTGTGGAGTGCTTGCTTGTCCAGATATTGTTCCTATCACGTTACCTATACTTCTCACAGCACCTCAATGAGATATATACTATTGTTAAACTCTTTATTTTATTTTATTTTTAAAATATTTATTTTGTGTGTGTGTGTGTGTGTGTGTGTGTGTGTGTGTGTGTGCCTAAGTTTATGTATGTATACCACATGTATGCAAGAGCCCAGGGAAGTCAGAAGAGGGATCAGATCCTCTAGAACTAGAGTTGTGAGCTGCCATGTCGGTGCTGGAAATCGAATCTGGGTCCTGAGCCATTTATCAATATTTTTTAAATGAGTGAACCAAGGAACAGAAAAGTCATTTGCTCACACAAATGGTTTGGCCCCGAGTGGTCTGGTTCTGCAGTTTAAGTATCTTGTTCTTGTGTCTGCTATTATGTTAGAACTGGACTGAGTTCTGAAAAAGAATCAGGACTTTCTCTTCTTGGTCAACTTCTTTTAAAAGTGGTTTTACAACTGACTTAAATTTTACTGCCACATTGTTTGATGGTCATATTGTCAAAAACAATCATTTAAATTTTGGTAGTTACACTTTATAATTAAACAGGTATGGAATCATATAACTTCCTTAGACTTCTATTTTTATAATCCCATCTTTCACTTACTCATATTTAAACCTAAGTTTATGAAGAATTTTAACTAACATCATTGTATATGCTGTTAGAGATCTTTTGCTCTCTTCATTCTTTTACAAAATATTGTGGTGTGTGTGTGTGTGTGTGTGTGTGTGTGTGTGTGTGTGTGTGTGTACATACATGCAAGAGACCATAAAAGGACATTGTATCCCCTGGCAGTTGTGCCCAACATGGGTGCTGGGAACCAAATGCTGGTCCTCTGGAAGAGCAGCAAGAGCTCTGAATCATCGAGCATCTCTCTAGCCTCTTACCTGAATCATTCTGCAGACTCTCCTCAGTACTGTAGAAGACTTAGAAGAGGCTTCTTAGGATGTTACTCAACAGTGTCTTACAGTTTCTCATTGTCATGACCCATGATGTCTGCTAATGGAAAAGTCAAGCAACATGGTGGTTTTGGTCTTGAACGTCCAGACTCATATGTTGGATTTTGGCCAATTAGAATCAGACATATGTGGTCTTGGAGTTTTGCATGGGAATTAATATGATGCTTATAAATCATTCACCCACCTCAAGGCATGTGAGCTGAAAGAAAGGGAGGCCTCTGAAGCCCTCAAGAGGTATTTCTTAATACAGGTGTAAGGAAAGCTTTCTCAGACATGTTGGCATTTCAACAGAGATGGTTTACTCTATATCAGAATTCATTTTAAAAATATCAGTAAGTTATAATTGAAAATTATTTTATTTTTAGTATTACTCTTTTAAGATAGGTTTTTAATAATTTAAAATTTAAGATATCATGGGTAATGGTCACTAGGATTTGTTTCTCATAAAAAGTTCAGTCAGATGGCTCATGCCTGTAATTTCAACACTCTGGGAAGCTGAGGCAGTAGGATTGCCACAAATAGAAGACCAGCCTGAACTACATAGCAAGTTCAAGGCCAGACTGGGTGAAATTGTCTCTCAGTATCCCCCTCCTTAAAAAAAAAGGAAATGAAAATGTAGTCAAATAAAGATCTCTTGAAAATTTCTTTGTTTAGTATAAGTATAGATGTCTAAAATGTTCAACTTGAAGTATTTAGTAATTAATGCTCATTTTATCATACACTTTTCTAACTATAAATTTCAGAATTGCTGGAGCAAAAAAAAATCTAGACAAAACTCTGGATAAAAGAATACCTTCATTACCAGAGCCAGACTTCCCTCCGACGGTGAGTTCTCGCCTTCAAACCACCCTATTCCATTTTATTTCTTAAGTGAATCTCAATAGAACTCATTTTTAAAAGAACATTTATATTTAAGATTTTATTTGACTAAAATTTTTCAAACTCCATCCTTATTTGTCTTTTGTTTTATTTTTGACAGATGACCAGTGAAATTAAAAAAAAAGGAGTGAGTTGGATTTTCTTGTTTTGAAATGTTCAAAATAATTATTACAAAATATTCTTCTAAGATGGCCCACCAAGCCTCCTCCTAGGAAAGAAGTCTGTAAACAAATTTATATTTCTCCACTCAAAGGAGCAAGCATATTGTGGGCCACAAATGAGGTTTTCAAGAGTTGTATTTGTGTTGCTATCCATTATTTGAGGATTATCTGCATAAATATTTTAGTTCTTATTCCAAACTATTGAAAAATATTCAAAATATCAGTTATAGAAGAAACACATCTCTCTTGTAAAAATAGTGTCATAATTAATTATCCTAATATTGATATAATACTTATTTTTCACTTAACAAGTACTTATTGAAAGTTACTATATACTGACTATGTGCTAGGTGCTAGAGATTTTTTTTAGGGATACTGACTGCATGAGTATCCCTACATACATACATACATGGGACTGGGAAACGATTGGTAGAAACATGCCAACATGTAAAATTATGTAAAATAGTAAAGGATCCAGAAATTTTTGGAGCTGATTACATATAAGAGGAAATTATGAAGCATGTTTGCAGATGGGGCTGTAAATTTTCTAAGTGCATTAAGATTTTCTTTGGGGATAGAGGACTGAAAATATGAATATGAAATTTTCCTTATGAACTGAGAATACTATGGAAGAATCTCCTTTTACTAGTCAAGATTTTGGTTTAGTTTATCTAAAAAAATTTTTTAAAATCCATTATGTTTATTTATACTGTGTTGTGGGTGGGGTGGGGTGGGTGGTGGTGGTGGTGGTTGGTGGTGGTGGTGTGTATGTGCCTGTGAGACTTTTAGAGTAAGTATTTTTTATTCTGAAAAAATGTCTTAGAAAATAGAATTTAGGAGCTACACAGAAATGCTCTATCATTCTGACCGTTTGGCTTGTTCTTTTAATGTTTCCAAGTTGAACTACATTTACATGAAGCAGTGTGTAGAGAGTAGTCCTATAGTACCGATTCAGCCAGAATGGCTGGACCACATGTTAATGCTGATACCTGAGCACTTAAAGGAAGGGAAGAAAAGAGAAGAGCTGCTTGGAAGTCTCGTAAGTGAGGTGTCAAGTGACTTTGAAAAAAGCATGAAGAGATATTTGGGTAAGTAACGTTTGACACAGACCCAACTTGTTTTACCTCTGTCCCACAAGTGAATGGTAAGTGGAAGGCAGCTGGGTGTCTGGCACACATCTGGAACACCAGCACTTGAGAGGTGGACTGGGAAGATAGAGAGTTCCAGGTCCACCCTCAACTGCATAGTGAGTTTGAGTCCAGCCTGAGCCACATGAGATCTTGTCTCAAAAAAGCAAAAGAAGACAAAATAGTAGAAGTAAAATGAATATTGAATAACTATATATTTTAAATGTATGTATTTCTTCACTATGATTTTTACCTACAGTTATGTTCTGAGACTACAACCCAGTCAATGACTTTACGACTTAAGGGTACCTTCTGTATTTTTTTAGCTACTATTTATTACTATTTGATTTTTTATTTTGTTACTATGGTTTTAGCTATCCTATTTTTAATGACTGTTAGAAAATATTCACGCATTTTAATCTTTGTGATTTTTATTAGAATATTGTTGTTGTTGCTTTTGAGACAGAGTATCACTTTGTAACCCAGGCTGACCTGGAACCTTATTATGTACCCTCAGCTGACCTCAAAGCTCACGACAATCATCTTGCCTCAGTTTCTTGAGGACTGTGGTTACGAGTCAACACACTAGGCTCTGGCTTTTCTTCTTTAATTGACAAATTTATATATGCATATATATATTTATCATATACAATATGCTTCAAATAATGTATACATTGTGTAATGTCTAAGGTGAGCCAATTGACATGTATTACTTCATGCATGTGCTAAAAATACTTTAAAGTGCTGTTAGATATTTGTAAACAATGTATTATTTTTCACTATCTTTACAATATTGTGCAATAGATCTCTTTAACTTATTCCTCCTAGCTAATTGAAATTCCCTAACATTTTACCAACATCTCCCTAACTCCCTTTCTCCCCAATCCCTGGTAGCTATCTTAGAATGAACTTCTTAGGTGGTCTTGCCGGTGATTTTTGAATAGATAGAATGAAAAGAACTGAGAATTAAGAGTGTTTCTGTATCTGAATTCACCTCCAGAGGAAGGCCAAAATAATGCTAAGAACGTGATTATATAAAAGAAAGGTAGTATTTTCTTGTACTCATTTTAATGTACAGTAAACTCTACCTTACAGAATCAAGTTAGAGATTTAGACAAAAAAATCTAATTTGGTCTTAGTTAGAGAATAGCTCTTGGAAGGATATTTAAAAAATGTTAACATATATGTGTATTTTAGTACAAAGTGTTCTTGTGAAACCTCCAGTTCAATGGCTTGAAGATGAAGGGGGCCCTTTGCCTGAATCTCCTGTGTGAGTAAACTATTTTAAAAAACAGTATATCATCTAGCTTTGGATACAATTTAAAAATGAACTGACCTGATATTCAAGTCTGCAGTCATGAAGCCCAAATGTATTTTCTTTAAAAAATCTCCAAAGATATTCTCTACATTAATCATCAAGTCCTACTTACATTAGTAGGAAGACCTATATGAAAAATAATTCAACATAACATGATGTACATTGTAAGTTGGCTTACGCCTGTAATGCCAGGACTCAGTATATGGAGGCAGGAGAATCAGGAGTTCAAAGCCAGCCTCAGCCACATAGTGAGTTTCAGGTTAATCTAAGTTACATGAAACTTGGTATGATGATGAAGAAGATGATGATGATAAACAAAAAACTCAGCTTAGCCTTGAATAATCTTTGATATATGCCAGATAGATATTTCCATAAACCTAACACTGTTCTTGCTTCTGTATTTTGGGTAGCTGAGCTTGAGCAAAGTAGAAGTTAACTGGGCATACAGTCTGTTTTAGCCACAAATGATCTCTTTCTTCTAACGATAATGTAGTTTCAAGACTGAGTGTGCAAAATCAAAAGACTTCCATTCTTGACTGCAGTTCCTTCCTGCTAGTCCCCACTGTCTTCACTTCAATGTTAATTTCTCAAAACTTGGGGTATGTTTTTCAATCATGTTTAATGTGGTGTTTTGCTTTTCCAGAGGACTAGATTATTCCAATCCTTGGCATTCTAGCTTTGTTCAAGCAAGAAGCCAAATATTAGCAAATTTGCACATTGTTCATCCAACTATGAAAATATTGCTGGAGCTTGGTTATACAACATTTGCAGATATAATTTTGCTGGACTTAACAGGAATTAGGTAAAATCTTTTTTTAATAATTTATTAATTTTTATTTTATGTTCATTAATATTTTGCCTGAATATATGTCTGAGGGTGTGGGAACCCCTGGAACTGGAGTTACAGACAGTTTTGAGCTGCCGTGTGGGTACTGGGAATTGAACCTAGGTTCTCTGAAAGAGCAGCCAGTGCTCTTAACCACTAAGCCATCTCTCCAGCCCGTAAAATCTTTATATATGTATTAATTAGAAGCTGAATGATTCCTTGTCTGACATACTTTATTGTGTAATTTTAAAACTGATTTACAAATCTCTAAAACCTTTCTTTATATTTTAGAACTTTAAAATTGTATCTTATCTGTTTCAACAACTATATATAAAGACCAACCTGTCATTTGAATTATTTTCCTTTGTTCCTCTGTAGAGCTAGAGGCCCAATTGATTGTGAAGCACTGAGAAATGATCTATCAATTCAAGCTAAAAAATCAGAAGAGAGGATAATGAACACATGGTATCCAAAGGTTATAAATCTCTTTACTAGGAAGGAGGCACTTGAAGGCATTAAGCCTGAAAAAATGGATTCCTTTTACAGCTGTGTCTCCATACTTATGTCAAACCAGGTATATATGCTATTATGTCAAATCATATATATGTTCTATATGTGTGTCTTGAATGATAACACTTAAAATTCAGTACTTTAAAAAAATTCGTTAAAGCATAGTGCTAAGCAGTTTTGTTAAATAAATTAAAGCAGGCCAGCAGGGAAACGGCTCTGTAGGTAAAAGAGCTGGCCATGCAACAACCCAGGTTCTATTGCTGGGACCCGTGTGAAGAGCTGGAGGCTGTAGCCTGCATCTGTAGTCCTGCAGCAAGGTGAGTAGCAGAGACAGAAGAGCTGCCCACAGACTTGTGCAGTCGGCCCAACAGCAGAGACAAGAGATGCCCTGCCACAGCAAGGTGAAGGGAAGGAAGTGACTCCCCAAAAGCTGTCCCCTGAGCTCCACAAAAGTACCGTGGCATGAACATGCCTGTGCTCACATACATATTGCACACACAGGTTTTGAAAATAAATAAATAATGTAGAAATTCTACACTGCCATGTTTAGAGTACTGATAGTCTGTTACAAAATCTGGTTGGCACAGATCATTCTATTTATTGTTTAGATATTCATTAAGAAGGATTATAACTCCAGGAGTAAGCAAGTTTATAGAGATCATGTAATTGTTCACAACTCATTTAAGGTAAAGAGTATGTTTATACCTTCTGAAATAATTAATAGTAATTTATGATATCATGTAGCTAAAGGATCTCTTACGGAGAACTGTAGAAGAATTTGTAAAACTCTTTGATCCAAAACACCAAGACAGGCTTCCAATATTTAAGATGGAGTTGACATTTGATGAAGATAAAATGGAATTTTATCCCACCTTTCAAGAGTTGGAAGATGTTGTTTTGGGTTTGATAGAACGAATATCTGAAATTCTGCAGGTATTACTTCATCCTTAACCATTATGTGTCCTTATACTATTCTATTTCAGAATATTTGAATTGAATCTCACTGTACTCTGTATAAACATAAAATATTACACCTTTTATTACCCTACAAGTTATTTTAAGTTACAAAATGCTTTTTTCTTTGAAAACATCTATTAATTGGAGATGTTTCCCTTCTGTTTACCTTTTTTTACTGTTCTGAACTAATACTTTTGTGTGTGACTTCTTGCTACTAAGTTGTGAATGTCTTAAAAAGAAAATCCAAGTCATGGTAGCTCACATCTTTAATTCCATCACTTTGGAGGCAGAGACAGGTGGATCTCTGTGAGCCCGAGGCCAGCTTGGTCTACAGAGCGAGTTCAAGGACACCCAGGGCTATATAGAGAAACTCTGTCTCAAAACAAACAAACAAAAACCAAAGCAAGATATACCACATATTTCTTCTTTCTAGTGCTTTTTAGTATTATCACCTTGATGTAGTTAATAAGTACTTGTTAAATGATAGAAAACTAACTTAAGGTGGATTGGGTTTTTTGTAGCTGTTTTATCTTTGAGGTTTTACATTTTGAGACATGGTAGCTCAGGCTGTGCTGGAGCTCTTTATCCTCCTCCTTTAGCCTCCATAGAGAAACTTTTGGGATTCAGACATGCATCATGCTCAGCTCCCATTTAAGTTTTCATATTGTATTACAAACTATTTGCTATTAAGTTAGTACTTTTCATTGAGTTACCTTTTCTTGGACCACAGAAATTTAAAGAAAATGTTATAGATCAATTCAGTTAGATGTTTATAACATTCATTTTTGTTTTTATTTGTGTTAGAATGTCCAAACAGTGTCTTCTTGGCTGTCAGGAACTTCATCGCCTGTCAATCTTGACACAGAACTTCCAGAACATGTGTTACACTGGGCTCTTAATACACTGAAGATAGCGGTACATCGCAACTTAGAAGGCACAAAAGCACATTATGATTCATACGGTACGTATGAAATAGATTTTTATCATTCTATTTTTAGATCAAATTTGGGCAGATATCTGGTTTTCTGGTGCTGTTATGAAAGAGCCAGAAATAAGCAGAATCATGGGTTCAATAGTCATGGATCAGACCTAGAAAGTTGCATTTTGTTGTCTGGTTTGAGGGGTGAATGTTAATGGAGCAGGGTGGAAAAGTCAAAGGAAAAAGAAAAATGGAAATGTTGGAGTAATAAAGAAGCTAAGGCAAGGCTGAAATCAAATGAGTCTGACCATGCTACAGTGAGTAGACAACACAAACTGGACTTCATATTTTTCTTTTCTTTTTTTAATTTTAATTTTAATTTTAATTTTTTTTTTTTTGAGACAGGGTTTCTCTGTGTAGCTTTGCGCCTTTCCTGGAACTCACTTTGGAGACCAGGCTGGCCTCGAACTCACAGAGATCTGCCTGCCTCTGCCTCCAGAGTGCTGGGATTAAAGGCGTGCGCCACCATTGCCTGGCTTAATTTTAATTTTTTATTTTGGGGGGAGTCACAAAGGTGGGAGGGTGGACGTGGAAGAACCGGGAAATGAGTGTGATCAGGGGCATGATGTGAAATTACCAAAGAATCAATAACAATATTTTTTTTAAAAAAAGAGAGAACAGTTTTGAAAAGCCTGAGGTTTAATTTTACTGCACAAGTGTATCTGGTATCAGGATGGAGAGTTGCCCTTTGAAAGGCTATTGACTGGAAGACGGTTGTTTGGCTCGAACTGTTTGGGGGGCACCCAGGCAGGGGGATCGGGATCTGTCCCTGGTGCATGGGCAGGCTTCTGGGAATCCGGTACCTGTGGTGTGACACCTTGCGCAGCCTTGGTGCAGTGGGAAGGGGCTTGGACCTGCCTAGGCTCAGTGTGCTGGGCTGTGCTGACTCCCCCCATGGGAGACCTCTATTTGGGGGATGTGGGGATGCGGGGTGGCTTGGGAAAGAGGGCTGGGAGTAGGAGGAGGGAGGAGGGAGTCTGTGGATAGCATGAGGAGTGAGTAGAAAATTTCTTAATAAAGAAAAATAAAATAAAAAAACAAAAACAAAACAAAACAAAACAAAAGGCTATTAACTAAACTTGTCTGCTAGCTCACATTATCTATTCGTCTACATAGCGAGAAATCCACGGAGTTTGCTTAAAGGGCAAATGAATTTATTACAGGATAAAAACTCACGACAGCATGGGAAATTTATCATAGGGTCCTGGAAAGCTGAGTTATAGAACCATGCTGTTCTTCCACCTGGTGCATCTCAGCATCCAAACCCATGAGGGAGCAAAAGAGCATGCCTACGTGCATCTCAGGTCTTTTTTTTGGTTTTTTTGTTTTTTTTGTTTTTTTCGAGACAGGGTTTCTTCATGTAGCTTTGCGCCTTTCCTGGAACTCACTCTGTAGCCCAGGCTGGCCTCGAACTCACACAGTTCCTCCTGCCTCTGCCTCCCAAGTGCTGGAATTAAAGGCATGAGCCACTACCGCCCTGCGCATCTCAGGTCTTAAGGGTCGCTGTGAGGCCACGCCCCAGGGGCATACACTTCAAGGTCATAAGCAGGTAGAGCAATTACCTGCTATATCTCTAGGGATGGTGCTTCAAGGTCATAGACAGAACAGCTATGCACAACACCTCTAAATTATTTTCAAAGCTTCAAATATTGTAGTACATTTAACATTTAAAGATACACATGTTTGGGCAGACAGTTTTATTGCTCTCTTTGCAATATACTAAATAAACTTGTCTTTTTGGCTTCAAAATCTATTTACTTGGTTTGCCTCTTGAGTCTTTAAACATTCTCATTAACTTTTTTAGGTTAGCATACAAAGTAATGGCTGTCAAATATTTTTTCCTCTCTTTATTTCTCTAAATGTTGTTAATACCCTATTAAAATTGTGCTTGAGTAGGCTACTCTGTTCTTTGCTGTTACAAAAACATTTTACTATATTAAAATTTATTCAGATTTTAATTGAAATGTTAATTTTCAGTTGAAAACTATAACTGGCTCCTTGATGGGACTGCAACAAAGATGATAGAAACTTTCCAGGCAGAAGACCATACTTTTGATGAATACACAGAGGTAAGTGGTAATTCTGGTTTTTTTTCCATATTTTTAATTAAAATATAGTTGCATCATTACCCCCTTCCCTTTCCTTTCTCTAGCAACTCCCATGTACCCTTCATTCTCTCTCAAATTCATGGCCTCTTTTTCTTTGTTATTGTTACATATATATTTAGGCACACACATATATTACGTATGTATAACACACACATATATGTACATATGTATATGCCTAAATAGATAAAGACAAAGTCAGATAAAGCTGAGTCCATCTAATATTTCTGTTTGTAAATGATTTCAGGGCTGACCACTTGGTATTGGATAACCAATTAGGAGATTCATCCTCAAAGAATCCACCCTCTCTCAGCAGTCCTAGTTGCTTGTAATTCTTTATCTATAGGTGCTGCCTCCCAAACCTTGAGATTTTCCTTTTTCACATAAGCATATCTACTGGTGTTGTCCTTTATCAGGTCTTGTTTCGGCAGCCTTACCGTGATGATTTCCTGGGTATAGCTTCCCTGTCTTTTCTAGGAGACACAATCTCACAGCAGATTTCCTGGTCTCCTAGCTCTACAATCATCCCCAGTCATCTTTCACCATGTTCCTTAAGCCTCAGGCACAAGATTGTGTCGAAAATGTATCCAATGGAGCTGGGCACCTCGTGATCAGTTGTTCTCTGCTCTTTGACTAATTGATAACATTACAGACAACTGTTGATCTTGTTTTTATTTTTAAAAATGTTTTTTAAGCCAGGTGTTGTGGGAGGCCAGATCCCACCTTTTAAAGGGTTCCTTTGAGGAGGAGAGAGGGATAAGAAACTTTTAGATAGAAAGATAGCAAAGAGAAGAAAGCTAGAAACACGGGATAGCTCAGAAGGACCTGGGTCAATACACACCAGCCCCTTCTGCCTCTTTAAAAGGACGTTTTATAACAATGCCAAGGGGCGGGGCAAAAGTCCTCCCCTTGCTAGATCAAAGCACGCTGCACAGCCAAGTGTAGACCCTTTTAAACACCTGGTAACCACGCCCATGGTCAAATCATCCCCTTATGCAGCCCCACTGGGTAAAGCAAGCTCAGATTCTTGGACCCTAAGTAAGTTCTCACTAGGAAACCTCTGTGGGTCTCCACAAGGTGTGATAGTGCACTGTGATGTGATGGTGCACACCTTTAGTTGCAACATTTGAGAGGAAGAGGCAGGTATATCTCTGTGAGTTTGAGGCCAGCCTGGTCTACAGAGTGAGTTCCAGGACAGTCAGGGACACATGGAGAAAACCTGTCTTTTTTGGGGGAAGGGGGTGCCCATTTCACTGTGGGAAGCCTGATCCCACTTTTCCCCCAGGGTACTCTTGAGGAGGGAGAAGTGAAAAATATTTAGATAGAAGGATAGAGGGGAGAGAAACAGATAGAAACACAGGATAGACTCTGGAGGGCCTGGGTCATTATCCATCAGCCTCTTCTGACTCTGAAAAAGAGCTTTCTATAGGAATGCTAAGGGGAGGAGCAAAATATTTCCTCCTAGCACAGCCATGTGCAGACCCTGCCAGTTACCTGGTAACCACACACATGGTCAAGCCATCTTCTAATGCAGCTGCTGGGTAAAGCAAGCTCAGATCTCACTTGGAAACCTCTGTGGGCCTCCACATTATGTCGAAAAACTGAAAAAAAAAGCATTTTAATTAAAACACATTTTAATTACTATACAATTACATCATTCTCTCTTTCCCTTTCCTCCCTCCAGCCCCCACACCCTCAAACACACACACACACACACACACACACACACACACACACACACACACACACCACTGACTCCTTTTTATTGTTTGTATGTATATGGTTTCAGGACTGACCACTTTATCTTGGATAACCAATATGGGGCTCACCCCTGAAGAGGCTATTTCTCCCTCTCTCAGTCATTAGCTGCCAGTGTGTAAGAGCCACAATATCATATACCATGCTGTGAAACTGTCTCTCTTAGAAAAAGCTACAAAAACAGGACTGGAACAATCACAATATGGATAGACATGCTAATTCAGAAGGACAATTCTGTTTATTTTTAATGAACACTTTTTGAATTTTCTTTAATTAGGATCCTTTGCCCTAGGTAATGCTTCAAATAATGTAAATAAAATTTCTTATTCAAAGCATCATTTTAGTAAAGCCATTTAATTGCCTCATAATTATTTTAATTATTCTTTCAGTCAATTTGTTGAGTTAATAAAATTGTATTTAAACATTTTCAGATGGAGTTTATTTACTTATAGAGAGAGCATGTGCACATGTGGAAGTCAGAGGAGTTGTTTCTCTCTCATGTGAGCCCAAGAGCTCGAGCTCAGGCACTTAGGCTTGAAGGCAAGCACTTCACTTGATACGCCATCTCACCCACTCCATAAAATATTTTATGACAGTAAGATTAAAATAAACAATATTTAAATGCTCTCTTCAGGAGCTTCAGTTTGTCACTGAAATCTTGATGTAGAAATAACAATTATTAGCCAGGCATTGGTGGTGCACACCTTTAACCCCTGCACTAGGGAGGCAGAGGCAGGCAGATCTCTGAGTTCAAGGCCAGCCTGGTCTACAGAATGAGTTCCAGAGTTCCAGGACAGCCAGGACTACACAGAGAAACTCTGTCTCAAACAAACAAACAAACAAAAATAACAATTATATGTTGATATAAAATTAGAATAGAGATTAACGAAGTATTATGTGAACACAAAAGAAAATTGCTATTGTTTTTAAAGTTGAAGGTTTCAGACAAGAAATGGAAGAAAATGTGAGCTTAACTCAAGTGTGTGTGTATGTGTGTGTGCACATGTGCACATGTGTGTAGACATGGTTTCACTATGTCAAACAGGCTAATCTGGAACTCACTATGTAGCCCAGGTGGGCCTGCCTTAAATGTACAATCTCCTTGCTCCCACCTCTCAAATGCAAGGATTACAGGAACACAATACCATGCCCAGCTGAGATTTGAAGCAGATGTTTATATGGAGACAGAAGGAATAGAGAAGAGAGGTGTGTGTGTGTGTGTGTGTGTGTGTGTGTGTGTGTGTGTGTGTGTGTACCTACACCTACCATAGCACTTGTGTGGAAGTGAGAAAACAGCCTGCAGGAGTCAATTCTATCTCTACCGTGTGCCTTTATGCACTGAGCAATCTCAATGGCTTAGAAGAAGGAGAGATTTTAAGTTTCCTTTTTTTCTTTCTTTCTTGGTCCACTTGTTATTTAAAAGTAAGTTGTTTAATTTCCACGTGTTTATATAGTTTCCACAGAATTCTTATGTTGGTTTCTAGTTTCATCGCATATTCAGTAAGTTTCCACGTTTTCGCATTTTGTGGAGATCTGTTGTGTTGTCTGTTCTTATGATTTATGCTGTCCCTATGAGAGTAAAGGCCCTAGGGGCACACTCAGATTTCGTGAGTGCTAAGCGTCGAACTCCGGTCTTCATGCTTAGCAACAAGCAGTTTAACCATTGAGTCCTCTCCCCAGCCCATCAGTCACTCTATCTTTTGGTTGTAGACATAATCCATGGATTAATTGCTGACAAGGTCTTATGATAGCTATATGGTAACTTGTTTCCTGCTATATTTTTTTTTTGTTTTCTGTGTCACTCTGTAATGGTTAAGTGACATGTGCATGTCAGATTTTGTGGGTCACTATTTCTTTGATGAGTTTCCTTTTTCCTTCTTACATTCATATTTCCTCTATTTTCTTGAACATAATGAGCATACATTAAAATATACAACAGGGAGACTGTCTGTGTCACCTAGGGCTTTTTCATTTTCCCTGGCATTTTTGTCTTATATAAACCTGCATTGTTTAATTTTGTCTCGTGACAAGTTTGTATGAAACATATTATAGTAATCACTTTTTTGTGGTTTTCTCTCTTGTTGCTGTTAAATTCATCGATACTCATTGCTCTGTGTTAATATCAGCACTATTTATTTTCTGTTATATTTCCATTTAACAAAAAGACAAGTATTCAAGATAATCATTAAATTAGTTAATGTCCTCTGATCCCTTGGACAAAGAAAAGGTTAAACCCAATTCATTAAATACTGTAAACTGTAGAAGAATATGATAACTTTGAGATTAACATGAAGGAAAATATTTTTGCGAATGATCAAAAGGAACAGGAGTTTTGACTGTGGGTGGGATAGGGATAACAAGGAAGAAGGTTGATAGAAACATTCAATGTTGATTGTGACATTAAGTCAAAGATTGCTCAGAGTTTGCAAGAGTGTTTCATTTGCACAAAATGCAACATATGTTGTCAAAGTTGCACTTTATACTACTTTGTTTAATTTTTGAAAATCATCTCAGTTTTTAAGTATTAAGAAATTGATATAAATTCCAAGATCTTGGATCTTCGGTAATTGTAGACTATTTCTATCCTTCTGGACTATTCTAACACAGAATGTTTCTTAGATTTCTTTTCCTAAAGATTGAATTATAACCTTCAGAGAGGTAGTCAGTATTGGCAAAAGCAAATACATGAAGCTACAAATATTATAGCACAATACATGTTTGTTCCTAAACAGAAATGAGTTGACTTTGGGCATATTTTTAATTGAAGAAACCTTGTGAAATATGGAGATTTTGACGCTATAGATCTCAGCACATTTGTTATTTACTAGTAGATCAAATTCCACCATAAAAAGAACAAGAGCCTTTAGGCCCTGACTGTATAGTTCAGTGGTAGAGCACATGGCCAGAATCCTCAGGCCCTGGGTGTAGTCTCAGCCCCAAGAGGAAACAAGTTTGTGTAACAAAAAGAATATGAGTCACTTAGCAAGAATAATAGATTACATGATTAAGAATTTCATCATAATATAGTACTATAAAATCACTAATTATAAAAGTCTAACTTTGTTTTTAAACACTCTTCTTTAAAGTTTATAGAAAAGTTTTTCAGTCTTGCTTCAGAAATAATGCTTTTGCCTCAATGGGTTCATTACCCTATGATTCGTTTGGACTGTGAGGACTTGAAGGTAGGCTTGACAAACAAAGCAAAAGCCTTCGCAAACATACTATTAAGTGACATCGCTGCAAAACACAGGAAAGAAAATGAATCGTAAGTAACATTCACTACTGTGTTCACAATAACGGGGCCAAAGGGACATTTCACTAAGATTACTCCTGTTTAAAAAACGTAAGATTGCTGGGCCGTGGTGGCACATGCCTTTAATCCCAGAACTTGGGAGGCAGAGGCAGGTCAGTCTCTATGATTTTGAGGCTAGCGTGGTCTACAAAGCGAGTTACAGGACAGGCAAGGCTACACAGAGAAACCCTGACTTGAAAAACCAAAATAAATAAATAAATAAATAAATAAATAAATAAATAAATAAATAAATAAATAAAAAGTATACCTGCATCTTTTCCAGCCTAGCTGGATTCTTTCCTGGTATTTCTAGTGGTATATCAATACAAATATTTTAAGGCATAGGAAGACAAGTCTGAAAAATATACTTTTGTTGAATAATGACACAAGATACCTAGATTCATACTTCTATACATAGGATATTCTAAAATATCTTAGAGTTTAAAATATATAAACAAGGATACGATCTTTTTATTTGCTATATTGTTATATTTCACAGGGACTTGAGCTATGCTATACCCTTTACATTCATACTTGTATTACACAGTTCAGCAGGAGGAGTATTAATAGCTTCATTTTATAAATATAGAACTGGATCTAAGTTTGCCCTAAACTCACAAAACTAGTTGTCTTAGTGAGCTTTTCAGTGCTGTGATAAAGACCGTGGCCAAAAACCAATTTGGGGAGTCAGGGCAGGAACTCAAGGCGGAAAGTGACGTACCAATATGGAAGAGATCTGCTTACCTACCTGCTTGCTCCCCGTGGCTAGCTCATGGATTCTTGTACGTCCCAGGACTACCTGCTCAGGGATGGTGCTGCCCACAGTGGGCTAGGCTCTCCCATAACAATCAGTCCTTCCCCAGGCCAGTCTGATGGAAGCAAGTCTTTAGTTGCAGTTGCCTCCTCTCCTAAGACTCTAGTTTATGTCAAGTTGACAAAAGCTAACCAGCACCCTGGTAGCAGCTGAGGTGGGATTTAGATTAGGACCGTCAGATGTAAGGTCTGCTACAATGTTCATCTCACTCTTGAAGAGAGTTTAAGAGATCACTAGAAAAGTAATTAAGTATGCCATAATTTCAAATGAAAGTATTACCTTGATTTTTATTGATGTGTATAGTGACATCAGACAAGCTAAGCTTAAATATTATGGGATATCTTCGTGAGTCAGCCAGTTGTTTTTAGGAGAGTTCCAGTTTTATGACAATCATAGAACAAGGTTTATTAAATGTACTACAAATGACTTGTCATCAGTCGAGTAAACCAGAGTGTTCTGTCAGTATCTGCAGTGATTTTGAAACAATCAAAGAGCACGCTCTGCGAGTTCCTGAGACAACAGAAGAAATGATGGAGCTAATCGCGTTTGTAGAAAAAGCTAGAACCTCAGGAATTCGTAAGTTGGCTGAAAGGATCCAGGTAAAAAAAACAAACAAAAAAAAAAACCTTATCAACTATTGTGAAGTAAGTAATCAGTGTTGACACACCAGGTAAAATAGCAGAATAGCCCAGAAGGCCTCACCTGTGTTCTTCTGGTCACACCCATTGCTTTCTCCCCTCTCCGTTATAGATGTCTGCTCTCTTTCTCCCGTCTCCGTTATAGATGTCTGCTCTCTTTCTCCCCTCTCCATTATAGATGTCTGCTCTCTTCCTCCCCTCTCCGTTATAGATGTCTGCTCTCTTTCTCCCCTCTCCATTATAGATGTCTGCTCTCTTCCTCCCCTCTCCGTTATAGATGTCTGCTCTCTTTCTCCCCTCTCCATTATAGATGTCTGCTCTCTTCCTCCCCTCTCCGTTATAGATGTCTGCTCTCTTTCTCCCCTCTCCGTTATAGATGTCTGCTCTCTTTCTCCCCTCTCCGTTATAGATGTCTGCTCTCTTTCTCCCCTCTCCGTTATAGATGTCTGCTCTCTTTCTCCTCCATCCCAGGTAGGCTTCGACTTGACTTTCTCTGAAATGGTGTTTTTGATTTCTTTAGTTTCATCAATTATGGTTTTGTTTTTTGGTTTTTTTTGTTTGCTTTTTCAAGACAGGGTTTCTCTGTGTAGCCCTGACAGTCCTGGAACTCACTCTGTAGCTCAGGCTGGCCTCGAACTCAGAGATGCTCTTGCCTTTGCCTCCTGAGTGCTGGGATTAAAGGTGTGCATCACCACTGTCCAGCCAATTATGTTTATATTCTTAAATAGTGTGGAGTTTAAGGGTTTTTTTTAGACTTTCTACATCTAATAGTAGTCTTAAAAACGGCACAAGATTCTATACCCATTCAAATATATTTAACTTCCACTCTGTTTGGAAGGCTTTTAATGCTGTAACACATGAAGATTGCTAAAAATCACATCAAACATAGTTTAGGATGTTGTGAAACAAGTGACTCCTACCCAGGGAAAGAATAGAACCAACAGCCCAGAAGCCCACCATCACAGCCCCTGGCCCAGCAGCATCTGAATGTTGTTTTCCTTTTGATTGAGTTCACTTTCTTACCCTTCCTTATGGTTTTATGAACTAAGTGTGCATCTCTAGTATACATGGTTTATTTTTATGTGACTTTGATACTCATCTAAGAGGAACCATTCTGTGTGTATTCTTTTGCATATTGCCAGTGTTATATCAGCTTATTTTTTTTCAGCTTATTTTCACTGGAGTACAGTCCATTTCTGATGTTGTATCAGTGTGCAATAACTTAGTTTTTAAGTTTGCTGCACTAGCATGAGGACTTGCACTTGATCCCCAGCATCCACATAGAAAGCTGGGCCTGGTGTTGCATGCTGATGATGCTAGTACCAGGGAGGCTGAAACAGGTGGATCCCGCACCCTCCTGGACAATTCATCTATCTTTATTACTGAGCCCCAGGCCAGTGAGAGAGACTCTTAAAAAATAAGGTGGGCAGCTGGGCATGGTGGTCCATGCCTTTAATCCTAGCACTTCAGAGGTAGAGGCAGGAGGGTGTATATGAATTTAATGCCAGCCTGGTCTACATAGTGAGTTCCAGAACAATCGAAGCTATAGAGAGAGACCATGTCTCAAAAAACAAAAATCAATCAATAAATAATATGGGCAGATCCTAAGGAATGATACCAGAGATTGACCTCTGGCCTCCATACACACATGGACACACACATGTACCTACATCTGCACACACAAAAGGAGTTTTAGAATTTACTGTTCTGGATATTTATTATTCTTTGTTATTAATGGCGGTACTGCTGAAAATATTTCTGTGCATGGATCCTGGAGACTACATTCATGCATTTCCCTCAGGAGTCATGGGACTGGAGGCTTGAACTTAACTGAGCATTATTCCTCCTTTCTGAGAATCCTGAAGTACCACCAGATTCTGACTTTTCTTCTTTTAATTATGTTTTAATTAATGGATTAATTAGTTAGTGTGGGGTGTGCACATGCTAGGACATATGTGTGGAGGTCAGAGAACAACCTAAGAGAGTTGGTTCTCTCCCTTCGTGTGGTGCCCAGGAATCTAACTTAGGTTGTGGGGCATGGCACCATGTACTTTTCCTTCTGAACCATCTTGTCATCCCCAACTTTTTTTTAAGTGTTACATCACTGCTGTATAACATCTGGATCAATGAGGTCCATAGGGGGTAAAAAAATTCTGCCTCTCCAATTAGGTACAACTACTGTGTTCAGTTTTTTTTTCCCTTTGCCGTTCACACTGGAGCTCTTCCTGGACTACTGCTGTAATGCTTAGTAATCCAAAATATGATAATATTATTAAGGATGCAAAATAAAGAAACGATAATAAAATATTTATCATCAATGATTAAAAATCAAATCATAAGAACAAAAAGAATTTAAGATATTTTAAAATCAAAAGTTTCAAAGGTTGCCAAACACTTAATCACCTCTTAAAATCATGGACAAGGAGGTCAAAGAGTTATCTTTATATTGAGTCAACAATCAGAGAAAACTAATTGCATGTATGGGAGTGTGTGTAGTGTGTGTGTTGGGGGTGGGTTACATGGGCTTTGTGTGTTGGGGTCAGAAGTCAACATTGGATGTCCTCTATCATTCTCCTATTTGTGTTTGTTTAGAGAGTTTCTGACACTGAATCTGGAGCTCACTTACTCAGTGAGTCTGGCTGGTCAGTAAGTCTCCGGATCCACCTGGCTCCACCTCTCACACTCTGGCATCACAGGCACACACCACTACACCTGTTTATTGTCGGTGTCATAGATCTAAGCTCAGGTCCTGTGCAGCAAGTGTGTTACCACTAAAGCATCTTCCCGGCCCCTGGTGAAAGCATTAACAATCGTTAAAAACCACATTAAAGTATAGTCGTATGACTTGAAGCCAAATAAATATAGGATAGCTATTACAATACCCATGTAATTTGGACGGAGCATCAAATATTAAATTTGAAGGAATATTAGAAATTGTTGGCTGTGCTCTTTTTTATATGATACATCTAGAGTTTCTTTTGTAGGAATCTAAACGGCAAATGAGTTACTTTTTGGATGTTTTTCTATTTCCTCAAGAAGACTTAAATTTAAATGCAACTGTCCTCATGTGGCCTACAAAAATTAACCCTGTCTTTGATGAGAATGATGAAGTAAGTATATTTTCAAGTGTATAATTTGTGTTCTGAAAGTTTTAATATTCTCTCTCTCTCTCCCTGCCCTGTGTGTGTGTGTGTGTGTGTGTGTGTGTGTGTGTGTGTACACTATGACATGCATGTGGAAATATGAGGACGATTTGTGGGAGCTGGTTCTACTTCCACCTTGTGGGTCCTGGGTATTGCACTCCGGCCATCAGGCTTAGTGGCAATTACCTTTACTGGCAGAGGCTTCTCACTTCATCCACATTCTGACATTTTAAGTAGTGCGGATGTTTAATTTTCATACCAATTTCCATCTGACTTTAAAACCTGATGTGTGGATGTCAGTGTGTCTTTCACCTGTTATGGTACAGCCAGCTTAGAACAGGCTTCTAGGCTCAACTCTCGGGGTTTGGTAAGTTCCAGATGAACGACAAAGAACTATTATGTAAATTAATAGTAAGCATGAACTAAGTTATTGCCATTTATTGTTAATAAATACTCATAAAACCCCAGCTGTGCCAATTTGCCCCCATTTTACAAATGATTAAAATGTAACGCAGAGGGCTGGAGGGATGGCTCAGAGGTTAAGAGCACCGACTGCTCTTCCAGAGGTCATGAGTTCAATTCCCAGCACCCACATGGTGGCTCACAACCATCTGTAATGAGATCTGGCGCCCTCTTCTGTATACATAATAAATAAATAAATAAATCTTTAAAAAAAAAAAAAATGTAACGCAGAGAAGCTGAGTAACTCAAATTATCAGAGATTGGAGGTGTCAGACTTAGGATTTTAGAGTGAATATAATTTAAAATTCTGAAAAGTAATCAGCCAGCTTATCCTAAACTGGGAGACAAAATAGAACAATAACAAAAAGCATGGGATAGACAAGGTTTTCATCTTGACTTTTTGCTTTTACAACCTTGTAACCTTGACATGCTTCTTGATTTCCATATATCTCAATTTCTTTATCTTTGTAGAGAAAATAATAATGTAGAAAGGGTTCTTAACAGCCCTTGATATATGGTATATGTATGCTCTATAAATGGTGGCTTTAAATATTATGCCATAATATATTAAATAGTCAAACTATATAATTAACAACTTTGAGTTTTGAAGATCTAGGAAAATTTGTCTCTGTTATTTACTCTTTGCATTTTTGCATCAGTCATTAAAGACAATGATTGTTTCCATTTTCTCTAAATTACTGTAAAACATATTTTTATTTCAAAATTATTTTCTTTCTACAACATTAATTAACATCATTGAATTATCTCTTTAAAAAGCTCATTGAGCATGCTAAACGTGCAAAAGAAAATGAACTAATAGCCAAGAGAGAGAAACTCATTTTGGAAATAGAAAAAGAATCACGTCGCATGGAAGAGTTTGCAGAGTTCGCAGAGCTGGATCGCATGCAACAGGTCAGATACACACTGAGGGCTGTAACTGTGGCCAGCCATAGGTGAACACATTTTAAAACGTAGACGAAACATGCATTTACCATGCCAAAAGAAGGTGCACTTGGTTATCAAACCTGATGTCTGACTTAGTTTACTGTCGTACAGTGAAACAGAACCATGTCCTGCTCATCACCATAGTGATGTTGTGATGTTGATAGTTAAAGTCATTGTACAAATAGGAGAATATTCCTTGTGAAATATTATGCAATCTCGTTATAATATCATCTGGATATTTCTGCAACATTTGTTTGCTTTTAGTATGTGACAGATGTAAGACAGCTACAAAAACGTATTCAGGAATCAGAAGAATCAGTTCAGTTTATTAATAAAGAAGAGGAACTTTTCAAATGGGAATTGACAAAGTATCCTGAGCTGGAAAAATTAAAAGTCAACATTGAACCCTACCAGAAGTTTTTTAACTTTGTTTTGAAGTGGCAACGAACAGAAAAACGGTAATTTTTAGCAATGTAATAAAAAATTAAGCAACTGATTTAAAAGGTGTATAAATCTAAGACATTTCTTGTTAAAAGTTTAAAAGTAGGATGTATTCATTTGCTTGTGTGAAAAGCAGGTGTCATATAGGAGAACCTCAGATGACGCTAATGTGCCACTGAACCTGATAATAGAACTTCTGAGTCTTGCTTGGGTTTATCAGAGTCAGGTCACATTTTATGTAACTAGTTTAGTAATACTTACACAAAATTAGAAGTGTGGGCTCCAGTCTACATTTTACTTGACTAGTGTTAGTTACCTGTTTGTAATTGGATGTATGTTTCAGCATAGGCACTGTAGTTTAAATGATGATGTTAACTCTGTCCCTTTACCATCATTTCTACTGTGTGCCTCGGTTGTCTTGCCAGAGAAAATGAGTCCACACAAAAGTTTCTCCATACTTATATGTAGTTCAGAAATATGAGTTTTAAATTATTTTTTCTTTTTATTCAGGTGGATGGATGGAGGGTTTTTGGACCTTAATGGGGAAAGCATGGAAGCTGATGTCGATGAGTTTTCCCGAGAAATTTTTAAGACACTGAAATTCTTCCAAACTAAGCAAAAGAAAGAATTACAAGAAAGAAGAAAGGCAGCAAGAAAACGATCTTTGGTAGAAGAGAAACCTGAAGAAGAACCAAAGGAGAATCCTACAATTGCTATGTGTACTACAGTAATGGAGCAGATAAAGGTTTTTAAGGTATACACGTTTTTAATGGCATTTAAATATTATCCATCTCTTCTCAGTATCATGTTGTATACTATATACAATATCAGATCCATCCTCTGATCTGAAGACTTCGTGTATATCAGTAGTTCAGCTCCATATAAACAGGCTTTGGTCAGTAACTAACTAGTTGTTCCTCTGGGAGCACCTGATGCAAGAGGAGGAAATCCTAATACATCATCTCTCTGGCTGTGGTAATTGGTTCAGGGATAAGCCTGTAGTCCAAAGTGGGCCAATAATGTTCCTTCTTGGCATTTCAACTCCGACTCTGTGAAAGGAGCCTTATTTATTTATTCATTCATTCATTCATTCATTCATTCATTCATTCATTGCTCCACAAGTTGTTAGGGATATGAGCTGTGAACTTCCTGTAGCTCTGGGACGGCTGCTTTGAGAGAATACCATTGGCACCTAAAGAAAAGTAAAAACATAGAGTTTGGTGTGGCAGCTCACGCCTTTCATCCCAGCACCTAGAGGCTGGGGTAGGAGGATTACAAGCTCCAGGCTAGCCTGGGCTATCTAGTGAGATCTTGTCTCACAAAAACCAAAACAAACAAAAAAACAGAAATAAGCAGAGACCTACATAATCAGTGTAGTAGTTTTTTTGTTTTTTTTTTTTAGTGTAGCTTTGAAATACTTTTCGCCTCATCTTTTGGCCAAATTCCACCTCCTTCATTCTAGGCAAGAATATGAATGTGTGTATGCACATGTACATGCACATCTCTGTGTGTACTTGTGTGTGTTCATGTATGTGGGAGCATGTTTGTGTACAGGCGTCCATACCCATGTATCTGGAGGCCAGAGGACAGCTGTGGTTGTCATTCCTCAGGTGCATACACATGCATGCCTTACATGTGTCTATAAGTCTAAGGACACCAGGTGGGAGTCAGCTCTCTCCTTCCTCCATGCGGGTTTTGGAACTGAGCTCATGTCATCCATCTTGTCATGCAGCCCAACCTGGTTGGAACTTGAGTAGCCCAGGCTGGCCTCAGATTTGTGATCCTCCTCCTCCTCCTCCTACCTCTGCAGTCCTCGGACTGCAGGCACGGAGCACAGCCCTGGCTGTTACTTCTCCTTCTGTAAAGCTGGTCACACACTAGTGGTTCTGGTGGAGATGCCCAGTGTGCAGCTGCCGTGTCCAGACTACAGACTTGTGGTGCTTTCGAGTTCCGCCCCGTCTGTGCCACATTCTCCCAGTGGTCAGATGAGTTGTCTCATTAAAAAAATAAACCACTTAAGGATGACTTTCAATGTTTAATATATTTTATGGCCCCCAAATAAAAATCTGCACACTCTCCTCTCATATTTCTCATCTTTATTACCCAGGTGATCAGTGTTAGCACTTTCTTGAGTACTTTTAGAATTCTGTTACATATACAGCAGTGTGAATGTATTATCTTATTTTCCATAAAATGTAGCATGTGTTATTACCCCTTATTTGCTTAATTTACCTTGAAGATCATAAGTTGTTAAATTTGTTACTGTAAGACTACTCACAACATTTCTTGATTATTTTTTTTTTTTGTAACATCTGCCTCTGGGTTTCCTGTACTCTACCTGTACCCACAGCCCCTCCAGTAGTAATCCCATGGGTCACAGGAGACAGAAAGGGAGTTTGACACTTCTAGGTAACATACTTTATACTTTCATTGTCAGTCTTGGTGGCTTTGGCCACTCTGGTGAGGATGAAGTGGGGTCTCATGGGTTTGACTTGCATCTACCTGAAGGCTGACTATCTTTTCACATGCTTATTGGACATTTTCATGCCTTCTTTGGAAAAATACCTTTTTAGATCAATTGCCCTGCTCTAAGACAAGATCACTCTGTACACCCCTTGATTAGCCTTTTCACTGTGTGGACAGACTGGCAGTTCCTTAGTTGTCCGAGTGTCAGAATTTCAGGTAGAAAGCCCCTGTGCCTGGCTCTTTACCCATTTTGTTCTTCCTTTTCCCATGTCTTTGTGTCCTCTCCTTTAAAAAAAGAAGTCCAGTTACTGATGCCTGCTGGAATTCTTACTGATCTTGTTCACTTGATCTTATGTGGGCCTCATACAAGTAACCTATAGCTAGTCAGTTCATGACAGATATGTCATGTCTAAAAGAAAGCATTTCACAGCACTTCTCTCCATCCCCTGGCTCTTAGAGTCTTAACGCTTGCTTTTCTTTTTTTTTGTTTTTTTTCGAGACAGGGTTTAGCTTTGCGCCTTTCCTGGAACTCGCTTTGTAGACCAGGCTGGCCTCGAACTCACAAAGATCCTCCTGCCTCTGCCTCCCGAGTGCTGGGATTAAAGGCGTGCACCACCACCGCCAGGCAACATTTGCTTTTCTATGATGTTCCCTGAGCCTCGAGGCAGGTATATGATATAGAGGTTCCATTTAGGTGTCTAAACACTCGCCCGGAACCTATTCTTAGCACTCTGGCAGTCTCTGCATTAACTCCTGCCCACCAAAGATAGAACCCTCTTTCCCTAGGTTGAGAGAAGCACTTACTGAGGTATGAGTCTATACATAGCTATTTAGAAGGCAGTTCGACATGTGTATTTAACAGAACAACAGTAGTAGGTTCCCGGCTGGGGCCTATGACCTCCTGAGCCATGGGCTTTTTACAACATTCACAGTAGTAGGCGTTGATTCCCTTCTGTGGAGCGTGCTTCAGATCCAATCAGGAAGTAGTTGATTATCCCAATGCCCATCATGTTCCCATTGCACCGGTAAGCACATCCTGCCTGGCAGGTTGGTATTGTAGCATGAAGGGTCCAGCACTGGGTGATACCACAGATGGAGCCTGCATAGTACTTCCCATCACTGTGAAAGCTGGCCAGCACGAGGGGAAGCTTTTGATCAGTTCCCGGCTTGATCTACGTCCTGCAACCAAAATGCATCGTGTGTGTCTTCAGCAGTAGGACCTTATCGTGTAGTTCTGGTGAGCAAGGAAGGGCAGGGATTGGGTTTGGTCATTGATTTACCACAGCAGCAGAAAACAAATCAGAACATTCAGAGCTGTACTTTGATCATGTTCACCCCCAGCCCCTCCCGGTCCATTCTCTCCCCTTCCATACCTACCTAACTTTGTGCCCTCAGAATTTTTAAACCATACTGTACTACCCGTATAATCTTGAGTATTTGCCCGTCCGCTACAGTATGATTGATTGGTGGGGGGCCACACCTGTAAAGAAAACTGACTCTTCCTCTCCCAGCTCTTATCTTTAACAAATAGCTCCTCATCTAGGAATGCAACTTCATGTTCAGCTTCCTCCTCCATTGGTGAGATTTTGTCTGATTTGAGCTTGCACAGGTCTTGTATATGCTACCTTAACTACTATGAGTTCATATGTACAACTGCCTTATTGTGTCCAGAAAACTCTGTTTCCTTGTTCCTTTACTCTGCCATCATGGGACAGAGTGAAGTAACAGCTCCCACAGCCTCTGGTTCATACAATCTTTTCACCCTCTCTTCTGCTATGATTTCTGAGCCTGGGGAAGAGAGGATGTGGTAGAGATATCCCATTTAGGCAGGATCACTCCAATCTTTACTCTCTGCACCTCGTCCAGTTGTAGTCTCTGTGTTATCGTATGTTAATTATAATCTACAAAAAGAAACTTCTCTGAGGAGGTTTGAGAGATCCACTATAGGCGTAATGACAAGTTCTTAGGACTCAGTTTAATACTGTGCCCATTTTTCAGAATAACGGTAGTAAGTTCTCTCCCTAGGGCCTAGGGCCTCTCTAGCCACAGCTTCTTGGTATTGATTATGGTACCAAGCATGGGTTCCATCTTGTACAGTATGCATTAAGTCCAATCAGAAAGTGGTTGACTACTCCCATAACATTTAAATGCCACTATTGCACCAGTTGGCTTATCTTGCCAGGACAGTTGTAACTCACAGGTTCATAGCTGGGTAAGACTGATGATTACTTTTGTTCTCTGGTAGCATGTATATAGCACTTTTCAGCATTACAAAATCTAACCATTAGATATGATATATCCAGGTCAGTATCAGCTTGATTTCTCCATGTTCTGTGACTCGAGTATGTGATATCTTCAACAGTAGGGTTCTGGAGGGTAACCAAGAGCAATGGCAATAGCCTGTAATATTTGGGGACTTTACTGGCCAACAATTTCAAAAGAGCTAAGCTATAAGTAATTATCTTTCCAATCATTTAGATCTCCATTCCCCTTAAAACTATATTTGCAAATTTTACTATGTAGGCCCACATTTCTTAAATTTGCTGTTAAGCACTTTATTTTTTGTGATACTAAGGCTCATGAAATTTTTTCCTTATCAATTTTTCTATGGTAATTTCTTGATCACTTTGCATGCCTAATATTGCTGATGAACTTTAGAATCACTTTGTTCCCTGTTCCTTCCTCTACATCTAGTTGACGTTTTTAATTGTACTCACATTAAATCATTTGAAGAAGTGTAATCTTCCTATTATCAAGGCTTTGTTTATGGAGTCTATGTGTATGGGAGTCAAATGAGATCATTGTTTGTATTTCTGTCCTCAGGAGTACATCCCCACTGTCTCCATTCTGTGCAATCCAGGAATGAGAGCCCGCCACTGGAAACAGATGTCAGAGATTGTGGGCTATGACTTAACTCCAGATTCTGGAACCACTCTGAGAAAAGTTTTAAAATTAAACCTTACACCATATTTAGAAAAATTTGAAGTGATAAGTGCAGGTGCAAGCAAGGTGAGCATAAAGAGAAACTGAAACGCCCGATGAGTTTGTCCGCTGACAGGCGTGGTTGGTGTTTTTGGTGTGGTGGCAATGGGAAGACAGCAGTGGAAGAGACAGGGGTGGAAGATGACAGAAAGTCACTCTTCTATGACAGGAGCGTGTGCTTGCTTCTCTGAAACCCAGACTAGAAATTGCTCCTTTGACATATTCCTAATTCTGCCACATTCTGATATAATTGAATGATATACTAGTTTTGATGTATGATTATTAAGAATCTGGGTGGATCGATATGTGTGTGGCATATAGTGTGTGTGTGTGTGTGTGTGTGTGTGTGTGTGTGTGTGTGTGTGTGTGTGTCTGTTCCAACAAATAAGTATGGCCTTATAGAGAAGGTTCTTGAAATACACAGAAAACTTCAAGCTACAGGCTACCTGCAAAAAGGGCACTTTGGAGAAAATCCAGTGGGTATTTTATTCTGTTGCCCATTTTAACAGTGACAAGAGTTTTTATAAAAACTAAACTTTAAAAAACTGAATTTTTCTTAGAATTTATTCAATTTTTTAATTGAAAATAGAACTTTTTGTACAATAAATTCTGATTATGGTTTCCCCTTCCCTAAACTCCTCCTACATGCTTCTCACCTCACCTCCCACCCCAATCTACATCTTTTTTTTCTCTCAATAGAAAACAGGCATCTAAAAAATTAATTGTAAAACAAAATAAGTTAAAATAAAAACAACAAACCAGAACAGCACAAAACAAACAGAAGAAAAGAGCCAAAGATAAAGCACAAGAAACACATATAGATGCAATGACTCACTTGTTCACACACACAGGAATCCCATAGAAACGTAAAATCAGAAGCCATAATATATGCAAAAGATCTGTAAAGTTAGAAAAAAAAAAGAACGCCATTGAATCAGTTTTCTGTTGGCCATCTGCTGCTGGGCACGGGGCCTGCCCTTAAGAGTGGTTTGTACACTCATTGGAGAAAGCTAGTTTTTCCTTTATCAGCAGTTATCAATTAGAGATAGCTTCTGGGTTCCCTCTCAGCACTAGGACCGCACCTGACACATGCATGCCCTCTGCATGCTGCCACAGTCGTTGTGAGTTCACGTCTGGGCCAGTCCTGCTGTGTCTGGAAGGCCTTGATTCCTTGGCGTCCTCCATCCCCTCTGGCTCTTACAGTCTTTCCACCTCCTCTGCCGCAGGGTTCCCTGAGTCCAGAGAGGGAGGATTTACTGCAGACATCTCAGTTAGGACTGAGTGTTCCAATATCTCCCAGTCTCTTCACACAGTCCAGTTGTGGGTCTCTGTGTTTGTTCCCATCTACTGCAGGAAGGAGCTTCCCTGATGGTGGCTGAGCAAGACACCTATGAGTATAGGAGAGCATCATTTTATTGCTCTATGCCTTTAGCAGAACAGTAGTGTTTGGTTTTCTCCTGGGTCCATGACTTCTCTAAGGAACTTTTAAATCATTAAAAAGTGACCCTATTTCAAGAGATAGGTAGGTAGGTAGGTAGGTAGGTAGGTAGAGACAGACAGACAGACAGTTATGGAGATTATGGTGTAATGAGCAAAGTGCTTACTGAGTCATGAAGGGAAATAAAACAACATAAATGATTCCTTTTTTAACCATCCTGTTCTTTTCCACTTCTCCCTTTCAGGAATTTTCCTTAGAGAGAGCCATGAATGCTATGATAGCAACTTGGGACGATATTTCTTTTCATATAAGTCTGTACCGTGACACTGGAGTCTATATCCTTTCCTCAGTGGATGAGATTCAGGCGATTCTTGATGACCAAATTATAAAGACTCAGACAATGAGAGGCTCACCTTTTATCAAACCATTTGAAAATGAGATCAAGGTATGTTAAATACGATAGCTCCTTGTCACTTACAAAGGCTTCTATCTTGTTTCATATATGTTCTCGTGGAAACATGTTTGGATGCCTTTAAAATGTCTATTCAAGTGATAGAATTGAGCCTTTATATTTTGTGTGGTGAGCATGCAGTAGGAGGCTGAAGAGCTGGAACTGTGGTAAGAGCACTTGTTTGGTCCCCAGCGTCCACAAGGTGGCTAACAACCATTTTAACTCCAGTTCCAGAGGATCTGGTGCCCCCTTCTGGCCTCGGCAGCTACTGTATGCACACAAAAAACAGATACACAAAGGCAAAACAGCCATATGTATAAAAACTTAAAAATGAACAAACAAGCAGGGTGGTGGTGGGGCACGCCTTTAATCCCAGCACTCAGGAGGCCGAGACAGGTTCATCTGAGTTTGAGCACAGCCTGGTCTACAGAGTTAGTTCCGGGACAGCTAAGGCTGTTACACAGAGAAACCATGTCTTGAAAAAAGAAAAGAAAAAAAGAACAAATAATATATTAACTGATCCCTTTGAGAAGAAATTCATTCTTTATTAAGATTTTTCTCCAATGATATTGATAGAAGGAATACAAGTTTCTTGCTTTTTCTTGCTTCCCTTCCCTTCTTCCTCATCTTTCCCCTACTTTTTCTTGAGACATGGACTCACTCTGTATCTTGAACTCACTATATAGGCCAAGTTGGTCTCAAACTGGTGATAATTATTCTGCCTCAGGTCCTGAGTACTGGAATTACAGCATGAGCCACCATGCCTGGCTCTATGCTTTTGTCTCTTCCCTCCCTCCCCCTCCCTCACTCCTTCCCTCCCTCCGTCCCTCCCTTCCTCCCTTCTTCCTTCCTTTCTGTAATAAGACCTCACACATGTTAAGCATACACTCCAGACTGACAAGCAGTTTTTATAGCAAGTAAAATTTAAAAACTTCATTTCTGGGAATTTTTAAATACAGCTAATTTCTAATTTTAGAAAGCTCAGATCATATCACACTGTATCCGCAGAGTGAAGTTATCTATATCACTATTTAATTTGTAAACAACAAGCATGAGAGTAATTAATGAGTTACTGCTGCCCACTTCAGAAAAATAAATGATGTATCCTTATCACTGATTCCGGTAACTAAGGAAAGCATGCGGATAATGATAATAGCTTCATAGTATAACTAAGTCCAGTGGTTTTCCCCTTGGTGAGTACAAAGCCAATAAAGCACAACCAGGAGACAAGAGATTAAGAAAGGGTTATGAAGTGTATAAACTAAGAAAAGCACTGAGGAGAACTCCCAAAACACTGAACAAAGAAGGTAAGTGAACTTGGTGCAGTGTGTGTGTGTGTGTGTGTGTGTGTGTGTGATGACATTTAGACTGAAGAGACTTGTCATCTGATGTAGAGGTAGCCAGGTCGGCACATTCTTGTACAAGCACAATTAGAGATTACTTCTTAGCTGCTCCTAGCAAAGCTTGTAATTCCAGTATTCAGGAGTCTGAGGCAGGAGAATCATCATGCATTGCAATCTACCATAGGCTATCTAGCAAGTTAGAACCCAGCCTGGACTACATGACAAGACCTTGTCTCAAAAAAAGGTAAATAAGGAAATAAATAAATAGGTTATGCTTTTAAATACATTGAATGTTTAAAGGTGGTAGAGAGAAATTCCCCTACCCTTTATACAAATAAACAGCAACAACAAAAAAAAAACAACCCCAAATCATTCTACATTGCCTGGAAGAGGAGCTGGGTAACCGTGGTTGATTTAACCAAGCTCCTTGGTTTTATTTGAAACAAAGAACAACTTGACAGGGTCTTTGTAGTCAGCAGCTCTGTCCTCCAACCCAAGCACTGGCACTTAAGCCTTTAAGTCCCTGTTAGGTAACTAAATAAGGTCAGCATTCTAACTGGGGGCTATATAAATTGAGGAAAAGACAAGTTACTGGATTGTAGACCCAGTTTTGATTGATGTTAACTATGCTGGTCACTGTCTAGTGGTTCCACATTTACTAACTGATTTTTTTCCCCACAGCAGACCTTCATGGTAGGCATTGTTATTATCTGTCTAAATAGTTAAGAAACTGAGGATGGGTTATTTGCCCAAATTCACTTAGCTATTAAATGACAGAATTGAGATTCAAACCAAGGCAGATTTTAAAAAAACATATAATGTTTAATTATATTTTTAACTCACAAGTAACAATTGTATATATTTGTACCATTATGATGTTTTGACACATTTTTATAAGGTGAAATGTTTAACCATAAGCAGTGTTTCATAGTTGATGTTGGCTGCCATTATTTGGTGAAAGCAATAGTTGTTTCCAAAAAAAAACATAACATTGGATATGCTTCTACAAATCAGCCTGGTTTGTGAGTGTGTGTGTGTGTGTGTGTGTGTGTGTGTGTGTGTATGTGTATTAAAAAGTTCTTGTTTAAGAAGAGAAATTTAGAAATTTTATGTTTTGAAAAAGAGAGATGGGCCGGGTGGTGGTGGCGGCGGTGGCGGCGGCGGCGGCGGCGGCGGCGGCGGCGCACGCCTTTAATCCCAGCACTTGGGAGGCAGAGGCAGGCAAATCTCCGTGAGTTCGAGGCCAGCCTGGTCTACAGAGCGAGATCCAGGAAAGGCGCAAAGCTACACAGAGAAACCCTGTCTCAAAAAACCCTAAAAAAAAAAAAAAAAGAGAGAGAGAGATGAAGCTCCAAACCTAGGACCTTATGACATACACTGGAGAAATATTTTATTAACTCTAGGCAATCTCTGAGGATAAGGAGGCTTATTTTACTTTATTTTAAAATTTTAATTTCAGTTTTCTTAAAGTTGTTTTTTTTTCCCCAGAGCTGAGGATTGAACCCAGGGCCTTGTGCTTGCTAGGCAAGTGCTCTACCACTGAGCTAAATCCCCAACCCAAATTTCAGTTTTCTTCAAACTGTGCTGATGTAGAGCAAGATCCTTCAACTTTTTTTGTTTGTTTGTTTGTTTTTTTGTTTTTCGAGACAGGGTTTCTTTGTGTAGCTTTGCGCCTTTCCTGGATCTTGCTCTGTAGACCAGGCTGGCCTCAAACTCACAGAGATCTGCCTGCCTCTGCCTCCCGAGTGCTTGGGATTAAAGGCGTGCGCCACCACTGCCTGGCAAGATCCTTCAACTTTACACTATTGATATTTGGGGCTAAGTAATTCTTTTTTATATACATTTCTTTCTTTATATGTTTATTTATTACTGTGTGTGTGTGTGTGTGTGTGTGTGTGTGTGTGTGTGTGCATGCAGGCATGCCACAGTGCATGTGACTAGGTCAGAGAGCAGCTTGTAGAAGTCAGTCCTCTCCTTCCACTGTGTAGGACCCATTTGGGCCACCAAACTCAGGATGTCGGTCTTGGTGGCAAGTTCCTTTACTCACTGAGCCACCTCTCTGGGCCTGGGCTAAATAATTCTTCGTTATGGCTATGGTGGGATATTTGTACACTGTGTGAAGATATATTGCTGTGATGGTCTAATAAAGAGCTGAATGACCAATAGCTAGGCAAGAGGTATAGATGGGACTTCTGGGCTAGGAGAGAGGAAGTAGGAGATGAATCTATGCATGAGAGAGACACACAGAATGGGATAGAGGTAAAAGCCATGTGGTAGAACATAGATTAATAAAAATGTGGCTTAATTTAAGTTATAAGAGATAGTTAAAAACAAGCCTAAACTAAAGGCCAAGCTTTCATAATTAATAATCAGTCTGTGTTATTGTTTGGGTGCTGGATGGTGGGACAGAGAAAGACTTGTTACACGATGGGGACTACCCTGCATATTGTAGTACATTTAGCAGTGTGTCTGGTCTCCATAACACCAGGCATTAGCAGTATCCTCTCCCTCTCTCAATATCCTTCAGCCACTCTGAAATATTACCTGGTATGGAGGACAACATCATCCACAGTTGATTATCACTGGTGTAGAGCAGAACATACATTTAAGATTTGGGTTGATTCCCTGAGAGATTATGAAATGAAATAATTTTACAATCACTACCAAATGTGAGTTCATTTGGTTTAGGGAAACGTTATATCTCCCATGTTTTTTCTAAGCCTATATGAGATTTCTATAAGCAATATTAAGGTATAAGTTGTGTTGTATTGATATTAAAACAGTAGTGAATTCTAATCCTTTTTTCTTGCTATAGTTTATAGTTTTTCTTTTAAAAACTGGAATTTAGTACAGTATGCTTTTTCTTAAGGCCTGGGAGGACCGTCTGATTCGAATACAGGAAACAATTGATGAGTGGTTAAAAGTGCAAGCTCAGTGGCTGTACTTAGAGCCTATCTTTTGCTCTGAGGATATCATGCAGCAGATGCCAGAAGAAGGACGTCAGTTTCAGACAGTAGACAGAAACTGGAGGGATATCATGAAGTTCTGTGCTAAAGACCCAAAGGTGAAGAGCTTGTTTTCTCTCCTGTAGTAGGTGAACCTTAGTTAAAACCTTAGGGGTTTTAAAAAGCATTTGGCTTTTTTTCTGATTATTAAAATAAAACTTACTCATTGTATACAAATTGGAAAGTTCATAAAAATGTAAGTTCAAAAGTATCAAAATAATTTCATTTTTCAATTCATAATAAAAGTACTTGCAACTCATTCATATATGTGTGTGTATGTATGTATGTATAAGCATAGTGTAGCCACTTGAGATGAATAGTTATCTCACTTGACTTCCACTATATACAACCACTGTCCATCACTTCACAAAGTAAACAGATACATAAAACAATGAGATAAAGAAGAGGATGGAGAAAGCCTGATCACTTCAAGCAGTTCTTTATTTGCTTGAAAGTGTTAATTAGAGGAAATGAATCTACTCTCAAATGGTCTCATTTTCTATGTGTCTTTCCTATTAGGAGTACCTTAGGTAGGATTCTAGTGTTGAAAACAGTGGGGTTTTTTTTTCACACATTTAGCATACATCATAGCTATGCATCTACTTTTAAAATGTATTCAACTTAAGAAATAACATATTTCAATGCTGAGAAAAACCAAATAAGTGCTAGACTTATTGAGAGTTAGTTATAGAAATGGATGAATTTCAAGGATTTTTATCTCACTGACTTCAGGAGCTTTTCAGTTCATGAATTCTTATAGATTAGATTTTTCTGTAAATAGTTAGTTAATACATTTTGTAGGCTTTGTGAGGCATGGAGTCTCTTCTGTAATGCTTACTTCTGCCGTCACACAGTGGAAAGCGGCCAGAACTAACATGTAATGAATGGATATGCTTCTACCATAATAAAGCTTGTTTATAGACACTGACAACATTGTCACTTACATTATGAAACAGCATTATTATCTTCATTTTTTTTGTTTAATTTAATTTTTTGAGACAGGGTCTCTAGCCCAAGTTGCTTCAAATTCTCTGTGTAGCTGAAAATGACCTTGAACTTCTGATCCTCCTGCACCTGTGGAATGCTGGGATTGCAGCTGTGTGCCAGCCCACTCAGTTTACTCATGGTGCTGACAAAAGAACCCTGGGCCTCGTGCCTGCTAAGCAAGCATGTTGCCAGCTGAGCTACGTTCCTAGCCTCCCTTTAATTTTTTAACCTTCTGAAAGTATAAAAATATTCTTAGTTTGAGGATCATACAAAACTAGCAGCTGGCTAGATTTGGTCAGTGAGATATAGATTGCCAAAACCCTGCTGTAAATTAAGTTTAAAGTTCACAATTGTAAAAGCTAAAATTAAATCATACACCATCCTAACAAGACTTTTCCCATATTATTCAAAAGAACACAGGAGGGGGACTATAGAGAAGGCTCACTGGCTAAGGGTACTTCCCACTCTTCCAGAGGACCCAAGTTCAGTTCCTAGCCCTACTCAACTGCCTGCAACTCCAGCTCCAGGGGATCTGACACTTTTGACCTCACAAGTCACTACACTCACATGCACAAACCCATGTTCAGACATACCTTTATTTTATACACACAATTAAAAATAAAAAAGTCACTCAAGTATAATAAAATATACACAATAATGATAACATCGTTCCTAACTAATGCCCTTGGATTATAATATGTATGACTTAGTGAATTTTAATATTTTTTATGTTATAAAAGAAATTTCAAAGCTGGGTGTGGTCCATTTGGGGGGCTAAAGCAAGAAGAGAATTACAAGTCCGTGCCCAGCCTTGGCTGCATAATGAGATCTGTCTCAAAAAAGGAGGAGATGTTTCATTACTAATTTCATAAAGTTTCAAAAACCTTATCATGTTTAAATGTGTGTATTCATGCTTATGTCTTATACCAAGCATGCTAGTGTGTCTCATATGACTCTGTGTCTTCTAGGTTCTTGCTGCTACTTCTTTAACAGGCTTACTAGAAAAACTCCTGAACTGCAATGACCTTTTGGAGAAAATCATGAAGGGACTGAATGCATATCTCGAAAAGAAACGACTTTTCTTCCCTCGGTATGATAGATAATCAATTGTGCTGTAATTTAAAACATTTTCTGGTGGGTGGTGAATTGCCACTAAAAGTTTTTATTCACATATTTCTTTTCCAGATTTTTCTTTTTATCTAATGATGAGATGTTAGAGATTTTGTCGGAGACCAAAGATCCACTCAGAGTTCAGCCACACTTAAAAAAATGCTTTGAAGGCATTGCTAAATTGGAGTTCCTGCCTAACCTGGACATTAAAGCCATGTACAGCTCTGAAGGCGAGCGAGTGGAGCTGATTGCACTGATCTCCACGTCAGCAGCAAGGGGTGCTGTGGAGAAGTGGCTGATTCAAGTTGAAGACCTGATGCTCAGGAGTATTCATGACGTGATTGCTGCGTCCAGGCTGGTGCGTCTCCTAGGCTTAAACGCATGCTCTGTAGTCTACAAGTGCTGGGCTGTTGGTTTGTTTGGTGACGTTATTTTTTTCTCTTTATTTCTACATCAGTAGTAAGAATTGATGAGAATAATGTATATAATAACTTATACAGGTGTGTTATAAGAGGAAGATGTGTCATCAGAGAGAATAGTAGAGTACATCACTTTAGCATGGGAGAGGGTCCAGCAATAGGCTCAGGGAGGAAGTTGGACTGAGACCAAGATATGAAGGATAAGTAGAAAATAGCTAGATAAAGAGTGAATTAAAGAACGTGTTGGGGTCCTGTGTAACGGCTCTGGGCTCAGGAAGATTCAAGAATCTGTAAGAAACTGTGAGAAGATCTCTGTATCTGGGGTAGAATGGAGGAAAAGGAAGGCAGAAAGGAGGATAAGAAGGAGGGGTTCATTTTTATTGTACATAGGAAGGTTAAAATATTTTAATCGAGGAAAATCATAATCTGGCTTATATTTTTATACTAGTAAGACTATGGTATAAAAAATGCATTAGCAGACTATCAAAAGAGAAAGACAAATTAGGAGAACCTGGTATTAGCCTAGAAGATAGATGACGTGGTCTGACACTAGACAGTTGGTGGGAAATATGGAACAAATTAGATGGATGAGAAATATATTTGTATCTTAATTTCAGCAGGCCTTAAACTGGTTGTAGAGTGAAACGGGGAGCAGGGAGAAGGTCTCAAGATTTACTTTAATAGTTTTTCCATGAGCGCATAGGTGAGATTTACTCAGGGGAATGCCTGTAAGAGAAGTAGGTTTGCGGAGGCTTGTGAAAAATCAGAATTTTATTTCATAAGTGTCCAAATTAGAATGTTGCCACACATAGTAGCTCACAGCTGCAATCTCAGTAGCTGGAGAGGCTGAGGAAGGTAGACTGCCCCAAGTTTGAGGCCAACCTCAGTTACATAAGTTCCAAGGTAGCTTTGGCTACAAAGTGAGACTCTGTCTCAAAAAGCAAAATAGGGACCATAGAAATGGCTAAACGTGTAAAGGTTCTTTCTGCCAAGCCTAACAATCTGAGTTTAATCCCTAGAATTCATATGATGGAAGGAGGGAACTGATTCCCACAAGTTGTCTTTTGATCTACACACATGCACTCTTCACACATACCCACCCCCACAATAAGTAAACAAATACTTTTTCAACCCAAGAAAAAATAAAACATTGCAGTGCTACTTACATATGTCTAGTAGGCAAATAGTCATGTGCTTTAATACTTGCTGATCTACAGGTCAGATTTGCTCAAACATGTTAAATACATTTTCTGCTTCACTTACTGCTTTTTGAAACTTAACTACTGTAAAATTCTAAATAAGATGAGCATACACGAGATACTTAATAAATCTGAAGGAAATATAGCACCTGGATGTTTTATATACCTCACTCAAGGCTAACCAAATTATCCTAATCTTGAAATATATGTTTTCCCTTGTAGTAGTTTTTTTTTTTTTTTTTTTTTTTTGGTTTTTTGAGACAGGGTTTCTCTGTGTAGCTTTGCGCCTTTCCTGGAACTCACTTGGTAGCCCAAGCTGGCCTCGAACTCACAGAGATCCGCCTGGCTCTGCCTCCCAAGTGCTGGGATTAAAGGCGTGCGCCACCACCGCCCGGCCCTTGTAGTAGTTTTAAAAGCCCTTGCAGCCTGTATCCAGCAAGTCACTGCATGAGTGAGATAACCTTTCTCACTAAAGGGCCCTATGAAGCTTATCTTTCAAAAGTATTATTATTTGAATTATGTGTAGTATTTATGTGCGTCTGTGTGAGAGTGTGTGCACATTAGTGCAGGTGCCCATGGAGGCCAGAGACATTGCATCCCTCTGAATCAGAAGTTACTGGCAGTTGTGAGCCGCCAGATGTGGGTGCAGGGAACTGAACTCTGGTCCTCTGGAAGAGTAGTACATGCCCTTAACCACTGAGCAATCTTTCCAGCCTGGAGCTTATTTTCTTGAGATAGCTTTTCTGTGGCTTCAATGTTTTTGCAATTAAATCTTGATTTTTTTTTTCTCCTTTCTCTATGATTCCAAACAAACTAAAAACATGTAGGAAAGCATCAACATTGTCCATGAGGTATTACCTTCATTGACATAGAAAATGTACTTGCCACGTACCTGGCATTCATTACTTCTCTTTAGAGCTTATGTTACTTTGTTATTTGAATTTATCTATAAGTACTTTAATAAAAATATTTTATATATAATATATCTATATTCTTATATTTAATGTGTTAGTTTAAAAGAATACTTTTCATTATCATCAGCTTCAAAATTCATCCTACAAAGTCTTTATAATTTATAATTGTTATTTGCTGTTACCATTTGTTATTGAAACAAGCTACTTTTTTTTCATGGTTAAGTTTCTTTATTTGTGCAATGAGACGATAGGATAAAGAATTTGTGAGGTTCTTATTTTCTTTTTTAAGTTTATTTTTTTTTAATTTTTTGTTCATTTTACATACCAACCACAGTTCCCCCTCCCCACTCCTCCTGCTTCCCCCCACCCCCCACTCCCTCTTCTTGCCCCTCCACCTCCCCCCACCCACTCCATCCACTCCTCCAAAAGGTTAAGGCCTCCCATGGAGAGTCAGCGAAGCCTGGTACATTCAGTTGAGGCAGGTCCAAGCCCCTCCCCCCTGCATCAAGGCTGAGCAAGGCATCCCACTATAGGTAATGGGTTCCAAAAGGTCAGCTCATGCACCAGGGATGGACCCTGATCCCACTGCCGGGGGGCCCCTCAAACAGACCCAGCTACACAACTGTCGCCCACATGCAGAGGGCCTAGTTTGGTTCCATGCAGGCTCCACAGCTGTCAGTCTAGATTTTATGAGTTCCGACAAGCTTGGCTCAGTTGTCTGTGTAGATTTCCCCATCATGATCTTGACCCCCCCTTGTTCATATAATCCCTCTTCCCTCTCTTCAACTGGACTCCCGGAGCTCGGCCTGGTGCTCGGCTGTGGATCTCTGCATCTGCTTCCATCAGTTACTGGGTGAAGGCTCTATGAAGACAGGGTATTCACCAACCTGATTACAGGGGAGGGCCAGTTCAAGCACCTCTCCACTATGAAGCAAGCTATTTTTAAACTGTTAAATCTTCCCTTCAAAATATATTTAAAACTTTTGAAACATGAAAGTATTAGTAGTAGATGAAAGTATATTTCAAATTCAAATGCACAGATTGTTAAAATAATTTAATCAATTTAATAATTTAAATACTAAATGTAATTGTATATCTTAGTAGTGTAAGTTTTAGAAAAGTTATGGATAAGTAACACAGACACTCTTAACTACTAGTAGTAATCCCACCAAGTAAGAATAAGACCACTACAACAATTTTAAGCTAAATTTAAAGCAAGCTTTAATTAAATACTGGCCAGGAGGATGGGCTCTGGCCAGGATCGCCCTGGAGTTCCCAGCAAATGGCCACAAGTCATGTTTTACAGAGACTTAAAAAAGCAAAACCATGGGGCCACCGTACTTGCCACCAGGTCCACTCAGGGGCAAACGAATATCATGACGTACTTCCTGTCCATGTACCTCCCGCCCACATGTGGTCAAGCACATCCAGTGTAGATGGGTCAAACATAGGACAAACAGGAACTTGTTCTTAACTGCAAACAGAACTCTCAACCTGCAAGGTAGATTTTTCCTGTTTGGGTCTCACACGAGCCCAGTTTTTAAATATATTATATGGTCTCTGTCGTAGTTACTTTTCCTGTTGCTATGATAAAATAACATCATAGAAGCAACTTCAGGGAGGACGCGTTTATTTTAGCTCACAATTCAAGGTCCACTGTGGCAGGGCAGTCAAGACAGCGGGATCCAGAAGCAGCTGGCTCCACTGCAGCCACAGCCAGGAAGGAGAGAGCCCTGGATGCTTCCCAGTGCTAAGCTGTCTCTCCACTTTACAGACTCCAGAATCCTCTGCGCAGGGAGTGGTCCCTCCCACAGTAAAGATGGGTCTTCTTGGATCAATTAACTAATCAAGATCAACCCCTGTAGTCATGCCCAGAGGCCTGTCTCCCAGGCGACTGTGGATTCTGTCCAGCTGACAACACTAACCAGCAGCTTCCTTTGCAATTCAAGTTCGACATCAATATCATACTGTATTTGACTTGTTTTCAAGCTTTTGTACATGCACAAATTATACATCTCATAACCTTCACCCTCCTTATGTATGACTTTTTAAGTGGTTTAATGATTTTTTTTGTATTTTCCTTATAATAGAAATAATGTGTATCGTTCATCAAAAACTTGACAACTAACCCAGCAGAAGAATTAAAAATTGTTGTTAGATGTTTATAGACTTCTTTTCTTTGGCAACCTTTTAAAGATAGAAATTAATTTTAATTATTCAGGCTTATCCAGAATCTGCAAGAAAAGACTGGGTCAGAGAGTGGCCTGGCCAGGTTGTGCTTTGTGTTTCTCAAATGTTCTGGACTTCTGAGACACAGGAAGTTATAAGTGGTGGAACAGAGGTAAAGCATTATTTGATTTTAAACAACAACATTCTTTCTCATTTCATATTTCTTTGTTTGCTTGTCTGTTCTTTGCAAAGATAATATCCTCGATTTCTATATGCATTAAAATTATACAAATTTTGGAAAGCTTGTTATTTTTTTACTAGGATTACACACAAATTCACTCTGTAACTCATATTTTCAAATAGATTATGAAGTCATGGTTATTTCATAAATAAGTGAACATAGTGTTTTGAGTCATATACATACATTTCTATATAACATCAACTAAATTGTTTTGATATTTTGTAGGGATTAAGGAAGTACTACAAGGAACTTCAGTATCAACTAAATGATATTGTAGAGCTAGTAAGAGGAAAGTTGTCTAAACAGACCAGGATCACACTGGGCGCTTTGGTTACCATTGATGTCCATGCTAGGGATGTCGTTATGGACATGATTGAAATGGGTAGGTGACTTTTTCTTTCATATAAAATGTAAAATTTCGATAGCTGCTAAGAAACAAAGACTTGAGTGGGTTTTGTTTGTTTGGTTGTTGGTTTTGACTTTGTTTTGCCAAAGGACATACTTTATTATTAGCTCCTGAGTTCCAGTTCTCCTTCTCCTGTACAGTTTTGGTTCCACGTAGTTGCCCAGTCGGGCGGGCAGCAATGAAACCAACTTTGCGCCCAGCAGGGGCATCTCTTCCAATTAGTGGAGGGTTCGCCAAGGTCCCGGTGGTTACCACCTCCAAAGAGATGCTCCACAGGATTCACGGGCACAACCTGGACACGTGGCTAGCAGTTCCTCTTGGCCTTGTACTTGTGGTAGGCACGGCCAGCCTTTAAGATAGGTTTGTCAATTCTGCCCCCACGGCCACAACACCAACAACAGCCCTGTTGGCCAATGAAATGACCTTCTTGGCCCTGAAGGCAGCTTCACTCGCATCTTCTTGGTCTCCGGGTTATGGGAGATGACTGTGGCATCGTTTCCGGAGGTTTGTGCCACCTTGCCCCTGTCCCCAGGGTTCTCCTCCAGACAACACACGATAGTACCCTCAGGCATGGTGCTCACAGGCAAAACATTGCCGGATGTTCAGCTGGGCCTTCTTGTTACAGTACACAAACTGCCCAGTGCGGATTCCCTCTGCGGTGATGAACAGCGATGTCCGCTTCTTAAATCGGTAGGGATCACAAAAGACCACTTTCGCGAGGGGATCGCCGCGACCAGGGTCATGAATGATAGTACGATGCCCTTAATATAGCCACCGCTCGGCAAAGTCCACAGCACGCAGGCGCGGCGCCCTTACGGCGTTTCACGTGCGAGCGGGACACAGACCCCGCACCTTTCCGCTGCCCTCGGGTCACACGGCCCATGACAGCGAGTCTGCCAGCAAGCACTCCAAAAGAGGAGTGGTTTTTTCTTAATACGATTTCCTTAGAATGATCTTTAATTTGAAAACATGAATTATTTTAATATTTGCTGTTATAATAAAAGATTGCTTTTCAAATATTTTCTCCTCACGATTTTATTTCATCCTTTCTAGGTGTCTCACACGATACAGATTTCCAGTGGCTTGCTCAGCTTCGTTATTACTGGGAATATGAGAATGCACGAGTTCGTATCATTAATTGCAATGTAAAATATGCATATGAGTATCTTGGTAACTCCCCTCGCCTTGTCATAACTCCTCTGACTGACAGATGTTACAGAACATTGGTATGCATTTAACTTATTTTGTTCACACATTAAATCATACTTTCTGGTACAGAATTTATTTTTTTGTCCAAATTTAATATTGGCTAACCTTATTTATTTTAAAACATTTTTACAATTATTTATATGTGTGTGTGTGAAAGGGAGCGAGTGTGGGAGTGTATACATGAAGCAATACATGTGTAGAGGTCAGAGAACAACTTTTAGGAGTCTGTTCTTCCTACCTTATGGGACCTGGGGATTGAACTCAGGTTATCAGGTTTGGTGTCATATACCTTCACCTGCTTGCCATCTCACGGCCTCTCATTTGTTAACTTAACCTTAATAATCTGATGCACTTAACCTTCCCTAACCCCGACTTCTCTTTTTCAAATTATTTTACGATGTATATATATTATATATGTATACATATATAATATAAAATGTGTGCAGGTAAATGAGAATGCTGGTGTGTGCCACAGCGTGTGCATGTGCCACAGAGAATGACGACTTTCAGGAGTGAGCCTGTTCTGCCTTCTCCCATTGCTTTCGGGGACTGAACTCAGCTTACCCGGCTTGTGTGGCAAGCACTTGTCCTGCTTAGCTTGCCGCACCCCCAAATTCCCTTTATGTGGCGTTGTAATGCTGAGTATTTACTTCTCAGCCCCCCTTTTAGCATACAAACGTGTTTGGATTCTATTGTCTACAAGTCTCAGGTCACTTCCACGGTGACTAATTAGAAAAAGAAAGGTACTGAAGATAAAAGACAAAAGCAGAGCTTCAGCAAACAGGGTCCATTCCCCAGTGGAGTACTGGAGAGATGAGGGGAAGATCAGAGCACAGCTGCGTTCCTGGACTCCCAGTTACTGTGCCCACAGAACTCAGAGAGGGGCCTGCAGAGGGCTGCGCTTGGTTGAGCAGCCGTGGGAGACAGAAGCACAACCATTAAAACCCCAATATAATGATGATAATGGATAGAATATAGGACTCCTGGGTAAATCTAAATTTCAAATGATTAAAAAATTTATTCAGATGTCACTTAAGGATAGAGATACAGTCTGGGAAATATTTTTTAGGCAATCATGTCTCATGTAAACGCCACAAAATATGCATTTGCAAAACGAGATGTTTCCCAAAACTAGATGGTATGGCCAACAGAATGAGGCTGTATGACATATGTGATTGGCGCCCTCTATTGTCAACTGAAGCATCATTATGCGGGGTGTGTGTGTGTGTGTGTGTGTGTGTGTGTGTGTGTGTTGTTTTCTCTAAATAGTGCAAGGGAAGCAAGGGAACCGCTAACAAGTCATCCACTGTTCTTCTGAAATTTAAGTTTCCCTATGCATTCCATATTTTTGTCTGCTACACGTGCCAAGCCAACCTGGGACGTGAGGAGGGACATGAAGAAACAGCAACTCATTTAATGCTGAGTAGGTTAGCGTATAAAATTGAATTCTCTAGCACAGATGAAGTGAGGATTCTTGTGCATATGATTTATTAGAGAAATAAGTCATATACTGCTGAATTCAAACTCTGATTAATGAAAAAGAGGAATGCATATTAACTACAATACAAAGTAGAAAGCAATAATATTGGTGAGAGAAATAACAGAGCAGTTCTTTGGGGGGATGCAGAAAAAGAAGAACATACCAAGAGTATGTTCTCCAAGGTAAAATCTAGAGAAATCATAGATGATACATTGTTTGTCTTCCAAATACGGACCCCATTTGTATCGCTTATTTTGTTGCTCAATTAGCTATCTGGAAGATATCTTTATTATCTTCTACCAATATCCCCACATCTGCTTTCTGAAGGAAATCATCCTGAATTAATTTTACTCCCTCAGTGCTCGATTCTCTGTTCTTAAAGGGGAACTATGTATTTGTGAAGTATGAGATAACAGTTCTTACAGCCAGAAGGTTCTGTGCTCAAAAGTAACGCCAATATAATAACATCTGGCTTCCCTGAAGCTATACATACAAATAAATTCATTTGGCCAGCAACTCTCCAGTTTGGTTTCTTTTTCTAGCCGATCATAGATTTCTTTTCACACATAACTTTTTTTTCCAGATAGGTGCCTTCTATTTAAACCTCGGAGGTGCTCCAGAGGGGCCAGCGGGCACAGGAAAAACTGAAACCACCAAAGACTTGGCTAAAGCTCTTGCTGTACAGTGTGTGGTGTTCAACTGCTCTGATGGGCTAGACTATCTAGCAATGGGAAAGGTAGGAATGTCAAATGTTACAGGCTTACTGCTAGGTCTACCTGGGCACACTGAGGCAAAGTCACGTGCTAATTAATATTACTGGGCTGTAGTTTCAGTGTTACTTGAACTTTGATTTTAGTGGTGATGACATTGGGAATATCCTTGGAGCTTTTTAAGCTTAACTTTTAATTTTGACTTAGAAGGTCAAATGTTTTTGTTTGTTTGTTTTGCTTTGTTTACAAATGATGTCCTTTCTTAAGAGTATTCACCATTTACACCCCCCCCCCCAATATCCTTAGTTTTTTAAAGGGCTGGCTTCTTCAGGTGCTTGGGCTTGCTTTGATGAGTTTAATCGAATTGAACTGGAAGTGTTATCAGTGGTGGCCCAGCAGATTCTCTGCATTCAGAGAGCCATTCAGCAGAAATTGGATGTGTTTGTTTTTGAAGGGACAGAACTTAAGCTCAATCCGAACTGTTTTGTAGCTATTACCATGAATCCTGGCTATGCAGGACGTTCTGAATTGCCAGACAACCTCAAGGTAAATTTTTTGAGAGTATAAGTTTGTTAATCAAAACTAATAGCATAATCCACTCAAACTGTTATAAACTCCTCCATCTATTTCGCCCTTTCTTTCCCCCTTTTCGCTCTGGTATAAGGTAAACCTCAAACTCTCGTTTGTTTGGTGATGCAGGGGCTTGGGCTCAGGCATGCTAAACAAGCACTCCACCACTGAGCTGCATCCCAAGGTTGCTTTTATTTTTATTTTGAGACAGTCCTACTAAATTGCCTAGTCTGGCCTTGAACTTCAATCTCTTGAGTAGCCAAGATTGTGCATGTATGCCACCATGCCTAGCTTCGAAAGCGTTTTTAGAAATCCAAAACTACCAGTTACCTAAGAACATTTAACTACTGCTGAAAAAATAGTTTATAAATAGATGCTGCATTTAAGGAATAAACTTGGCTATCAGCATCTTTTGATCCTGCCTCTGCTCAGCTTTAAAAATGGCGTCTTTTGCATAAGTAATATATTTGGTTTGTTCTATGCCTCAGGTTCTTTTTAGAACGGTAGCTATGATGGTTCCAAACTACGCCCTCATAGCCGAAATCTCCCTCTACTCCTACGGGTTTCTGAATGCAAAGCCTCTGTCTGTGAAGATCGTAATGACCTACAGGCTTTGCTCGGAGCAGCTCTCCTCACAATTTCATTATGACTATGGAATGAGAGCAGTGAAAGCAGTTTTAGTGGCAGCTGGAAACTTAAAATTAAAATATCCCGATGAAAATGAGGACATATTGGTAAGTATTAATTGAATACGTGCATTCTGAAAACCTCAGTGGAAATATAACGTCTTTAGGGAGATCAATCAGGAACCGCACACGGCGCCTGAGAGAGTTGTTGCTCCAAGTCTTTTAGGTGAGGTTGAAATTGTACTTTTAGGTTATTTATGATACTTTATATTAATACAGAGGCCTGTTGGTTTGATAACCATAGTGTTAGTTTTTCATTATGGGGATGCTATGAGCAATATAAAATAAACTGACTTCGGCTAAGAGTGTGTGTGTGTGTGTGTGTGTGTGTGTGTGTGTGAGCGCTCGTGCACGCACGCTTGCACACTGTGAACATGTAAGTGCAGACAATTAAATTACATTGTCTTTTTTGTGATTTTAGCTTCTTCGATCAATTAAAGATGTAAATGAACCAAAGTTTCTATCACATGACATACCTTTATTTAATGGAATAACTAGTGACTTATTTCCTGGTATTAAACTTCCTGAAGCTGACTATAATGTAAGTGAATCCATGAGAATGACTTCCTCTGTACAATAAATTCAACTGATGGCTCAATTATTTACAAACCTTTATTAAACTGGGGTCCTTATTCTGTTTGGATAGTCTTATAAGGGGGAGTTTGGAGTCACTCCCTATTTTTCAAAAATTTTTGGAACAGTTTGAGAAGCATTGATATTAGGTCTTTAAAGGTTTAGCAAAATCCACTGTAATTATTGTGACCATCAAAATACTCAAAATTCAAATAAAACTTGAAATAGAAAAAGTTTAAAAATAAAAAAGGTATTTGATATGATTTTATCTTAAATATGTTAAGGTTTGGTTTGTATCTTAATATAATGGTCCATTTTGTAAATTTTTTCATTCATACTTAAGAATATGTATTCTGGTGCTGTTGAGGAGAATGCTTGGGTCTGTTATTAGCTCCACTTGGACTTTGTTTATTTATTTCTGTATTGCTTTGATGTATGGATTGTCTGTGAATGTTGAGAGCCTTAGTGTTGTGGTCTGTCGCTAGGGGTCCAGTGCTGGGCGTCCGTTTATAACTGCTTTGTCCTCGTTGTCATTGTTGAAGACTTCGTTTGCCTTTTCAGTTTTTATTATTTTAGTTTACAGTTTTGGGTTAAAGTTTATTTTGTCTTTTTACTCTTTTACTATTGGTAAATATTTATTTATTTTTTATAAAAAAGTATAGCTACCTCTGCTGTCTTTTCATTTTTATTTTCACAGCATGTCTTTTCGTCCATTTGCTTTCGCTCTCTGGGTGTTCTAGAAGAGGAAGCAAGCTGCAGATAATTTGGTCTGTGTCTCGTGTAGAGGGCAGAGAACAGCTTGCAGGAGTCCGTTCTCAGGGGTGGGATGCAAGCTGTCAGGCTTGGTGGGTGGCCATGCTTTCACCTGCTCAGTCAGTCCAAATTAATTACTGATATGTAAGGAGTAACTCAGGGTATCTTGTTAATTGTTTTCTGTTTGCATGTCTGTTTTTTCTTGTTTCCTTTGCTGTCTGAAGGCTTCCTATAGTGCTGTGCTTTCCTAAGATTTACATAAACCGGATTTAGAGCTGGCTTGTTTTGTTTTGTTTTTCTTTTTTCGAGACAGGGTTTCTGGCTTTTTAAAGTTGGTAGCAACTTTAATTTACACTTACATGCTATACTTAAACTCTTATTTTCCCACATTTTATGTTTTTAGTATTACATTTTATATCTTCTATTAATTTGTATCACTTAATTACATTTGACTTGCTTTGCCTTTAATAGTTTTGTCTTTTAATCTTTCTACTAGAGATAGAATTTGTTTACCCACTGCCATTATTGTGTTATAGTTTTTGGGACTGGACAGTAAACTTACTCTTTTGGTTTTGTTTTGTTTTTTGTTTGTTTGTTTTGGAAGCAAGGAGTGAAACTGTCTTTAATCACAAATGATATGATTTTGTATAAAAAATCTTGAATAACATATAATAATAATGACGAGAGATACATAGAAGATACATAGGGTTTTTTGTTTGTTTTGGGTTTTTGTTTTTGGTTTTTTGAGACAGGGTTACTCTGTGTAGTTTTGGAGCCTGTCCCAGATCTCGCTTTGTAGACCAGGCTGGCCTCGAACTCACATAGATCTGTCTGGCTCTGCCTGCTGGGATTAAAAGCATGCGCCACCACCGCCCAGCCACAAGAGATACATAGTTTAGCAAGGCTATAGGGTACACCATACAAAATCCAATCACATTTCTGTATGTTTATACTGAACAATCCAAAGTGAAATTAAGAAAACAGTTCGTTTTCAATGGCAACAAAAAGAATAAAATTCTTAAGAATTAATTTGGTAAAAAGTGAAAAATGTTTACTCTGAAATCTACAAAATTTCATTGAACAAAAGTAAACAAGTGTAGTGACATAGTGCATTTCTAGGATCCCAGCATGCAGCATCAAGGAGTACGAAGCAGGAGGCTTATGAGTTCAAGGCCATTCTGAGCTATACCTCAAGATGAGGGTAGGGGAGAGGAGCAGAGGGGGAAGGAAGGAAGGAAGGAAGGGAGGGAGGGAGGGAGGGAGGGAGGGAGGAAGGAGAGGGAGGGAAGAAGGAAGGGGAGGAAGGGAAGGGACAGGAAGCAAAACAAGACTTAAATAAATGGGACGCTATCTCATGTTCATAGGTTGGGAAAATTAAAATGGTTAAGATGACAGCTTTCCACAAACTGATCCACAGCATCAATTCAGTCTCCACTAAAATCCCAGTTGGCTTTTATAGGCATTTAGAAGGTCATTCTAAAAGTCACATGTAACTGCAAGGCACTCAGTTGAAACCATCTTGAAAGACGAAGAAAAGCAGAGAGTGTAGATAAAGCTCACTGTAGAACACAGGCTTAGCATTAGCAAGACAGTGGGTTCAGACGCAGAACCAAAAGGTGAACAAAAAAAGAAAAAAGGTAGGAGCATTCACACTTCAATTCCAAACATAATAAAATGGTATATGATTAAAATAGAGTGATACTGACATATGGATAGGCAAATATAACAACAGAAGAGAATTTACAGAGAAAAAAATGTCCATACTTACTAATTTTTGACAAGGTATCAAGTCAACTCATTTGGGCTAGGGAATAATTTTTCCAAAAAAATAGTACTGGTGCGGCTAAATAGTCACATTGGAATTAATGAGTGGGCCCCCTATCTCATATGTGAAACAATTTTTTTCTTTTATTGAAAATAGATTTCTAGCCCGGCGGCAGTGGTGCATGCCTTTAATCCCAGCACTTGGGAGGCAGAGGCAGGCAGATCTCTCTGTGAGTTCGAGGCCAGCCTGGTCTACAGAGTGAATTCCAGTACTGACAGGACTGTTACACAGAGAAACCTTGTCTGGAAAAAAAAAAGGAAAATTGATTTCTTTTTCTTATATAATATACACTGAATATAGTTTCCTCTCCCTCTATTCCTCCCAGTTCCTCTCCTCCAATCTGGATCCACTCCCTTTCTGTCTCTCATGAGAAAACAAACAGGCTTCTAAGGGATAATTATAAAATAAAATATAATAAGATAAAACAAAACTAAGATATCAGAGTTGGACAAGGCAAACAGAAGGAAAAGAGCCCATGAGAAGGCACAAGAATCAGAGACCCACTCGTTCACACACTCAGGAATCCCACAGAAACACTAAGCTGGAAGCCATGATATATACACAAAGGACCTGGTGCACACCCATGCAGGCCCTGTACGTGCTGCCTCAATCTCCCTGAGTTCTCGTGAGCTTTGATCATGTTGGTTTAAATGGTCCCATCTCCTTGGTGTCCTCCAACCCCTCTGGCTCTTTCCACTTCCTCTTCCACAGGGTTCCCTGTGCCCTGAGGGGAGGGACATGATAGAGATGTCCCATTTAAAGATGAGTATTCCAAGGTCATTCACACTTTGCATAATGCCTGGCTGTGGGTCTCTGTATTTTTTTTTTTTTTTTTGGTTTTTCGAGACAGGGTTTCTCTGTGTAGCTTTGCGCCTTTCCTGGGACTCACTTGGTAGCCCAGGCTGGCCTCGAACTCACAGAGATCCGCCTGGCTCTGCCTCCCGAGTGCTGGGATTAAAGGCGTGCGCCACCACCACCCGGCTGGGTCTCTGTATTTGTTTCTATTTTCTGCAGAAGGAAGCTTCTCTGATGATGGCTGAGTAAGACACTGATCTGTGAATATAGGGAGTATAGCAGAATGTCATTAGGAGTCACTTTATTGCTATGGGTATTGGGGGGGGCCCGTTTAGAACAGTAGTATTTGGTTTTACCCTAGGTCCCTGGGCTATCTAATCTCTGATTCTTGGTCACCCAAGCAGTGCTGGGTATGGGTTCCATCTCATGGAGTGGGCCTTCAGATATTGCTTGGTTACTCCGACAAGCTTTGTGTCACCGTTTCCCTAGCGTGTCTTGCAGGCAGGATACCGTTGTAGGTGAAAGGATTTGTGGCTGGCTTGGCGTCTGTTTCTCCTTTGGTAGCATACAGAGTGCCTTCCTGTACCAAAGATGCTAGAAGTAGGAGTGGAGGCGCTATGGAGACACCAGCTCGACTTCTCTATATTCAATAAAGTGTGTAGATGTCCTCAGCAAGGGCTCTTGCTGTCACTTTGTGGAGAACTACTTACAGTCTTGGCAACAGCCTGGGTTGTTGGGTTGCCATGGGACTGCTTTGGCCAACAACTCAATTAGATGAATCCCAGTCCTGGTACTGGAAGCTTCATTTGCCAGTTGGGACACTGTCTTCCCCATTATTTGGTAATTTCATTTAGACTACCTTCATATATGTATCTATTTTAGGAAGCTTCTATTATATTATGTTCCATACTACCTTTCAAATGCCCCTTAAGTTTAGCTGTCTCTCTTCATATTCCTTCTTCCCATCCCTCCTTCCCCTTCCCACTTGATCCCCCATTCCAGTCCGACCTCTTCAATTCTTACATATCTATTCTAGTTCCCTTTCCTAACAAGATCTAGCTGTCCCCCTTACTCTATTCCTACACTCGGTGGTTCTACAAATGGTCACTTTGTTGTCTTTGACTTAACAGCTCATATCCACATATAAGCAAGTACATACCGTATATGACTTTCTGGGTCTGGGATACCTCACTCGAGATGATTTTTTCAAGTTCCATGTATTTACCTGTGAAACTCATGATTCCATTTTTTTAAATGGCCGAGTAATACTCCATTGTGTAAATATACTACATTTTCTTTATCTATTCTTCTGCTAAAAGACATTTAGTTTGTCTCCCATGTCTGGCTATTATGACTAGATCAGCAATGAACATGGTTGAACAAATATTTCCATGGGAAGATGAAGCATCTTTTGGGTATATGCCCAATAGCTGGTTCTTAGGGTATACTTACTCTTGACAATGAGTTTCATTCTTCCACGTTTTTGTGTGCTATCCAGCTGTAGTATAGGTCTTTTCTTCCAGCAGGAATTTATTTTTTGGGAAGGGGAGTCAGGGCAGGGTTGAGACAGGGTCTCACAATGTATCCCTGGCTGGCTTGGATCTAACTATGTCAGACTGGTCTAAAACTCATATATTTCTACCTGCTTTTGCTCCCAAGTGCTGAGATTAAAGGTGTGCACTACCCTAAAGAGGACTTTAAAAGAGCTGTAGCCATGTTTGCCCAGTGTCTTATTAGGGCCTCTATTGCTGCAATGAAATGCCATGACCAAAATCAACTTAGGGAGGAAAGGATTTCTTTAACTTACACTTCAATATCATAGTTCATCATTGAAGGCAGTCAGGCAGGAACTCAAACAGGGCAGGAACCTGAAGGCAGGAGCTGATGCAGAGGCCATGGAGGAGTTCTGCTTATTGGCTTACCTCTCATGGCTTGCTCAGCCTGCTTTCTTATAGAACCTAGGACCACCAGCCCAGGGATGGCACTACCCACAATGGGCTGTGCCAGTGTCACTGATCTGATCACTAGAAATAATGGAGAGGGTGCCTGAACTGAACTGGCTTGCCCCAGTGATCAGATCGGTGAATATCCTAACTGTCATCACAGAGCTTTTCTCCAATGACTGATGGAAGCAGATGCAGACATCCACAGCCAAACACCAGGCAGAGATCCATGAGTCCAGTGGAAGAGAGAGAGGAGGGATTCTATGAGCAAGTGCATCAGGATCATGATGGGGAAACCTGCAGTGATGACCAAGCCAAACTAGTTGGATTAATGGCTGTGGAGCCTGCATTGGACTAGACTAGGCCCTCTACATGGCGAGACAATTGTGTAGCTTGATCTGCTTGGGGGGCCCTCTGGCCGTAGAATCAGAATCCATCCCTGGTGCATGAGGGGGCTTTTTGGAGCCCACTACCTATGATGGGACACCTTGTGCAGACTTGAGGCAGGGGGAAGGGCTTGGACTTGCCTCTACTGGATGTGCCTCCCCATTGGAGGCCTTGCCCTCTTGTGGAGGGGAGTTGGAGGTGGGTAGAGGGGAGGCTGAAGTGGGTGGGAGGAGGGAAGAGGGGGATCTTTGATTGGTGTGTAAAATGAATGAAAAAATTTTCTTAATTAAAAAAAAAGAAAAAAAATGCCTACAGGCTTGCCTGCAGCCCAGTCTTATGGGTTAGCCCAATCAATTGAGGTTAGCTGCTCTCAGATGACTGTATCTTGTGTCAAGTTGAGTTGACAGAAAACTAGCCAGGACACCCAGGAAAGACTAAACCATTTCTGAACTTAAGTTCCTTCAGAATGATTTGCATCTACTGTACCTTATGGCTCTTAAATTTTAAATGATTTTTTAGCTTCTTGTTTATTCCTAGTTGCTATGTGATATGAAGGATTATCTAGCATTTTCTTTTATGTCTTAACCAAAAACAGAATTTTGGCAGACACCATTAAAAAGAATTATTTTTATTTAACATATATCCAATGCTAGGATGTTGTGATCATTAATAACTTACATTGATATATTAAAGGCATTTTAGTTTTAAATATTCTTTTTAATTTGAAAATATAAAACTTTCTAACATGATTTGTAATAACGTTTCATAGAAACACATTCTACTTTTATTTCAGGAATTTTTGGAATGTGCATATGAAACCTGCCGAGTACATAATCTTCAGCCTGTTAAATTTTTTCTTGAAAAAATTATTCAGACGTATGAAATGATGATTGTTCGACATGGGTAAGAGTATTGATTATCTGCCATAGTTTGATGTTATCTTAAACTAAAGAACCAAAAGAGCCGGGCAGTGGTGGCGCATGCCTTTAATCCCAGCACTGGGGAGGCAGAGCCAGGCGGATGTTTATGAGTTCGAGGCCAGCCTGGTCTACAGAGTGAGATCCAGGAAAGGCGCAAAGCTACACAGAGAAACCCTGTCTCGAAGAAAAAAATAAGAAAAAAAAAGAAGCAATAAACTTTTTATATTAGGAGGACTAAGGAACAAATAACTTCTCCTTTCTCAGTAGCTTATAGCAAAAAACACAGAACCAGGAATGGGGATGCATGCCTGTAACCCTAGCTTATAATCATCTGAGGCAGGAGGATCTTGAATTCCAGGCCAAATTGGCCTATATATGAAGATCCTGTCTCAGAAACTGGAGGAACACACTGTTAGATAACAATTCTGAAATCCACTTGGACACATGATGGCCCCATTTCCAGAGATGGATTTACTGTGAAACTAATGGAGGGTAAGCTTCAGGATCTCTTCCTTGTAGGGAATCATCCAAGCAGCTGTAAACATTTTATGTACATAATTGATTTTATAAGGTTTTATTAAAGTAGATATGTAATTTTGTGTTCATAATTATATGTATATTTTTCCTTTACAAGATCTCTTTAATTGTGTAAACTTAAGGCTCTTTATAATGTCTTGGATCTAACTCTGCTTGATTTCCTGAGAGGGACTTTCTCATCAGCTGTTTTCCAAGGGACTAGACTTAACCTTTGAAAGGTCTTCCTATTTTTGTCTTCTTTCCTTAATATGCATGAAGTAACAAGAAAGAAAAATGTTATTCATAGTAACTGAAAAATGATTCCAGCCATTTCCTGCTTACAGAAAGTTAGGGTCCAATAATCACAAGTTTTGTAAAGTTAAAGAAAACAACTTTGGCTGGGTGGTGGTAGCGCACACCTTTAATCCCAGCACTCTGGGATCTCTGTGAGTTCGAGGCCAGCCTGGACTACAGAGGCAGTTCCAGGAAAGGCTCAAAGAAACTACACAGAGAAACCCTGTCTCGAAAAAACAAAAAACAAACAAACAAAAAAAACAAAAAACTTTGTATTATGCAAAATTTCAAACATATACTAAAATGAAGGAATAGTAAATAATCCTCATGCATCCAGGGTTGAGTACCTATATATGTTGTTAGAACAGAATCAGGAGGTAGAAATCAGTAGACATCTTCAGAAATTGAAGCAGCTTTTATGTGTTTTATCCTCCATCTGCCCTAAGTACAGTTTTAGTGTCATATTTCTCTAAATCCTTGTGGTAACCTTAACCCTGCCAGGCTTAGTAGATTCTGTGCCTCTAGCCTGTTTTCATCAAGCCTTCTTCTCCTAAAATGATTATGGTAGCCCTCCTTACCCACAGTTTTTATTTCCATGGCTTTATTTAACCACAATCAACTAACTGCAGTCTAAAAATACTAAAAGGACAATTTTACAACTTGAGAGAGAGAGAGAGAGAGGGCACTGTCATATAATCTTCCCAAAGAATATTGCTGTAATTATTCTATTTTATGACTAGCTACTGTTAGTCTCTTACTATGTCCAATTTATAAATTAACCTTTATAATAGTTATGAATATGCAGGAAAAAACATAGTATTGTATACACTTCTATAGTACACATGGTTTTAGGTGTCTACTGGTGAACTAGAACATAACTTGTAGACGAATTTCTAAATGGTCTTATTAAATAAGAAACACAGAGCCAAATATGGGGATGAAAGCCATAGAGATCAGGGAAATAGTTATAGCCACCAACCTTACCTCTCCAGCTCTGCAGCTTCCAAAAGGGAGCTACTTCCTGCCTACCCACGCCTTTATTGCCTTGCTGTTCTGCCCTCTCATTGGCTCTTAGCCCAGCTACCTCACTTCCTTGTCACTGCCTGTCTGTACAGACCTCCAGGTCTCTATGGTTGGTACCGGGATTAAAGGCGTGTGTCACCAGCTTGGCTGTTCCCTAGTGTGTCCTTGAACACACAGAGACTCTGCTTGCCATGTGACCGGATTAAGGGCGTGTGCTACCACTGCATGACTTTTGTGTTTACTGGCTTGCTATTTCCTCTGATCGTCAGGCAAACTTTATTAGCATACAAATAAAATATCACCACATTTCAGCACAAATAAAATATCACCACAATAACTTCCAAAGACTGGGGGACTTCTGTACTGAGAACCACATTAATCCTTCATAGATGTGTAAATGGACATGTGATAAAGTAGCTCTGTCCTTGATTTCATCCTTTATGTCATTCTGAGTTTTCATTGTTGAAAAGTGTTCTTAATTTTTTACCAACGTGCATGAGAATTCTCTAGGTCCCTGAATTTCTGAACTCCCTCTGTTCTCTTACATACCCACCTGCAGACAGACCTCCCTCACATCCTCTGTGCTCATTGTTTATAGTTTCTTGTTAAATCCAGCCACATCCTTCCATTGTACCAAATAACACCGTATTCACTACCCTTTCCCCTTCATTAGGTGTGTTATCTGTCTTCCAAGTTATCTAAATGATTAAATTCATCAAATGTTTTACCATTGTACAATAGCAATTGTCAATTATTTATCCTCTGGAGACTTCATTTGCTCTGGTTTCTAAGCCAATGCCATATATTTTGGATTTCTTCTATTATGACAAGAACATCCTCCCTGGGATGGGCTGACTACACTGTAGGAACAACCAGGGCCAAATGTGAATGATTTACAATGCAAAGGTGTATTTTTCCACTCATACTGTATGTTCATGTATAGGTTATCAGGGAGACTCTGTTTATCATAGTCATAAAGAGCAGCCACCACCTCACTGTTGTGGATTACAATCTTGCTAGAGGGGGGACAGAGCTCTGTCAATTCCCTTACTGGCAATTATCTACCTTGTACAACTCATTGGTTGGAATTAGTCACCTCATGTTTCCACAAGAGTGGCAAGGAGGCCTGTGTGCCAGGAGGAGGTCTGGAAATCTTTGGTAAAGAACATTGTGCCACTACAGCAATTGAAAGCTTTAGAAACAGTTCTTCCCGTGCCTTAGCTTTTATTTTAAGAATATATAAATAATAAAATTTTCTGTCATTTAGAGACTTTCTATTATAGTCTATTTTTGATAGTGTTATAAACGTGGAAAATTCAGTGTAGATTCGATCAGTTTAGAAGTGAAGTGTATTTTCATCTACCTGAGGAAACATTTTAGAGATTCAAAAATTATGTATGGTGATTAACACAGAGTGATGTTTTCTATCCTGGTATAAATAATTTAATTGGCCATATTTTACCTTTTTTTTTTTTTTTGGTTTTTCGAGACAGGGTTTCTCTGTGTAGCTTTGCGCCTTTCCTGGAACTCACTTGTTAGCCCAGGTTGGCCTCGAACTCACAGAGATCCGCCTGGCTCTGCCTCCCGAGTGCTGGGATTAAAGGCGTGCGCCACCACCGCCCGGCTTATATTTTACCATCTTATTGTATAATTCTCTTTCATAGTTTTATGCTGGTAGGAGAGCCTTTTGCTGCTAAGACCAAAGTTCTGCATGTGCTGGCTGATACTTTAAGTCTTATGAATGAACGCAATTATGGAGAGGAAGAAAAGGTCATGTACAGGACTGTAAACCCGAAGTCAATTACTATGGGCCAGCTTTTTGGGCAGTTTGACCCAGTGTCTCATGAGGTAATCTACAAGATAACACTCTTGCCTGTGACAGTGCATATTAAAGCAAGAATCTAGAAGTATCTCTATGTTTTTAATGATAAATCCAATTTATTTTATGAAGGAAGCTTTTCAGCTTTTCCTTTTTTCCTCAGTGGACTGACGGCATTGTGGCAAACACGTTTAGAGAATTTGCCTTAGCAGAAACCCCTGATCGGAAATGGGTTGTATTTGATGGTCCTATTGACACTTTGTGGATAGAGAGTATGAATACAGTCTTGGATGATAATAAAAAGGTAAATCACTGTTATTTAAAGCAGAGCTTATTCAGATATAATTAAGCAATTCTAGGATTATATAATTAAGCTAAAGCGAATAAAAATTGAATACATTTATAAATTTTCTTTTTAGTAAAGACTATGCTAAAGTAAGTCTTTTTGTTTTTTAATAGAATGAAAGTGTATTATATTAAAGCTGCTGTGTTAACATAATAATTGTCTTAGTCACTGTTCTATTGCTTCGAAGAGACACTGTGACCAAAGCAGCTCTTATAAAGAAAGCATTTGACTGAGGGCTTGCTTAGAGTTTTAGAGGGTTAGTTCATGTAATCATGACAGGGAGCATGGAAGCATGCAGGCAGGCACTGGAGCAGTAGCTGAGAGTTATATCATGATCCATAGGCAGAGAGAGAGACTCTGGGCTTGGCACGGACTTTTGAAACCTCAAAGCCCAAACCCAGTGACACACTTCTTCCAATAAGGCCACACACACCTCCTAATCCTTTTAATCCTTTCAAATAATGCCTGATGACCCAGCATTCAAATACATGAGCCTATGGAGGGCATTCTTATCCAAGCCACCACAGTAATCTACCAACAAATCAAGTTGGGCTGGAGAGATTGCTCAGCCATTAAGAACACTGGCTACTCCTCAGGGAACCCAAGGACCCAGGATCTGTGTTCCATTGATTCCCAGCCCCCACATGGTGGCTAGCAGTCATCTGTAGCTCAGTCCTTGGCACTGCACACATATGGTACACAGATATACATTTGGGCAAAACACTCATACACATAAAAAAGAGTAAGTTATTTCAGTTTTATAATTTCACATAGAACTTTAATATCTCAGAAGAAAATGAAAGTCTCATTTTTTTAAAGTTGAATACTTTAGTTTTTATCTGTAATATATTTCCCTGGGATATAAGCAATATATAAAAGAACAAGACAATAAAAGTCTTATAATATTTATTTTAATTGGGAGTAAATGGGCATAAAATTCTAAAATTAGATGCTATGATTTTAATGTATTTGTATACTTTCATAACTGTCACAAAAATAAAGATGCATAAAATTCTCTGCACCTGAAGGGTCATTCATGCACATTCCAAGTCAGTCCATTTTCTAGAGATCATCGCTTAACCAGTAATAATTGGTTTCAGTGGGTCTTGTACATCTGACAGTGGGCTCAGGCTCTTTAGTGCTTTCCTGTTTCCATCCATGTACATGAGGTGTTTGTGTTGTTGTGTTCAACTTTACTCCTTATTCTTTTTCATATCTGTATGAGTATTCTCCTATCTGTGTGTATCTCAGTTTATTTCCGTACTTGTTCTGTGGCATTAGGGACTGAATCCTGGGGCCTTGCATATGTTAAACAAGTACTCCACCAATAGGTCATTTTCCCCTGCCCAATTTATTCCCATACATATATGAAATGACTGTCCTACTAAGTAGTAAATTCATTTAATTAATACTCAAATTTATGGCCAAGTATCTTATCATTGTTGGTCGTTATATTTCTCCTTATTTTTACTCAGTAATATTGATTGTGCTGAAAGTAAAAAGGAAACTGACAAGTTCTGATGATTCAGAAAGCAGTAACTAACCAGTAGAATGAAATATAAGAATTTCAACTCAAATGTAAGGGTGCTCTCACATTAGATGGAAGGGGGAGGATAGCCAGGAAGTTTGGGTATTCAAAGTTGATGGTGAAAATGAAAAACAAGGCTTATGACAACTTGTCTTCGTCAAGTGGTAAGCCTCGGTTCTTTGCAGATGTAAGAAGCAATGAAACAGTTTTAGTTAGCCATAGTAGAAGCTGGGAAGCAGATCTGCTTAGCAGTGCTTCTCAACCAGTGGGTCACGACCCCTTTGGAGTCACATATCAGATATCCTGCATATCAGATATTTACATTACGATTCATAATAGTAGCAAAATTATAGTTATGAAGTAGCAATGAAATAATTTTATGGTTGGGGGTCACCACAACATGAGGAACTGTGTTAAAGAGTCACAGCATTAGGAAGGTTGAGAACCACTGGCTTAGGGAAATATAGAAGTATGTGTGGGCAGTGCTGAGGACCTGGTTAAATGAAAAAGCTTGAATCACCATTCATTCTACCAAAGGCTGACTGTGTGAAATAGTCTATAAATAAGCAGCCTGGGCATAGGTAAAGGTAATGTTGCAATACTGGAAATATACAAAGACTTCAAAGACAATGGTATGAGGATAGTAGAAGCAATGGATATAAAGCGGAACTTACCTAACAAAGGAGATAAGACCAGCCATGATGAGAAATTCCTTACAAAAATGACGAGAGCCGGGCGGTGGTGGCGCACGCCTTTAATCCCAGCACTAGGGAGGCAGAGCCAGGCGGATCTCTGTGAGTTCGAGGCCAGCCTGGACTACCAAGTGAGTCCCAGGAAAGGCGCAAAGCTACACAGAGAAACCCTGTCTCAAAAAACCAAAAAAAAAAAAAAAAAAAAATGACGAGAAAGTGTATTAGGAAAGAACTGGTAAGAGTAGAGGAGTGGAAACTGTAATCAGGCTATATTATGTTAGAAGAAAATGTATTTTTAGTGAAAGGGGAAAAAGTGTATTAGGTGTCGTGGGAAGGAGAACTGGATGGCTGGAGCTGTGGACAGAGACTAAGACGCTTGAATTTAATAGTTCTGAATTACTTAGGTTTTTTTTTTTCAAGAGGTAAATTTCCAGATATATGAAATGAATGGCTGGAACAAAGTAAATAAAAAACAAACGAAGACAGGATGGTCAGGAACATAAGATGTTATTGTTTTAAAATGCTCATGCTCATGAACTCTGGCCCAGGCTGGAGTTAGAATTCGACTGGGCCAAGTGCTGAGGGCTTTGATGAGGAGAGAATCATTGGGGCCTGGTGGGTGATAGCAAGGCAAGGGTTGACAGACGGCTGACTTGCCCTTGATGGTGAAGTCTAAGAGATTGGTAGACAACACAGTAGAGTGAGTGATGATGTTGTCTTAACTTGGTAGCAAGTAGAAGAGTGTTTACTGGCATAATCTGATATACATTTGGAAAGTATTCTAGACGAGTTCTCTCAAGTAGAACTTTTCCTACAGTTCTGGAAACATCTGCACTGTTAATGTAGCCATCAATCAGTCACATATGGCTTGTTAACGTTTCATTTGCAGAATGGCTTAGTATAGCTGGAGACCTGACCTTGGGGTGGGGAGAGAGCCCAGAAGTAGAGTGCCTGCCTAGCATGCCCTCACTTCCTCTTTGGCACCAAGAAAATCAGTGCTAAAGAACTGAACTTTAAACTTCATTTAATTTTACATTGGTCACTTAAATACAAATAGCTCTGAATGGCTAGCAGCTACCATATTACACAATGCAACTCTTTGCCATTCTATTTTATACCTAAGGAGTTGAATCCAGAAGTGTTAGAGGCTTCACTGTTGACATATGACCTTCTAGATAAGGTAAACTTGAGTCTAGAATGGTGATTGTAGGAGCAAAGAGGAAACCGAGAGAAAAGTAGATGTGGGAAAGACTTTGGAAACTGAGAGAAAAGTAGATGTGGGAAAGACTTTGTAGTGAAATTAATTTGATATATGAATAGTTGATAATAACAGTTACTAATACTATTAAAATTTAATCATCTCAAAGCCAAGGAGATTGAGATAACGTAGTTTAATAATAATGGGAAAGTTGAGAATTGAGAGAAATGATGAATTCAAGTTTTGAACATATATGATAAAAGAGGGAGTGTTTTAGATTAAAGAAGATAAGGAGACATCATAAACACAGGGCTAGACTAGAGTTTTTTCTGGCTTCCAGCCATATTTATGTCTTTATATGGTAGCATGTGCTTTATCTATAAACAGATTACTTTTACCTAAATTTTAAAATATGTGAAAAATATTTCCCCTTAGCTTTGCCTTATGAGTGGAGAAATCATTCAAATGTCTCCTCAGATGAGCCTCATCTTTGAAACAATGGACCTTTCACAGGCTTCCGTGAGTTCTTGATATAATAGTATTTTGTTATTTGTTTGTTTATTCATTAATTGAATCAAAATATTTTATTTTGTGTCCTAAAATGGGTTTAACATCAAGGATGTACAAATGAATAAGACTCAATGTATGTTTAAAAAGAATGAGAAGCATGCTAATAAATAATCTCAATACATAGTTACACATAAGTACTCTTAGAGTATGGAGGGAACTGAGTATCCATGGGGGTAATGAAAAGAGAAAGACCTTAGAAGATGTTTGTGTTTAACCTAGTTTTGCAGAAGAGTCAAGACTTCTTCAAAGAGGTTAGCTAGGATCGGGCATTTCAAATTATGACTGGATGATGTATAAACATGAAGAGGTATAGTATGTCTAAGGACCTGACTGAACGGGGAACATCTAGTTAGTGTGTGTTAGACTGTAGAAACAGGCAGGTCTAGATCATGAATGGACTTTGAAGTGCTAGCTGATAATTGTCAGATAAAAGAAAACCTTTTTTTTCTCCAGCCTGCCACTGTGAGTCGTTGTGGTATGATTTATTTGGAACCTTCACAGTTAGGATGGGAACCACTTGTGAGTTCGTGGTTGAATTCATTGAGAGAGCCTCTAAGTGAACCAGAATATCAAATTCTGCTGAATGAACTTTTCAGATGGCTGGTACCACCTTCTTTAGCATTTCGTAAGAAAAAATGCAAGGTAACGGCACTGTAATTCTCTGACTCAACTCTGATTTCCGAAGACTGTCCAACTTAACTAAATCTACAGTCACTGTGCTGAGTGACTGACGAAAGCCAATTTCTCTTTACCTTTCTTTTATTTATTTATCATTTTGGCCTTGAACTCACTATATAACTGAGAATGACCTTGAATTTTTGATCCTTCTGCCTCTGCCTCCCAAATTCTGAGATTACAAGCATGTCCCTTCCATGCCCAGCCTTCTTTGATTTTATGTTGCTTAAATTGCAAATAACTTAAAAGATTAAATTAACTTTAACTAGAATATTTATATCAAGCCATAGTTTCTAGACCTTTAAAAATCCCTATATTTAAAAAATATTTTAGGTGCTAGAGAGATGGCTCAGTGGTTAAGAATACACACTGCTCTTGTAGAGGATCCACATTCAGTTCCCAGCTCCCATGTTGAGTGGCTCACAACTGTCTATAACTCCAACTCCAGGGTCTCTGATGCCCACCTACACTCAGATGTGCATGTGTACACACACACACACACACACACACACACACACACACACACTTTAATAAAAATAGATTTTAAAATATTTTAAATATGTGTCTTTTTAAACTCACATGAGTGTTTAGCATTTTGTGAAGATTCTTTATGCTGTGCTATTTTCCTGAGGCTGTCATAACAAATTACTACCAATGTGGTTTCCTAAATAACGGAACTTTACTTTCTCATGGTTCCGGAGGTTAGAGGCTGACATCAAGATGTTGGCAGAGCTGTGCTTCCCTGGAAATGCTAAGGGAGAATCTTTCCTTTATCTTCCAGATTCTGGTGGCTCCAGTTCTGTGGCTCATGGCTGCATAACTCCAATCCCTTCTTCCAGCCTCACACGGCCTTTTCTCTGTGGCACTTGGGGTCTTAGATTTCATGCCTATTGAATAGTTCATAATGATGTCCTCATCTCCAGATTTTTAGTTACATCTATAAAGATCTTTTACCATAAATTCTTGGGATCATAATATAGAAGACCACCAATGCACATATATCATTAATATATTGATACCAGAAGAAACTCAATGGCTTCCCATCCTAAAATACGATTTTAGGAAGAGAAAAGATATGGTATTAAAAGAAAAGCACTAGACAATTCCACATTGCAAAGATTATTTATGGTGACTTCATAGGGAAAATCAAAGTTGTTAGCAATTTCTCAGTTTTAAATCCCTACTACTATAAAAATAAATAAAAACAAAATAAGCTCTGTCTTTCAGGTAGTGAGTGATGGGTTTTCTTTTCATAGTTGTCGTATTTTCTATGTGCAGCCAGTTCTAAAGCAACGTTGGCTTATGTTCTCCTTGGTAATCTTTGCATGTGTCTTCTCTCCAGCCATGTCCATACCTCAGCCTTCCCTGGAGAGTGTGGCCTCAGTTCTGACTTCTCTCCTATCTGGATCATCACAGTAGCATTGCTCTGGTGCAGTCCACACCTTACTTACAGTTAGAACAGAGATTCTAAACGCCCACTCATCCTGTTTATTCCCTACTTAAAAGTCCTTTGGAGCCTTAGTCCTATGATGACCTTTAACAAGCCCATATGACTCTTGGAGTCTGATTCTTGTCTGCTCCTCAAGCATAATTTTTTTGTCATCCCGCCTTTATATCCTGTAAGTTCACCTTAGTAGTCCGTCTCTGCCTGTATTTGTTATATAATTTTACTGCCTTAAACATCCTTCCCTCCTCTCCTCTGTTTACCTAACTTCCATTTTCCTTGAAAATTCAGTTCACCTTCTTCTTCCCTGGGAAGGCTTTTTGTTATTTATCCTTCTCCAGTTTCCCTGAAACCAATTTCTGGGCCTATTCCTCCCCCAAGTACTCTAGCACCTTCTCTCTTCTGAGACTGCCTCCGTCATAGAATTATCTCACTATGTTATATTTGCCTGTTTTGTTTTAGTGTGGCTCCTTTCCAGGGATTGTGTCTCTTATTTCCACATCTCCCAGCTTGCTCCATGGTTATAAATATAATATGTCTTTCATAAACATAGAATAAATAACTTAATGATTGGCTATAAGAGACTCCATTCCACTATCCTTAGAATATTGTTTATTCTTTGTATAGTACCTAATTTCCATTTGTCATGGGATTTAGAATAAGAATACATTGTGTATTGTCATATGATAAGCCAAACTAAAACCTTTTGAGACATGGTTTTATTGTGCCTACAGTTTATTTTCTGTAAGTTTAAATGTTAAAAGAACATATCAATAATGTACATGCTCTTACCATTTTTATAAAATGAAATGTTTACTTGCATTTCTTCTCCAAATAAGATGGAAATTTTCAAAAGCATGTTATCATTTTCCCTTTGCAGGAACTAATTCCTACAAGTAACATCAATGCAGTTGTCTCTCTCACACGCCTCTTTGAGATACTTCTCTGTAATGTGCTGGAAAATGAACCCACTACCAAGCACATTCGTGTTTGGATTATGGTTGGTTTTATATTTAAGATGGTTTTAAGTTAAAAAATAAAATGTGGTGATAGAAAATAAGATTTGTATTCAGAAAGACCTTTATAAGACCCAGAGCAGTTTTTTGATGATCACTGAATAATAGCTGAGGACACTAAGTTAGCCTGACCTGGCATTCATATTCTAAAAACAACTCTAAAGAAAATAAAATATGTCAGAATGAACTCAAACTATGCTATTCTTAATGAAGCACCATGTGTTGATAGTCCCTTGATGGGTGGCGCAGTGTTAAACTCACTTGCTTTAAATTAGCTGATTTTGTTTGTCTTAGTGCTAAGCAGGCCTAGAGGCTGCACAGAAACCAGCAGAAAGACTGGGGGAGGTACCCAACCAGATGGGTGGATATAGGCGGAATCAGTGGAGGACTTACGGAGACATTAGTAGTAGTCCTTGCTAGCCAGTGTCTAGAGTTCAAAGAAGACCAGAGACTATAGCAATTGTGAACAGAAGTTACCAAAGGGAAACAAAAGAAGAAAACTAAACATTTTTGTTCCCTGTCTGCACCTTTCTCCAATCTACCACCTTGTTCTTAATGCACTCTACCCTCCCTTTGTCTTCCTTTATGTGGCAGCAGCACTTCCCTCTCATGGTTTTTCCTCCACCTTGTTGTAAAAAAACAAAACAACAAAACAAAAAACAAAAAAACAAAAACAAAAACCCAAAACCAACCAAACAAACAAACAAAAAACTACCTCTTAGGCAAGCGAGGTCGCTCAGTAGGTAAAAGCACTTGCTGACAAGTTTAATCTCCGGGAGTCACGTGAGTGGAAAGGAGAGAGTCAACTCCCATCAGTTGTCCTCTGCCCTCAACACGTGTGCTCCCCCCCCCACACACACAGATAAATGAATGAAATGTAATGCAAGCCTTCCCTCGCACCTTTCATCCCTTCACAAATGTGTTGTGTGGCGTTTGTTTACCTGACTTCTCCTTATGGTTGGAGTTGTCTTTTCAGGACTATCTGTTCACATTCTTCCACAGCTATTATTGTTAGCTTTCATAAAACTACCCCAGGAATAGTCCATCTATCTATAATTTTGTGCATTTCCAGAAAACTTTTGTTCTCTTGATATACCCAGACTCCTAATTTATCACATGGTTCAGAATACTTCATAAGACTTATGTAGATTGATTCCTGATTGAGAATTTGAGGGCAATGTTTTCATTTAGCCAGATTAGGCATGCACATAGAATGAAATTCAAAAGTCAAAGGCATATTTTCTGTTTATACCAGTCTTTCAGCCACCTCAACGCAACAATTGTTAGTGCCCCTCATCGCCTTGCGAAGGCATCATTTTATATATATATATATATATATATATATATATATATATATACTCTTTCCTGTGTGTGTATTTTATATGTCAATATTTACTAATTATATTTACAAACTATATTTACTTATTTGCATCTCAATTGCAATATGTCTTGATTTTTCCATATCAGCGTTACAGAGTTACATCATTTTAACCACTGTGTATCCATCAACATGTGGGACAAACTGTAAATAAGAGAGATGTAACGAATATTTTTATACATATATCATTTTCACTGGTAGGAATATATTTGAGGATGAATTGAATAGATGTCCCTAGGTCATTTGATGTAGGCATTTAAGTTTTTGATCACTATGCCGAAGAAATGATTCTTTATATGATTTAGCTGTACTAAGTTCTACTTTGTTTATTTGCATGACCTTTCCCAGTAATCAGGCCTTAATATATTAAAGTTTAGCTATTCCTTGTAAATGTTCTTTAAAAATGGTCACTCTAGTTAACTTTTTCCCCAACAGGCCTGCTTTATATTCTCTTTGATTTGGTCCATCGGAGCAAGTTGTGATACAAACGGTCGCCTTGCCTTTGATAATTTCTTACGAACAATTGTAACAGGGAAAGATGAAGAAGAACCAATGCCAAACTCTGTGGGTAAATGGGAATGCCCATTTGATGAAAAAGGCCTGGTCTATGACTACATGTATGAGGTATGACTTAAAGTGCATGTGAGGACAAAATGTGAAACACAAAGCCCTGGGGCAGCAGGCACAATGCCTGAGTTTTCATCTGAGTGATGACTCCTGTGCTGAGATGCTTCGTCCCTTCTTCTTTCTCCTGTAGACTTGTTCTAGTCACAGCTTATGATGTCACATGCAACTTTAACTTACTTTTCCACTCTGTGAAAGAATTCTTAATAGCCTTCTTTAAAACAGAAAACATTTAATCCATCATCTTATTCGTGCAAATTTTATTTTGCAACCATGAGATCTAATTAGAGCCTTAGTTATAATTTTACCTATTTATAGAAATCTAGAAAGAGACAGGACTCAAACCCAACTAGCAGTGGAAAATGAATTCCTTCACACAAATCATATAAACATAGAATTTTAAGAATATGACCAAAGGCAGTTTTATCTTTATTAGTCATAGAGGAAGTCAGTGAAATAATCTCTAAAAGTGAATAATCAAGAGACAGTAGTATAAGCTGTTTTCTAACAACTGAAAGTAAATATCAAAATATCCAGTTTAAATAGGTAAAAGTAGTTGCCATTGGGAAAGAGAAAATGGGAATTGACAACTGTTCCTTTTTTAATCTTTTTGTTTGTTTGCTTTTGTTTTGATTTGTTTTTCAAGACAGGGTTTCTCTGTGTAGCCCTGACTGTCCTGGAACTCACTTTGTAGACCAGGCTGGCCTTGAACTCAGGGATCTGCCTGCCTCTGTCTCTCAAGTTCTGGGACTAAAGGTGTGCACCACCACATCCAGCATCTTTTTCTTAACCTAATAAAACTTTTAACTCCAAAATACATGTCTATATAACTTTAATATGACTCTAAGAGTTTTTTTAAAAAATTAATTGCTGAGCTAGTGAGATGACAATTAGCAAAAACACTTGGCACACAAACTTGAATCCCTGAGTTCTACCGTGTGTGTCCCACAGTGGAAGGAGAGGGCAGCTTCCCAAAAGTTGTCCACTGACCTTCATAGGCTTGCTGTGGCACTTCTTTGCCTAATAGAACACAGCAAACAATTCCTAGCACCAGCTAAGCACTGGAGCGGGTCCTAGACTCTGGCTACTTTGCCAGGAATTAACTTTTATTATTCGATAGTAGGAGACCTAGGGATCTGCAAGGGGAAGGGAAGAGTAATCAGGAGAAGAGAGCAATGGTTGAGGCTGGTACTGACTGGAAGACATCAGGACAGCAGCATGTTCAGCCAGTGGTTCAAAAGAATTGCAAGACTTTTTTGTTTCGTTTTTGTTTTTTACAAGATAAGTTTTCTGAGTGTAGCCCTGTCCATCCTGGACCAGGCTGGCCTTGAACTTGGAGAGATTCACCTGCCTGTGTCTCTAGAGTGCTGGAATTAGAGGCATGCCCCACCATCACTCAGCATGAATTAAAAGACTTTAATAGTACAGCTCTGCTGATTGTCTTGGCTGAACATCAGCCTAGGTCAAAAAAGACAAAACAGCAAACAAATACAGAGGTCTCAAATGATGTTTTATTTTTAGTTAGATTATAGCTTATTTACTTTAAGACATGAAAGATACGAAACCAAAATCTAACAAATTGCAACTTAAGTTAAACTAGAATACTTTGAAATAAATACTCAGCATATGCAAAAGGCATATTAAAGGCATTTAGGAAAGATTAGATATTAAGAGGACATAAATTCATCTGGACATGATGGTGCACACCTTTAGTCTCAGAACTCAGGAGAAAGAGGCAGTCGGCTCTCTGTGAGTTCAAGCCCAGCCTGGTCCTCAGAGTGAGTTCCAGGACAGCCATGGCTACAGCTATCTCAAAAAATAAAGGACATAAATTTTAGATACATTGAGTTTATGATAAAGTGATGTTTACATTCTTTGGATTATCATTAAAAATTAATTGTATTAATTGAGCGGTAGATTCATGGATGTTTGTTTATTAATCTGCTTTATTAATAAAGATGTTACTTACATTTTATAGAATTATTATAATATTACATTATAAATGGGGAAAAGGCTAAAGTTTTTTTTTTTTTTTTTTGGTTTTTGAGACAGGGTTTCTCTGTGTAGCTTTGCGCCTTTCCTGGAACTCACTTGGTAGCCCAGGCTGGCCTCGAACTCACAGAGATCCGCCTGGCTCTGCCTCCCGAGTGCTGGGATTAAAGGCGTGCGCCACCACCGCCCGGCAAGGCTAAAGTTTTTAATTTTGAGAGATGTCCTTTAGAATATTTAAAAACGTTTATGTGTATGGGTGTTTTACCTGCATGTATGTATGTGCGCTAAGTGCATGTTTGGTACCTAGAGAAGTCAGAAGAAGGCATCAGATCTCCTGGAACTGGAGTTACAGTTGCGAGCTGACACGTGGGTGCTGGAAACTGAACCTGGGTCCTCTGGAAGAACAGCCAGTGCTCTTGTGCACTGAGCCATCTCTCCCTGATTTAGAATTCTTAATAAAACTTACTTTTCAAAAAAAAGACAGTAAGTCCCTTTTCCAGTGCTAGTCATCCAGGAATGGAGGCTCTGGCTGTGAGTGTTAATGGACTCTCGATGTTATCTCAGGTTGCAGATCCTTACTGTAGTAGCTGCCGTAGCCCATTTGTCTTTATTCTTCTGTAAACAGCTTGTTTCTGTTCTTTACCCATCTTTCAACTGAGTTAACTTTTCCTTGTCAACAGGTAAAATGTCATTGTGTTACAGTTGTTATGTTTTATCTAAGGGCTCAAATTTTTTTTTTTTTGTTTTGTTTTGTTTTGTTTTGTTTTGTTTTTCAAGACAGGGTTTCTCTGTGTAGCTTTGTGCCTTTCCTGGAACTCACTTGGTAGCCCAGGCCGGCCTCAAACTCACAGAGATCCGCCTGCCTCTGCCTCCCGAGTGCTGGGATTAAAGGCATGCGCCACCACCGCCTGGCTAAGGGCTCAAATTTTAAGAAGCAAGTGTTGTAAGTATTGAACAGATTCTTTCAGATGTAGCAAGTACATAGTTATAATATTTTAAAACATTTTCTCTTACAGTTAAAAAACCGGGGTCGCTGGCTCCATTGGAATGAATTAATTAAAAGTTCTAGTTTAGAAGACAAACGTACCAAGATTCAAGACATCATAGTTCCTACAATGGACACAATAAGATATACTTTCCTAATGGATTTGAGTATTACCTATGCAAAGTAAGAAACTCTACTGTAAACATGAATTCTAAATGTAACAGTACCATTCTAATAAAATGGTAGCATTTTTTAAAGTAAACTTTAAGGTCATTGAGTTTCAGGCAGCTGAGACTGTGGCTGGGAGCTAATTAACATGTTCTAAATGATAGCTACTGTTATTGGAAAACCTAGAATTCAGCTTTCTTATTACTCACTGCAAAGTTTTAACGGAACTATAGTTTAGTGCCTTTTAAGTCATCAAAATTCACTTGTAGTGTTACTATTGAAAAGCTATAGATTCTGGGATGGGGAAATGGCTCAGTCAGTAAAGTTTTACTTCCTAAGCGTGTGGAACCAGACTCCATCTAAAAAGCAATGGGCATGATGGTGCACACTTGTAGTCACAGCCATGGCAAGATGGGAGAGAGAGAGAGAGACACACACACACGGGCTGAACCCTGAAAGCATATGGGCCAGCTAGCCTAGCCTTCTTGGCAAAGTTCTAGGCCACTGAGGGACCCTGTCTCAAACAAAAGGTGGGAAGTACCTGGGAATACTACCATGGTCGTCTCTGAACTCCATACATGTGTTGTGCCTGTGCATGTCTACACATACATATGTACTCATACAACCAACCACCCCCCCACAAGTCTATGCGTTTTACATACAGGTTCAGTGTCTCCAGACTAGTAGGGCAGTAACCTTTTGGAGAATGCTCCTGTCTCTGCTTCTCATCTCACAGTAGGAATGCTGGGGTTGCAGACACCAGCTTCCAGGTCCCTTGTTACATGTGTTCCAGGGATCCAAACTCAGGGCATCAGACTTGCAAGGCAAGTGCTTTCACCTGCTGAGCCGCTGCCTTGGTCCTACCTTTACTGGGCTTTCACGAACAATTATATGCATGTGGAGTTTTAGATAGAAATGACTTAACTACTATTTAAAGGTTTTTTAAATACTTATTTGAGTTTCTTTCCATAAAAATGCTCTCCTACTTTCTTCCATTTTGAATTATGTTATTCATTATTTTCATAAAGGCCACTGCTTTTTGTGGGTCCAACTGGTACAGGAAAGTCAGTGTATGTGAAGGATAAGCTAATGAATCACTTGGAAAAAGACAAGTACTTCCCTTTCTATGTCAATTTCTCTGCACGGACCAGTGCGAATCAGGTTCAGGTTAGTATAAAGCCAGGAACTTGGCCTTATAAGCATTATGCTTTATCTTATTTGATAAACATTAAAATATTTAGTTATATGTTAAACATGCAGCTTTGTAAATCTATGAATAAAAAGATAACGCTTTTGCATTAGCCCTTTATTAAGATTTGTCACTAATTGTGGCTTGAGAAGCAACAGTTGACTCACCTGGAGAATAAAGTGTAAGAAACGCTCATGTGTGTGCATACAAGAGTAGTGGGCGGGCATAGGAGAATATCCAGTTGTTTCCTGTACTCTGCTGGATGACTTTTAAGGACATTTGCTGCTCACTTGATTGGTCCAACCATGATATATTGCATGACCTTCTTTGGCCCCTAAATGCAACAAGCTGAAGCTATTTCATGAAGCTTCTTGTAATTGCCACATTTAGCATCTGTTCCTAAATTTGTGCCTACTTATTCTCCCCAACCCTATTTCTGTTGTTTTCAGCCAAGAGATTTATCTTCATTTCAAAGTCATGCAAAGTTAGAGTACTGTAAAATTTTTAAATAAAATAATCTTGCTATTCAGTTTTACAATGTCCAAGCAAGTTTAAAAATTACCAGAAATATTTAAAAAGCATATACATTTATGTTGACCTTAAAAATCCAACAAAGGTTGGAAAAATTAATGCTTTTAATTAAACCTTAGGTAAAGGGGTATCCAGTGTGAAAAGTATTATAGAATTATACATGTGTATATGTAATGCAAGCTTGACATGTAAACACCTGTTATAAATCTAAGAGCAAGGGAGAGCTTCAACAGATGTTATTTGAATTGATGTCAAGTTTAAAGTTTAGTATCATTTTAAGTAAGAGTAGCTCAGAGTAATTACGCACATAACATTATTTCCTCTCAAAGGTTGTTCAGTCCTTTTTTCTGATGTTAATTTTTTATGTTAAGTTATTGACTAATTAACAAATGGTAGCTGCTACTGGTATACCATGGATACTGGCTGCATAGATCTTAATATTGACTTAATCAATGATGATAATAGTAAATTTGTAATATTTTCATAGGTAAATATACCTTTTCTTTTTAAATTTTTAGAACATCATTATGTCTAGATTGGACAAAAGGCGCAAGGGAGTATTTGGACCACCTATGGGAAAGAAATGTATAGTGTTTATAGATGATATGAACATGCCTTCATTGGAGAAATATGGAGCTCAACCTCCTATTGAGTTATTACGACAGTTTTTTGATTGTGGACACTGGTAAGTAATTCAATTAAAGTCTTTTTTTCTTTTTATTTATTCTTCTGTCATACAGTACATCCCTACCACAGCCTCCCCTCCCTCCACTCCTCTCAGCTCCCCCACCCCCATTGCCCCTCTTCTCCAGATCCACTCCTCCTCTGTTTTCCTTCAGAAAAGAGTAGGTAGGCCTCCCAGGGATATCAACCAAACATGGCATAACAAGATGCAATAAGACTAGGCACAAATCCTCATATCAAGGCTGGATGAGGCAAAGTAGGAGGAAAAGGGTCCCAAGAGCAAGCACACACACACACACACACACACACACACACACACACACACACACACACACGCGCGCGCATACAACCCCACTCTTAGGAGTTCCACAAAAAAACCCAAGCTACCAATATATGTAGAGGACCTAGTGCAGAACCATGCAGGCTCTGTGATTAACACTCCAGTCTCTGTGAACCCCTGTGAGCCCTGCTTAGTTGATTCTGTGGACCTGTTCTCCTGGTGTCCTCAATCCCTCTGGCTCCTACAATCCTTCCTCCCCTGTAGATGTAACCAACCATCTTTTTAAATAAGAAACACAGAACCAATGCAAAGAAGAAAGCCAAGAGGTCAGAGCTAAGAGCTAAAACCTTACCCTTCCTCCTGCGGTAGTCCTACCTCTCCGAACCAGAGCTACTTTCTGTGTTAAAGTCTTTATATAGAGTTTCTGTTCTGCCTTCTCATTGGTTGTAAACCCAACCACATGACCGCCTCGTCACGGCCTGTCTGTATAGGCCTCCAGGTTTTCTATGATTGGTATTGAGATTAAAGGCATGTGTATCCAATACTGGCTGTATCCCTGAACACACAGAGACTTACTTAGCTCTGCCTACTAAGTGCTGGGATTACATGCGTATGCCACCACTGCCCTGCTTTCCTATGGCTTGCTAATAGCTTTGACCCCGGGCAACTTAATTTATTAACATACAAATAACATTTTAATACAAATAAAATATCACCATATTTCCCCTTTTCTATTTTTTTTTTTTAAGAGTCAACACTGCTTCACGGTTTATTTTGTTGTACATTCTCGTAGAACCGGGTCCATTTTTCCAGTTTTGTAGAAAAATAGATGTTCCAGCCACCATTTACTTAACTGTCTAGTATTTAAGACCAATCAATATGTTCCCTGGAAAGATGAAAAAGTCTCATGACTAACTCGTCTTTTAAAAATTCTTTAAGACAAAAATGTGTGTGTGTGTGTGTGTGTGTGTGTGTGTGTGTGTGTGTTTACTCCCAAAGCACAGCATTTCCACAGCAGCAGCCAACATGGGGCTTAGTAGTGTCACTTCACCCCTAACTAAAGCTTTGTATAAACCAGTGATTTTACTACAAAAAAAACACTGTCCTTGAAAGAAAGGAGTAGCAGTCAGACATCAATGCAAAACTTGGAATGATTAGGTCATAAACATGGCACTTAGAAAAAGTAGCTTATCAGAATAGTCCACACTTAAGTGGTTGGTTACTCTGCTGTGCCTCCTTTAATTTCCCCTCAAAGGAAGAAAAAGAAAGAAAGAAAGAAAGAAAGAAAGAAAGAAAGAAAGAAAGAAAGAGAAAATACTTCCTTCAAAAATCCCCATTAAATGTATGTTTATAAAATTTCAGAAATGCCTTGTTACCCGACCCCCCCCCAAAAAAAAAACTGCACTAACAACTCTTACAGTTCAGATCTGCCATTATCACACCTAAGATTGTAAGAGTTCTTGTGTTCAGCAGCTCTCTGGTTTAAGACGGCCTCCATCTCCTTCACTTACAAAACGCTTTCTTCCTCTTGATGGACAAAGATCTCAGACTTGTTTGGAAATGATTCCAGCCTGAAAACATTCCTCTGCAAATCTCTCCAGCACAGAGTATGAATGTGGGACATCCAGATTAATATCTGGAATTTCATTGTAAATTCTCTCATAACCTCTTTTCATTTGGTCTATGGTAATGGTAGAAGACTTCCACAAGGATTTTTAATAAATCTAAGATCATCTTGAATGCATTTTGTCCAGTTGATTCTAAAACAGTTACAATGGCTTCATACACAAGCTCGTGGTGAAAATGAGGTACTTCCAGCTCCTTAAGGCAGTGTTCAGCTTCAGAGATATCTCCAGAGAGTAAATACTCTTTAAGCAGCCTATCAATCTCTTTAACAAGGTGATTGGCAGACTGCTGCCCGCCTCCAGATCCCCACACACTATCTTTGCGCTTTCCACCTTTAGACATACTCAGAAGCACAGTAGCTTTATCCAAAGCAGCTCTAGCCTGTACACAACCTACAGTTCCTTTGTAAGTATCGATATGCTGGCACTGAGGACATAAAGAATGAAATAAATGGGAATTGGATTTCCACGTCCTCTATTAATGAAGCTAGAATCAATGCCAAGGCAAAAAGACGACTACGGAAAAGCTCGTCCCGGGACTCTGGCAGAGGCGACTCCGTCAGTGATAATGGAAGTGAAGTCATTAGAAGTGGAGTGACTGTGCCCACCAGTCCAAAAGGTGGTGCAGGAGGCAAGGGTGTCTGGGGTACACCTGGACAGGTGTATGATGTGGAGGAGGTTGATGTGAAAGACCCGAACTATGATGATGACCAGGAGAACTGTGTTTATGAAACTGTGGTTTTGCCTCTGGATGAGACAGCATTTGAGAAGACTTTAACACCAATTATACAAGAGTACTTTGAGCATGGAGATACCAATGAAGTTGCGGAAATGTTAAGAGATTTAAACCTTGGTGAAATGAAAAGTGGAGTGCCTGTGTTAGCAGTGTCCTTAGCATTGGAGGGGAAGGCCAGTCATCAGGAAATGACATCCAAGCTGCCTTCTGACCTTTGTGGGACAGTAATGAGCACAAATGATGTGGAGAAGTCATTTGATAAGTTGTTGAAGGATCTACCTGAATTAGCATTGGATACTCCTTGAGCACCACAGTTGGTGGGCCAGTTCATTGCCAGAGCTGTTGGAGATGGAATTTTATGTAATCCCCTTTTCTATTTTAATAAAAAGAAAAAAGGAAAAAGCTTATAACTAACATAAGAAAAACTATATACAAAAGTACAATAACTATATATAATATATACAAGTAGTAAATACCTAAACAATGTCTAGTTCATTTGTATTTGACAAATTCAGAGAAAATAATTCCATTATCTATCCTATTGTATCTAATTCACTTTCTATCCTAACTAGTCTTCAACTATAACTAACTAGTCTTCAACTCCCTCAGAGACCCAAGAAGGAAATAATATTAGCTAACAAAAATAAAAACAGGAAGTACATGCAAGCAACTTCCAAAAAATTGTGAGTTGACAGAAACAGCCAGCTGCCTGGACAGTCACCTGAGGTTTCTCCGCAGTGTTGGGGCATCATCTTCAGCCTATAGGCTTAGCGTATCTGACAGACTCATTTGTGAAGTAGGATGTACACAAGGTCAACAGTTCAACCTCACATTGGGTGAGAGCAGTCCATGCACCAGAAACACCTGAATTCCACTAGTGTCATGTCATGATTTAGGATTTTTAAATTCTGGAAATTGTTGATGTTTTTTGAATTCAGCTGTCCATTCTTCTTGGCTATGTGTGTATGTGCTTCATCTCAGCATCCCGTTCTTCTCCACATCCCTCTATTAAATGCCAGTCTACTATTGAGAGGCATGAGCTTAGTTACTCTTCAAGAATAACTGTTTCAGCTGCTGTTCCATTGCACATCAGAAGCCATCGGCCCACTGCCTGTTCAGCTGCCTTTGAAGAAAAGGGCACTGTACCTTTTCCGGATTGCGAAGGCCACTTCAGGGATGGTGCCATATTGTCCTGGCCTCAGAAGATGCCTTTTGATAAAGCCATAACCACACTTGTTTTCACAAGAATCAGTAGTCATTGGTTTCGTGTCTTGTCTGTCCTGTTTGTCAGCAGTTGATTCAAGGATACTTTGTTGTCCAGTGGCTAACTTTTGCCACAATGAAAGTTAACTCCAATTGCAGTTTTTTCAATGCCCATATTTTCTCTGAAGTAGAGTGGTACTGCCAGGAGCCGACATGTCTCATAGTCATAACAAAAAAGAAAAATTTTCTAAGTTATTAAAACATTTAAATGCCATATTCTGTAGTTCTCTGAAGGGTTTGAAGATAACCTGTCTATCTAAAATATATCTGCTCAATCTTGAAAACATACCTAATATGACTACAAGTTCTATTGTAATGTCTAACTACTAACTTTCATTTCTTTACTCCCCCTCTTCCACAGTGTTCCCCAAACTCTGGCTAATGTCTGGCTGTGGGTCTCTGCATCTGCTCCCATCAGCTGCCAGAGGAAGCCTCTCTGACGATGACTGGGTTAGGCTCTGATCTATGAGTACAGCAGAACAGCATTAGGAATCATTTCATTGACTCTTTTTTTCTTTTTTGCCGGTCGTGTTTGGTTCTGTCCTAGGACTCTGGGCTATTCAGCTTCAAGTTCCTGGTCCAGGCAGTGTCAGTCATGGGCTCCCTCTTGTGGCCCGGGCCTCAAATTAGACCTCAGCACTTCAGGCAGGACAGGTTGTGGGTCAAAGGTTTTGTGGCTGGGCTAGTGTCCCAGTCCTACCACTGGAAGGCTTGCCTGGTTCCTGAAGATGGCTGGTTTATGCTCTTTATCCTCCCTTACTAGGAGTCCTCACTAGGGTCACCCTCATAGGTTCTAAGATGTTTCCACTGCACTAGGTTTCTATATCACTCGTTAAATGCCCCCCAGTTCCAGTCATCTCTTCCTCCATCCCTCCCTTCTCCACCATCCCTTCTGTTCCCACACCTACCCCCAGTCCACCCACATAATCTATTCTATTTCCTCTTCCCAGGAAGATTCATATGTCCTCCTTAGAACTACCCTTGTTACTTAGCCTCTCTGGGTCTGTGGATTGTAGTGGGATTATCCTTTATTAACACCTAATATCCATGTGTAAGTGAGCACATATCATGTTCTTCTTTCTGGGTCTAGTTGCCTTGCTCAGGGTGATTTTTTTCCCTAGTTCCATCCATTTGCCTGCAAATTTCACGAAGTCATTTTTTTAAACAGCTGAGTAATATACTCCATTGTGTAAATGTACCACATTTTCTTTATTCATTCTTTGGTTGAAGAACATCAACATTGTTTCCAATTTCTTGATACTATGAATAATGCTGCTATGAACATAGCTGAGCAAATGTCCTTGTGGTAGGACGGACATCCTTTGGGTATATGCCCAGGACTGGAATAGCTGGGTCTTGAGGTAGATTGATCCCCAATTTTCTGAGGAACTGCCTTATTGATTTGCGTAGTGGCTGTACAAGTTAGCACTCTCACCAGCAGTGGATAAGTGTTCCCCTTACTCCACATCCTTGCCAGCATGAGCTGTCACTTGTGTTATTTATCTTAGTCATTCTGACAGGTTTAAGATGGAATCTCACAGTAGTTTTGATTTGCTTTTAAGTGTTTTTCGACCATTTGAGATTCCTCTATTGATAATTCTGTGTTTCAGTCTGTACCACATCTTTTAATTATTTGATTTGTTGATATCTAGTTTCTTGATTTCTTTACATATTTTGGATATTAGTCCTTTATTGGATGTGGAGTTGGTGGAAATCTTTTCCCGTTCTGTAGGCTGCTGTTTTGTCCTACTGACTGTGTCCTTTGCTTTATAAAGGCTTTTCAGTTGCATGAGGTCCCATAATGTTGATCTTAGTCCCCGTGTTATTGGTGTTCTGTTCAGGAAGTTGTCTCCTGTGCCAGTGCATTCAAGGCTATTCCCCAATTTCCCTTCTAACAGGTTCAGTGTGTCTGGTTTTAGGTCGAAGTCTTTGATCCATTTGGACGTGGGTTTTGTGCAGGGTGATAAATATGGATCTATTTGCATTCTTTTACATGCTAACATCTAGTTAGACCAGCACCATTTGTTGATACTTTCTTTTTTCCATTGTCTATTCTGGCTTCTTTATTTAAAAACAAAACAAAACAAAAAAACCAAGTGAGTGGCATTTATAGACTGGCTCCTTTCACGTAGCAAGTGTTTCTTAGTGCTGAGTTAATATTCCTTTATATAGATGTTCCATAGTTTATTAGTCCACTCGTCTGTTGAGGATATCTTGCTTGTTTTCAGGACAACTAATAATACTTCTATAGACAGTTGTTTGAAAATATTATGTGGATATGTTTTAAATTGCATTAGATAAACACCAACTACAAAAATAGCTAGTGTAATGAGTATCTTAATTTCTTCCCCTGTTGCTATGATAAAATACTTTGTCAAAACCAACTTAAAGAAAAAGGGAGCTTATTTTAGCTTTCCTGGGTTACAGTCTGCCATGGTAGAGAGAAACCAGGGCATCAGGAACTTAAAGCAGCTACTCACAGTCCATCAGCAGTCAGAGGAGAATACAGGCGTGAGAGCTTGCTTTCTCCACTCTTACACAGCCCAGGATCCCAGGCTTAGGAAATGGTACTGCCCAAAGTGGACAGGATTTCCCACCTCAATTAATGTAATTAAGACAATCTCCTATAGATATCCTCCGAGGTCTGAGGGATTCTAGATTTTGACAATTAAAACTAACCTTCACAAATTGTTATGGTAATACAGTGTTCGGTTTTAAAATGAGTATGGAATACACTCCCATAATCCCAGCACTCAGGAAGCTAGTCTGAATTCTCCTAATCTATGTCTTTTCTTCTTTATTGTCTTTTACAAATAGAAATTTCTATTTTAATGAAGATCACCTTTTCAATTATTTCTTTCACAGTTTGGGCCTTTGTTATCATAACTTAAAAACTGACTTACCTAATGTCATTTACATTTTTCTCCAACGTTATCTTCTAAGACTTTGATGGTTTCGCACTTAATATTTAGGTCTGTGGTCCATTTTGAATTAATTGTTCTGAAAGGTGTATAAAGTCAGTGTTTAAATTTATTTTTTGGCTGGGCGGTGGTGGCGCACGCCTTTAATCCCAGCACTCGGGAGGCAGAGGCAGGTGGATCTTTGTGAGTTCGAGGCCAGCCTGGACTACAGAGTGAGTTCCAGGAAAGGCGCAAAGCTACACAGAGAAACCCTGTCTCGAAAAACCAAAAAAAAAAAAAAATTATTTTTCTACATGTGGATGTCGTAGCATTATTTGTTATAAAACCACTATTTTTTGCAAGGCCTTTGAACCCAGCTCCCCACTCTTCACACCTTCTGATGAAAGCTTCAGTATTAAAGAACTTAACCACCTGTTGAAAATAGCCAACTAAATTTTGTTGTTTAGATATCTGATGAGGACTTCTTTGAAGCTTTATGTTTGTGTAATGGAGTCCTCTCTGTATACAAAATGTGTAGGTAATATGTAGACATTGTTATTGCACTCTAAAGATAAGATCCCAGATGGTAAGAAGATCAGGACTTTACCATGACCAGAGTGATGTATACTTCAAACTGAGACACTGCTGAGAATAACAAGCGCACACCAGACTCATCCTAGGCAAAGTGGAGCAGCCACCCCTAAAATAACCAGCTACAAGTACATTGCAGCAACACTTCCAGAGAAAAGGAAGATTTACAGAATCAAACTGTAAGGAAGCGTGGAAAGAAGGGGAAAGGCAGGAGAAGGGAAACAGAGTTAGCATCCCTGACAGGAGGAGTAGAATATTTTCTTCTACTTGAAACCTTATCTAAGAGTTATTCCCCTTACAAAAGCTAAAGCTAAGTTTAAATTTCTAAGGCTATTTGTGCTTCATTCTGTCTTCTCTTTCTTTGTCTTTGTGTGTGACAGGTATGACCTTAAGGACACCAGTAAAATCACACTGGTTGATATAGAACTGATAGCAGCCATGGGTCCTCCAGGTGGAGGAAGGAACGCAGTCACTCCCCGTTTCATTCGACATTTCAACATCTGCACTATCAATACTTTCAGTGATGAAACCATGGTCCGAATCTTCTCATCAATCGTGGCATTCTACCTTAGGTCTCGTGATTTCTCTCCAGAGTACTTTGCAATTGGACACCAAATAGTCAGTGGGACTATGGAGGTGAGCAAGTAATACGACGGAAGATGTGTTAGTGTCAGATGCCACCCTTACTTGGTCTTCTTTAAAAACGCCGTTCCCTTAGCCATCTTTGGTTTCCATTGTCAGAGATCCTGTTCAGACAGTTTTAAGAGCAGGAAGACGATAGATTTTGAAAGCAGAGAATCTAACTGGAGTTGAGCCTTGGCTGCTATCCCTAGCTGGATGTCCCAAAACAAGCCGTTTGACCTTTTGGAGTCCCAGTGTTTAATCACTAAAATGAGATATGTTTCCTAAGGTTATTGTAAGGAATTTGCCCATAACCAGTGCCTGCCATGTCGTAATCATTTCCTTGATAATTAGGTTCTCACTGTGCTATTTGTTAAATTGTCTCTTTTCTGTCTTCTTCTTGTTCTTCACACTTGTTTTCTTTTTATTTATTCTTCTCTTATTGTTGGATTTTCTTTTACTCTTGCCCCACACAGCCAAAATGTTGTTGGCTGTTTTTTACTCTTACTCTTTAGGCTCTTTACTCTTTTGGGGGGAGCCCACCACCCAGCTCCCAAATAATCACACACGGAGTCTCATTCTTATTTATGAATGCCTGGCCTTAGCTTGGCTTGTTTCTAGCCAGCTTTTCCTAACTTTAAATTATCCCATCTACCTTTTGTCTTTGGGCTTTCTCTCTTTCTTACTTCTGTAATCTTACTTTCACTTTTACTCCGTGGCTGGCTGGGTGGCTAGGTGGCTGGGTGGCTGGGTGGCTGGCCCCTAGCATCCTCCTCTCCTTGTTCTCTTGCTCCTTCATTCTTTTCCTCCCAGATTTCTCCTCCTATTTATTCTCTCTGCCTGCCAGCCCCGCCTGTCCTTTCTCCTGCCTCAATATTAGTTGTTCAATTCTTTATTAGACCATCAGGAGTTTTAGACAGGCACAACAACACAGCTTCACAGAGTTAAACAAATGCAACATAAAAGGATGCAATGCATCTTTGCATCACTGAGCAAATATTCCACAGCACAAACAAATGTAACACGTCTTAAAATAATATTCCACAACATTCTCTCATAACAATGCATCTCAATCACAGCCTTCCCTCCCTCTACTCCTCCCAGCCTCCTCACCTCGCCTCTCCCGCAGGTCCTCTGTTCCTCCATTTTCCTTCAGAAGAGAGCAGGTCTCCCAAGGATATCAACCGAACACTGCATAACAAGATGTAATAAGACTAGGCACAAACCCTCATATCAAGGCTGGATGAGGCAACCCAGTAGGAGGAAAGGGGTTCCAAAGCAAGCGAAAGAGTCACAGACACCCCCACTCCCATTTTTAGGAATCCCACAAAACCCCCAAACTAACAACCATAACATATATGTAGAGGACCTAGTGCAGACCCATGCAGGCTCCACGATTGCTGCTTCAGTCTCTGAAGCCCCTGTGTGCTCTGCTTAGTTGATTTTGTGGGCTGTAATCTCCTGGTGTCCTCAACCCCTCTGGCTCCTACAATCCTTCCTCCGCCTCTTCTGTGGGGTTCCCCAAGCTCTGCCCAGTGTTTGGCTAGAGGTGCTAGAGAAAGCCTCTTTGATGACAGGCTAGGAACTGGTCTGGTCTTGTGGCTGTAATTTTTTCTTAAAAAAAGAAATGTAAGCAGCTTATATATATATTACTTTTACTCAGACCACACACATTACAGTGAAAAATTAGAGCATGCAAGGACGGGAATAAAAAAACCTTAGGCCCATGTGGTCAAAGAACACCTCCTGGTTTGTTCAGGATGTGTTATCTGACCTCACTCAGAAGCCAGAACCAGCCTCATATCATGTATTAAAAAGGAAAACAGTGCACTCGAAGGTAATTTGGGGATAATGTCACCAAACTAGGCTGTCTGGGAGCTTGATAGAGTGGTCTGGGTACAAGGTGTATCTTTCAAAGGCGTGGCCACAGTGACTTACTTCCTCCCACTAGCCTCACCTTGTAGTTTCATCCATCTCTGATAATGCCACTGTGCTATGAACCTATCATTAGATAAGAGCCCAGAATCTCATCTCTTCCCAAAGCCCATCTTCTGCCAATCAAGCCTTTAACACGAGAGCCTTTGGTGGGAGCATTTCAGATTCAAACCATGATTGAGTGGAAGATTAATTCTGATACAGGAAAGTGCTTTTATTTGTAAAATACAATATTTCAAATATTATTTGGAATGAACGGGCTTTGGCTAGGTAGAAGAGATACCTTTTCTCTCACTTTAAAGCATTAGAGACTTACCATGGGTAGACAGGGGGATAAACCACAAAACACATCCAAGTGAAAAATAATTTTGTCATTCTTTTTGTCAGGATATATTTAAAAATTAACTAACCTTTTTAAAGAGAGCAGTAACTTTCCGATGACGAATAGAGCTTTAGGAAAGATACACTTTGTTTCTATATCTTGCCAGTTAAGATAGAGGAGGAAGAAAAGGAGTCAGAGTCTAACAGGAAGAAGGGAAGAGAGAGAATTGATTGATTTAAACTCAGTGGCCATCTCAAAGACACTATTTTTTCCTCTCTATTTGGGATGCTTTAGAATGAGTTACCTGATTTTAGTTTCTGTTGCAATTTTAAACTGCTTAATAACCTCAGGTCCCCTGTATGTGGGACAATGACATCCAACGGGAACCAAAGTGAGAGGGATGGAACCCAAGTTCACTTGGCTTCACAGTACCTGGTTGAGTGCTCTGGACCAAAATGAGCATATACTCCATGCTAGGCTCAATATTTATGTGGTTTCCAAAGTGATATCATCTAATAGGATAAGTGAAATGTTGTTTATACTATTTGTTAGGGCTGTTAATTATAGGTATTTCATTTTCGAATTGTTGCATTTTTTTCTTCACAGATATATAAGCAATCTATGGAAAATCTTTTGCCCACTCCTGCAAAATCTCATTATACTTTCAATTTGCGTGATTTCTCACGTGTCATCCGAGGTTGCTTGCTCATTGAGAAAGATGCTGTAGAGAGCAAGCACACCATGGTCCGTCTGTTTGTGCATGAGGTTCTCCGCGTGTTTTATGATCGCCTCATTAATGATGAAGATCGAAATTGGCTCTTCAGATTAATTAAAACTGTTGTGAAGGACCACTTTAAGGAGCCGTTTGATACTGTCTTTTTTCATCTTCGAAAAGAGAATGCTCCAGTAAGTGTGGTTAGTGATTAAAAACATGTCAGGTTAAAGTGGGATCTCCTTAGTAATTAATGAACCTTTGCAAAAATGTACTTGCTTTATATTGAACGTATCCTTTTTACTTTTTCTTATGGGTAGGAGTTTATTTTGAGATTAGTCTGTAGAAGAATGCATGTGATATAGAGGATAGTTAGAGTTATTTAGTTATTTAGGTTACTCTGCGGTGGCTGTTAATGGGATGGTACAGGGCACATAGCATTGCTATATCAACTAGTATACTCTTTTTAACAAAGAAAGTTGGAAAAGATGACTTTCCAGTCTATAGAAAAAGCATCTGAAGAGGTGGCTCAGCAGTTCAGAGCACTGGCTGCTCTTGCAGAGGACCGGGTTTGATTCCCAGCACCCTCGTGGCAGCTCACAACCACCTGTAGCTCCCGCTCTGGGAGATATGATGACCTCTTCTGGCCTCTTCGGGCATAGCATACACACACAGTACACTTGGATACATACCAGCAAAACACTCACAAAATAAAAACAAACAAGTCTTTTGATTCCCAGTCTATAGAAAAAGTAACAAAATTTTCTTTTTGCCACATAAAGTTATCATCTTAGGTGTTAATTTTATGCAAAATATTATTTGCTATCTTAATATTAAAAGTGATTAGCTAGTAGTCAACTCATGACATAAATAAAACAAAGTTTTGTATTATTTATTAAATTCACTTTGTAATTTAACTTTTATAACTTTCTGATTTATATTCTATAGGTAACTGAAGAAGACTTAAGAAGTCTCATGTTTGGGGATTATATGAACCCTGATCTTGAAGGAGATGATCGAACTTACATTGAAATTCCAAATATTAACCAGTTTAATGATGTTGTTGACCAGTGTCTGGATGAGTACAATCAAACTCACAAGAGAAGAATGAGTCTTGTTGTGTTTAGGTACCTATGTTTTGCATTTATGTATGTGTTGGATACTTTGTTTCTGAATTTTCCTGAGTATTAAAACAGAAAATATAGTAAATACCTATCCTATGTATTACAATATAAAACATCAGGATTTTATTAAGTTGCCTGTTTCAGCCAACAGTTCCCTTAATCTGTGTTAATAAAAAGCAGCTCCTGGTTTTCCGGTCAGAGTGTGGAGCTCAGAGGACAGCTTCCAGGTGTCCATCCTCCCCCTCCCACCTCGTTTAAGACAGGACCTGTTTGCCGCTGCATCAGCCCCGCTAGCTGGCTTCATGAGCCTCTGGGATTCTCAGATCTGTGCCCCCATCTCCCGTTGGTGTGCTGGAATACCAAATGTTTGTGGCATCCAGCTGTTATGTGAGTCTGGAGATTTGAACTAAGGTCATCAAGCTTGTGAGGCAAGAACTTCCCCAGCCCCAGCTCCTGCATGCTGTAGTTTTTCAGTAAATTTTGTGTATATTTATAGCACAACATGATGTTATAAAATACTTATAATAAAAAGGTAAGGAAATGTACATGTATTGCTATGGATAATAACTTATTTTTTGTAGGTATGTTTTGGAACATTTATCAAGAATATGCCGCATTCTAAAGCAGTCTGGCGGAAATGCGTTGCTTATCGGGCTTGGAGGAAGTGGTCGGCAGTCTTTAACTCGTCTAGCCACCTCCATGGCAAAAATGCAGATTTTCCAACCAGAAATTTCTAAGAGTTACGGGATGAATGAGTGGAGAGAGGATATGAAGGTAAAATTATGAAGATATCTAGTGTGAAAAATGATGATAGTTCATTCTTGGACTAGTAAAAGGGGAGTCAGCCTGTGCAGCTGTGTATATTTGGGTAGTTATGGCAATACTGTCCTATCCATTGGGTGCCTGCTGTGAGTGGTGGACACCTCCTGAGTGCTTTATTTACATAATCTCCTTCCATAGGGACAGCACTGAGATGCAGCAGGTATAGTTATCGCTGTTTCACTGTTGAGGACACTGAAGCTAAAGGAAATTATATTATGTTTTATAAAGCAGAACAAGGCTTTCTAATGCAAGTTACCACCGTTGCCACTGATTCTGTCTTCATCCTGGTTTGAGGAGACTTATTTCACGGGAATATATTATTTCCGTAGGGTCTTGTACAGACAGCAGCAGTTGCTGTGAGTTCATGAGAGCAAAAGCCCTGTCATGTCCACCACAATCTCCCAACAGTCATTCCCAGCTTATGGCACTTACAGTCAATCTCCTCCCTCTTCTGTGATGTTTCCTGAGCCTAGGGAGAAGGGAGTGATATGGGCTGAACACCGAAGTCACTTATTCTCTGCACCTTAGTAGTTGTGAGTCTGTGTAATGACCATCCACTATAATAAGAAAACTCTCTAATGAGGGATGAGAGCCAGACTAATCTGTGAGGAAAAGGATAAGTATTTAGGAGGCAATGTAATACTGTCTTTGTTAGGGTTTCTATTGCAGTGACAAAACACCATGACCTCAGGCAAGTTGAGGAAGAAAGGGTTTATTTGGTTTACACTTCCATATTGTTGTTCATCATCAAAGGAAGTCAGGGCAGGAACTCAAACAGGGCAGGAACCTAGAGGCAGGAGCTGATGCAGAGGCACTGGAGGGGTGCTGCTTACTGGCTTGCTTCCCATGGCTTGCTCAACCATGGAACCCTGGACCACCAGCCTAGGGATGACACTGTCCACAATGTGCTGGGCTCTCCCTCATTAATCACTAATTAAGAAAATGCCCTACAGGATTGCCTACAGCCTGATCTTGTGGAGGCATTTTCACAATTGAGGTTCCCTCCTCTAGAGGACTTTATAGCTTGTGTCAAGTTGGCATAAAACTATCCAGCACGAATGTTATGTCCAGGTATCAAAAATAACACTAGAAGGTTATTTCCCCAGGGAAAATCACCTTCCCAACCAAGGACTGTTGGGCAAGTTTACAAGTACCATGTATGAGTTCCCTCCTGTGGATCAGGCCTTACATCCAATCATAAAACTGTTGGTTATCCCCTGCACCCCATAATATTCATGCCACTGTTTCACTATTGGGCATTGTGGTTCACAGGGTTCACAACTGTTGATGACCTTTCCTCTCACAGTAGCCTACATAGCACCTTTCAGTTACTATGAAAGCTAGCTAGCAGGGAGAAAGTTTCCAGTCAATATTAGGGGCTTACCATCAAGTTCTGATGAGTGACCAAGGGTAGGGACAATAGCCTGTATTGTTGGGGGGGGGGGCATCCCTGGGAAGTCCCTGCTCAACAACTTCAAGGGAGGTAACTCATACCAGAGACTGGACTTTTTGTTTGATTAACTTAATGGCTTCTGGGAAGAACATTATTATATCACTTAATTTTAATCCTGGCTGTATCTAAAAATCTCCTAAGAAGTTCCTGAAATTTTAACAGACCTATGCAAATTAGCTCTATCAGACTACTAAGTCCATGTTTTTATTTAAGGTGGGAATTTTGTTTACAATTGGCCAAAAACAAATGGAAAAAAAAACAAACAACCTAGCTCAAGCTATCTTAAGCAGAAGAGGCAGTTATTGATTTATAGGACGTAAGTGCTCAGAAGTGGACAGTCATTTAACTTGTTTCAATCTAAGGGCCCAGATTAGAAATTCTCTATACTCCTGGATGTGTTCTTCATTTGTCTCACTTCTCCAGCTGGCTCAGTCCGTGAGGCAACACAGTTGACCCAAGTATTACTGGCCTTTGTAAGCATCCTTCTCAGTGCAAGGGCTGTGTGTTGTCTGTCTCAATCCTTAAGGTAATAGTTTGACTGGGTCCTTCTTAATCACATGCCTCTGATCCAATTGTTATGTCTAGGAGCTTGAGGCCACTAAGTCATTTGTGTTGTCCACCTACAGTGTGGGAGAAATGGAGTTCCTGATTGACAGCCCCACCAGAATCAACGTACCCTTAAACCCATGCATAAACAGAAGGGGAAGCAAAACCTACACAAGTTCACTGCATTCTGCTTATAAGTGCATTTTCCCTTTAAGACCTTGTTAAAAAATGTAGGCATGAAGGGCCAGAAGACAGTCTTTCTGATCACAGACACTCAGATTAAAGAGGAAGCTTTCCTAGAAGATGTTGACAGTGTGCTCAATACTGGTGAAGTTCCTAACATTTTTGCAGCAGATGAAAAGCAAGAAGTAATGGAGGTAAGTGCTTTTGGGGAGTCCTGCTGTCAGCACAGGAATTTTCTTATCATGAGCAGTTTGCTGTGCTCTTTAGGATACATACATCTTATATAATTAAGCAATTAAATAAATATAGCTTATACAATTTAAATTATAAGTTTAAATTAGTTTAACACATCATTTTGGTGAATTTTAAATTCTAGCTTCATTGTAAGTCAGAAATTATTTTATAATTGTCTTCATAAAATAGCAATTGTTTTACATGTTTTGTGATACTTAGCATGCTTATGATTGGTTAAAGTTTATCATCTCTTAAACTGGTGAGAGATCCAGAGCTGGATGTGGTGGCATAGACCTTTAATCCTAGCACTCAGGAGACTGAAGCAGAAGGATCATGAGTTTGATGTCAGCTTGAACTATATTTTGATTTTGTTTTGTTTTGTTTTTTTGAGACAGGGTTTCTCTGTATAACAGCCCTGGCTGTCCTGGAACTCACTCTGTAGACAGGCTGCCTAGAACTCACAGCAATCTACCTGCCTCTGCCTTCTGAGTGCTGGGATTAAATGCATGCACCACTACTGCCCAGCTTTTGAACTATATTTTGAGATGTTAATCTCAAAAACAGAACAAAGAAATAAACAATAGACACAGGAAGAATGAAAACATGACTGACATCTTACTTGATTAGTTGTATGGCTTTCTGCTTCTCCAGTATAGTTTTCAAAAGTCTTACTAAACTATCTTTTCTTACAGTTCTAATATATATATATATATGAAAGTTAGGTTTTCTGATCTAAATGACAAGATACAATTGTGTAGCACATACTACTGTCAACTGTCAGATACTTTGATCCCATTTCTAAGACTTACTCCTTTTTCGTTGACTCGATTTACTTTTATCCATGGAACTTATTACTTATATCTGGATGTTTCCTCCTGGAGTGAAATGGACTCGCCCTGGTAGTCTAGGCCCTCTGCTTTTGCCTTCTATGAAATAGGAGCACAGAGAGCAATTCCCCCTACATAGGGTTATAATGAGGTGAGGGAATCACACAAAATAAGCACTTACATAGTGTTTAACACTTAGAAACCCTTCAGTAAATGAAATGTTACTAGTTTGTGGCATGGGTTGAAAAGAAAAAAATGTTTTTGCGTTTACCTAGCAATACTAGTGCTGTAATCAGGACGGCTCAAGAATGATGATGTTCCCAAATAATAGGAAGAATTCATTCTCATATTCCCAAACAAAGAATAGTCACCTGTGGGGAGTGAGATGCAGTTGGAGTTTTCCTGACCCACCTGCCTGCTCCCAAATAACCATTTTAAATTAACCTATATTCCTTATTTATGCTCTGCCATGTGGTGGTACCTTTATTAGCATGACATGTTCATTGCCTGTTCTCTCTGTGTCTGCTTGTGACTCCAGACTCTGCCTTTCTCTCTCTTAGAATTCTCTCTGTGTCAGGCTGTCTCACCCAATCTCTTCCCACTCAGCTATTGACCAATTAGGTTTTTTTATTAACAATGAGAGCAGTACATGTTTATAGTGTACAAATATTGTTCCACAGCATTTCCTCCTATTTGTCTAATTAAAAAAGAAGGTTTTAACCTAATAAAATTATGTACAATAAAAACAGTTATCAAGTAAGAATAATAGTCACAATATCCAGTCTATCTGCATTTGGCAAAAATTAGAGAAAATTACTCCATTATCTGTCCTATCTCTGTGAGTTCAAAGTTTTACATCTAATTTGCTTTCTATCATAACTAAGGAAAACTATAAGTTTAACTACTTAGTCTTTAACTCTGTCAAAGACCCCAGAAAGATGAAATGTTACCCAACTGACAGAGACATCAGGCTGCCTGGACAGTCACCCAAATTCCTCTGTAATGTTGAGGCATCCAACTCTGGCCTATAGGCCTGGCATATATGACAGACTTTTCTGTGAAGCAGGGAATTTTGAAGGACTGTCCTACCTTGTCTTGGCAAAGTTTGGCAATTGCCTTTCTGGCATCCTGCTGGTCCAGGTTGGAAAGTATACTGTCAGCAACTGAGGCAAGGACAGTTGCTTTGCCCATGTGGCTAGCTTTTGCCATAAAGAAAACAAATTCCATATGGAGTTTCTTTGATGCCCATCATCTTCTCTGAAGTAGATTGGTGCTGCCAGGAGCAGATGTGTCTCACTGTCATGAAAAGCCTTAGGTTATTAGACGTATGAAATACCTTATTCTGTAGGTCTTTGAAGTGTTTGAAGACCATCTATCTATCTAAATATATCTGTATATGACCTTGAAAACATACCTAACATGACTGTAAGTTTTACTATTACAGGTGGCTATTAATTTGTATTTCTTAATTATATATTACATTTTAAATGAGCTGCATAAACAGAATACCTTAAACAAGAGTATAAATATACATACAGTATAACAAAATTAACTTTAAATTTGTATCAATAAACCAAAATCTATACCAATGTAAAATATGTAAGATTGGGCTGGAGTGATGGCTCAGTGGTTAAGAGCACTGACTGCTCTTCCAGAGGTCCTGAGTTCAATTCCCAGCACCCACATGGCAACTCACAACTGTCTGTAACTACAGTTTCAGGGGACTCAACACCCTCACACAGACATACATGCAGGCAAAACACCAATGCACAGGAAATAAGAATAAATAAATTATTTTTTAAAATATGTAAGATTAATAGTTTTGTATTAAAGTAGATTCAATAATCTATCCTTTTATCCTGTCATTTCTATATCCCCCCTCTTTTCTTTTTAGAACAAGATCCCTGAATCTAATCTCCTTTGTTCAGCTTTTTTCCTGACCATTACCAATAACAACTTGTAACCAACTCCCCTTAAATGATAATAAATATCCATAACCCACCTTTTGGGAATGTGGGCATAGTTCTCTAGACTGCTTCCTGTTTTTTGTGGGTACTGTTATCTTTGGGGGACCCTGAGAAAATTTAGGATTATGGTCAAGTCCTGACTGGAGTATTATGTGAAGCTGTATCATATCAACCAGCAGCCTTGAAGCTGTTCTGGATACAGAATTCTGAGGAGACTATAACAAGCATTTTGAAATGCTGGATCACCTGGGCCATCTGTTTTCATTGGTGTTTGGTCCCCTTGCTCTGAAAATACATAAAATTTTAAAGGTAAAAATATCTGCATTAATACAAGTATAGACTGTGCATTGTACGTAACTCAGCCAAAGATGATTTTTTTTGTTATATGTTTGAACAGGTAAAATATACATCACATGTCTTGTAGTTCTTCTAGGTTTATTTCTTTATATTTATAGCCAGGATTTCAGGGTGTCTTCCTCAATCGAACCTGACTTTTTTTTTTAACCCAGAATGAATCCACAGCTTCTCATTTCCTGTAGAAATAAAGTATAACTTCTCTCCCAAAGTAACACATCTTTTGACTTAAATTTTGAAATCAAGATTTTTTTAAATAGATAGGTTGGTTGAATCTAGCAGTTTTTATAATTCAGTGTCTCTTAGCAGCCAAAAAAAAAAAAATCAAAGACAACACAATAACATACAGCATCCAGTCTCTCTGTGTATTTTATATCTTTACATGGCTTATTATTACTCTATTCCCTTTTTAAGGACTTTCTCTACCCTTTTTCTCTTCTCTCCCAAGCCTACATATATTTTTAAACACACTGTAACCCATTTGGAGGGTTTTTTTTTCTATCTGAATCTGTCTTACTGCATATCTGTAACCTTTTCTGTCTACATGAGCAAAAACCCCAAACCCACCATGCAGCTTGCTGGTGGAGCTTGCACTGGTAGCTTAAACCTACAGGCAGCAGCTGAGAGAGATGCCTCTCTGCACCACTGCCCGTGTGAGATACTGCAAGAACCCACCATGTGGCTTAGCTATGGTGTACTGGTAGCTGCCAGGAGATGTATCTCTGTACTATGGCCGGCACAAGAGACATGAGACTAGGAAGCTGAGTTTGGCTCTGTTTTTGTGTGTTTAGAACCTTTTTTAAGCTTTTTCAGGTCTTATGTGGATCTACGCCCCACATTGTGTGCCATCTGTAGTTGAAGTTTTCCTGTCCCAACTGCCTGCTTCCAAATAACCAACATGGAGATAACCTATCTTCCATATTTACACTCTGCCATGTGGCAGTGCCTTTATTGGTATAGCACATTCATCTTCTGCTCCCTCTGTATCTGCTTATGACTCCAGACTCTGCCCTTCTTCCTCCCAGAATTCTCTCTGTGTCAGGCTGTCTTGCCCAATCTCTTTCTGCTCAGCTATCAACCAATCAGTTTTATTAACAATGAGAGCAATATATATTTGCAGTGTATAAATATTGTTTCACAGCTGTGAGATTTCTTTAGCTTTGCCAGACTTTCCTGCTTGCCTTAGCTATTAACTGTTTATTATTATTTTCTTATTAAACTTTTCTCTACTTCACTATCTTATTTTATATTTGCATATTTTAGACATGCTTTTAAAATGTTTTATTTTTATTTGTGTGTATGTGAGTGTGTGCCAGTACCCACCTCAGATCCCCTGGAACTGAAGTTACAGGCAGTTGTGAGCCACCAGACATGGGTGTTGTTTTAAATAATTTGCTGAGTCCAGTTAGTGCTGCCAGCATGTACTTAGGAAGGGGCCATACACTGGGGCATAGGCAGCCTCCAGTGGCCATGCCCCTGAATAAAATTGACTCTCCCTTCTCTAGCACCAGTCAGTTGCCAAGAGCACCTCAGGTATGAAGACTAGTGAGCCCTTACTTCATCCATACTGGAATGTTGACTGGCTTGATTTTTGTGCAGGTAGTTACAGCTTCTGTGAGTTCACTAGGGTGATTCATGACCAGAAGACAGCATTTCACGGCACTCCACTCTGCATTCCTTTCATTTTTTCCATGATGGTGATGTTCTCTGAGCCTTGGTATGTGGGTAGGGGCACATGATAGAGATGTCCCATGTAGGTCTATGGACTCAGAAGTGTCTTGACCTGTGGTTAAGAGCACTCACATAATACGTGTTTTGTTTTCGTTATTTTAGTATGCATCCAAACTACTAGGTTTCTTTATGACATTGCGCTTTGCCCGTCACCTTCCCTTGGATCTTTTCCTCCCTCCAGATAGTCTCCTTTCTGCTTTAAGTTCCACATTTGAGAGAGAACTTCCAATATTTGTCTTTTTTCTTTCCCTCCCATTATCCTGTCATTCTTCTCACCCTTTCTTTAGACTCCTTTCTCCATATTTCTACTGTACATCATGTGTATTACACACACACATATAAAATCTAGATTTTGCTTATGGGAGAAAGCATGCTTTCAATATTTGTCTTTCTGAGTCTGGCTTTACTTTGCTGTTTGAAGGTTACATAAAATCCAGTGTAAAGTCACAAGGCTGTTTTGTGAGTTCAGTCAGTTTCTTACTGATGGATATTGCATTCATTTCCATTATTCCTCTAAAAACAATGTTGCACGTAGGCCCGCATTGAATCTTGGTGGGTTTTTCCGATTATCTTTACCAGGTAAATTCTTGACAGATATTTGCTTTTAAACATCCAGTGGTATAAAAATAAAAATTTAAATACAATTCATACAAACCTCATACTCTGCTCTCTGATCATCTCCTTATATTAATCCGTTTTTATTCACAAGGTTTCTGTTTTCTATTCTGTAGGGTGTCCGTCCAGTAGCTCAGGCTGGCAATAAACACGATGAACTCAGTCCCTTAGCCCTGTTTGCTTTCTTTGTGAATCGCTGCAAAGATAATCTTCACATCGTTGTGGCCTTCAGCCCCATAGGAGATGCCTTTCGCAATCGTCTGAGACAATTCCCATCCCTCATCAATTGCTGTACTATTGATTGGTTTCAGGTTTGTTTCATTTGGTTTTGAGGGAGCAGAGTTGCTAATTCTGAAAATCTTACCAAAACCATATTTAAGCTTGACTAATATTCAGCAAGTGTTCATTGATCAGTTACTATAATGATGGGCATCGTATTTAGCACCAGGAGCTGATAAGGCTATGTGTTGCCCAGAAAGAATTCATAGTCTGGACTAGAAGAGACAAAAAACAATAGTAAGTAAAAACAGAGGCATAATGGTGATATGCAAAGTGTATACTGATTAAGATAGTGATTTTTTGAAGTATGAAAATAAATCAGTTATATAGAAGGGTGGATTTGGAACCATAGGATAGTGTGTGTGTGTGTGTGTGTGTGTATTTAACAAAATGTGTAATTATGAATATATGTTGTATATAATGTGATTAGTCCAAATTTCTATTATACTTTTATGTTAAATAACTAACTAATTCTTCCCATTTGAGGAGTGTGTATGTGTGTGTTTAATACTATGGAGTAGGCCTCCAATCTAATCAAAAAGTTGTAGAAAACCTCACCATTGCACCAGTAGCACATCATGCTCTAGACTATATTTTTTTTAGTTATTTACATTTAATTTAATTTATTTTATGTGTATGGGTGTTTTGCCTGCATTCATACCTGTGCACCCAAGAAAGCCAAAAGAGGCATCAGATTCCTGGAACTGGAGTTAAAGACCATTGTGAGCTGCCATGTGAGTGCTGGGTCCTCTAGAAGAGCAGCTAGTACTCCTAAACAAAGAGAAGTGTGTGTATGTGTGTGTGTGTGTGTGTGTGTGTGTGTGTGTGTGTAAGGTGTAAGGTGACTGGATTTGGTCCTCATAATTACGGAGTCTTACAGTTGTCAAGATCTTTAGTCCACAAGCTGGAGGTCTTAAAGAGTCAGTGATACAGTTCTAGTATGAAGGCCATGAATCTCAAGACTTCAAAGATCTCCGGTTTTACTTCATTTCTTATGTCAACAACAAAACCAATATGGCAGCCTGAGAGCAGTCAGAGAGGAGAATTTCCTCCTTATTTGGAAGAAGAGCAACATTTTTCTTCGGTTCAGGGCTTCTCCTGATTGAAAGAGGTTTGCTGACATTAGGGTGGTGGATTGTACCTCTAATCCCAGCACTCGGGAGGCAGAGGCAGAGGTAGGTGGATCTCTGAGTTCAAGGCCAGCCTGGTCTACAGAGTGAGGTCCAGGACAGCCAAGGCTGTCCCCAAAAACAAAATACAAACTGTAGCCAGACTTTTCTTTCCTGCTCACCAGTTCCCAAATAATGAGCACAGAGACTTAATACTAATTATAAATGCTCAGCCAATAGCTCAAGCTTGTTACTACTTAACTCTTACAACTTAAATTAGCCCATTTTTATTAATCTACATTCTGCCATGTGATGTTACCTCTCTTTCATCTTGCACCTCCTGTTTCCTCTCCCTGTCTCACTGGCGACTTCTCTGACTCCACCTTTCTTCTTCCCAGTGCCCTTAGTCTGGTTTTCCCACCTAACCTTACCCTGTCCAGCTACTGGCCAGTCAGCTTCTTTATTAAACCAATCACAGCATAATTTACACAGTGTACAGAAGGATTATTCCACAGTAACAAACAAAACAAACAAGCAACAAAAAAATCTTAAAATGTGCTCTTCTCTAAAAGGAAAAAATTACAAGCACCTTGTTGAAACTGAGTGAAAGGAAATCAGGAAAATACGCCAATGAAAAAGTAAAGAAGCATAAACTGTTTAATTAAACACTTAAAATATTTGTTGTCAAGTATTGTTTTAGGCACTGGAGATCCAGCAGTGATAAAAAGAAAGTCCTTCCTTATATGGATTTTATAATTCTATCAAGGGTTGAATGGAAGCCAATAGTAGACAAATGAGTAAATGGTGTGAGAGGTCTTAGTAAGTTCTGAGGACACACTCACTACAAGAGGTTGAATAGTGACAGTAAGAAGGTTGTTCTAGAAAGAGTGTTCCAGGAACACCTTTATGATCCTTTGGGATATAAATATGAAGGAAGTGAGAGAGCAAGCCATGTGAAGGTCTGAGAAAACAGAGTTCCGGTCAGAGGAAACAGAGAAGGCCTGGAACAAGATCACGGTTGGCATAGATCAGGACAGAGCAGAAGAAGCATTTCACTGATGTGGAAAAGACTAGCTAAGAAGAACTTCAGCTTTGGATATTATGATAGGGATTATGAAGGACTTCTAAGGACAGAAATCCAAATTAAGTATGTTTTTTCCCTTTTCTCTCCTGTGGGAAAAGAGACTAACTGATATTGAGTAGACAGTTAGCATCTTCGACAACTGACATGCTAAAGCTGAGATGCCTAATGGACATCTAAGTAGAGGAGTGGGTGAAAGTGATATAATTATGTTCTTAATATGTAATGTGTCATTAAACCTTGTTTACTATTCTTATTTTTATTTTAATATGTAAAGAAATCTCAAAAATATCGAGACCCCAGTCTACTTAATTCTGTTTTCCTCATTAAAGTTTCAACTTCATAACCCTAAACTCTTCTTCTATATGAAGTCACTACTTACATTGTTGGATTGAGACTGCTCAGCTTTTCAAAAATAATTTATTTATTTTTCTTTTATGTGCATTGGTGTTTTGCCGGCATGTATGTCTGTGTGAGGGTGTCAGATCTTGGAGTTACAGACAGTTATGAGCTATCATGTGGGTGCTGGGACTTGAACCCAGGTCCACTGGAAGAGCAGCCAGAGCTCTTAACCACTGGAGACTGCTCATCTCTAATAAAATTTTCTTCTCCTTTCCAGCCATGGCCTGAAGATGCTCTTGAACGTGTAGCTGTGAATTTCTTAGAAACCCTGGAGCTTACTGAGATTGAGCGGAAAGAGATAGTCCCGATCTGTAAACACTTTCATACTTCCATTATGACCCTTTCAGAAAGGTTAATAGTAATGATACTTAAAATTATGCAAATGCCTTGTATTTTAAGTGCCTTGTATTTTCTACGAAAGTTCAACATTTTGATATTATTTGTCTTCTAATCTTTCTGGTTATTTAATTAGTTGAAACCCTCAGCTAGGAAGTAATAGAAAGGAAGAATTTATTATGAAGGTCCACGAATGTCTCACAAAGATCTGAAAAACAACCAGAAGAAGTTAGAATCTGCGAAAAACATACAAGTGTTTTTTTCTCGATATGTATCACTGCTTCCCTATGGGCATTTCCTTTCTTCCTCTTTGTGTTTAGAGGAAGCTGTCTGCCTCTTTGCTTTTGAACATACTTCTTGCAGTTTTAGGTAGAGGGAGAAGCTAGCCAATTATTTCTAGCTTCCTGCTCCACATTTATCCCAAAGTGTGATTATCATTGTGTCTAGTGCCTGATCTAATCAACAATGGTTAGTGTGGCAGATTTCTTAGGGAAAACACTACTACTAAGACACTGGGTGAAAGTTATAGAAAAGGTGAGCTAATTGGATGGTCAGGGGAGGGTAGATACCTCAATAGTGAGTGTTATAACTATTGATCTCTAAGTCCTTGTTTCATAGAGACATGAACTTAACTGCTGTTATGTTGCCCATCTAAAGTCTGCATACTTGTGTATCTTATGTATATCCTTCCGTGTGTGTGTGTGTGTGTGTGTGTGTGTGTGTGTGTGTGTACCAGTCTTGTGTGTGTGGCCTTATACATTCAGTCAACATGTAACATGCCATGAAACTCATACTTGTCCCATTTGCAGTTCCCTTTCTGGATGCTTGCCTACCTCATTCAATAGCTTGAATGTCTTATAAATCTAGAGCTTCCTGGTATATGACATAGAAAAAGAAAGACTGTTTTTTTTTTTTTTTTTTTTTTTTTTTGCTGTAGTTCACCCTTTATACACACCTTTGTTGATTTGTGCTTTTTAAATGTGTCATTGGTCTTTGATATTTTTTTCAGGTAAGAATTTGGAATGTGGTTATGTATAGATTTCTGGAGTTTCAGAAAGTTAAAATACTTAGCATGTTCTGCATAAACCTTAACCTTTATTCATAATTGCCTATGGTTAATGCTATGCTGAATTTACATGATTGTGAAATCCATTACTTATACTGTTGTCTGTTGCCCCTTTTTTAGGTTCTTAGAAGAGTTAGGACGACATAACTATGTTACCGCTACTTCTTATCTCGAACTTATTGGCTCGTTTCGGCAACTGTTGACTAAGAAACGGCAAGCTGTCATGGAAGCCAAACAACGCTACGTGAATGGACTTGACCAGTTAGCTTTTGCCGAGTCTCAGGTAAACTTGAGAAGCTTCCAAAATAATAATATATACTGATAAATGCAAAAAATAATAACAGAAACAAGAGCAACTGTTTGTTGACTGTAAGTTACAATTACAGGTTCTGTCATATATTTCACATACACTATCTCAGTTACTCTCTTAGCAACGCCAGAGGTAGTCACTCTTATGTCCTCATTTTATAGATGAGTAAGTTTTAGAGAAACTCATTAAGTTGCCCAGACCACAGAGACTCAAATACATTCTGTTTATTTTTAAATAATTTGTTGTCATCTGAAAATATAAGAAATCTATTTTGGCTTTCTATTGTAGCAGGTGTTAAATATAAGATGGGCTTTTTCTAATGAGTCCAGTGCTATTAATACTTGCTAGTGTTTTATTTGTATACCATAGTATAATGAGAATACCTGAGCTGACATCTTTTCTGGTTTCGTTTCCTCCATGGCCACTTGTTCCAGTGCCCTGTAAAATACTTAAAAGATTCATAATCTTTTGTGAACAGGACTGGATATGCTATCGTGGTTCTTTTTATCATGCAAAGAACTGGGAAAATTAGGATTTCTCATGGCCAGCATTGTATGATGCATTTAAATTTATAATTTCTCTGTCAGCTGTTACAGCAGTGAAAACTTAATGACAAACTGTCTGTCTAGGTTGGGGAAATGCAACTGGAGCTCGTTGAACTGCAGCCCAAATTGGAGGAAGCTAAAATTGAAAATGCACGTATGATGCAGGTAGGAAATCAGTATTTTTCTTGATGTCAAAAAACAATTGAATTGTGTAACACTAGTCTTGAAACTAACCCTTAACTTTTTGTTACTAGACCCTATGGAGTTTATGCTCTTCTACTGACTGGGTATCTCACGGGTTCTCTATGCTTGTCACTTTCAGAGGCTGGTATGAAACCCATCTCCAAATAAGGCCGCATTTATATTCTCATTTTAGACCTATCTTTCTTTCTTTTTGCTTTGTTTTAGACCTTTTTTTCTTTCTTCCTTCCTTTATTTCTTTTTTTCTTTCTTTCTTTTTGATTTGTTTTGTTTTGAGTCAGGGTTTCTCTGTGTAACAGTCCTGGCTACCTGGAACTCACTCTGTAGACCAGGCTGCCTCACAGAGATCCTCCTGTCTCTGTCTTCCTGGGATTAAAGGTGCACACCACCATTGCCCAGCTAGACCTATCTTTTTTTTTTTTTTCACCACACTTCGTAGCCAGTGTTGGTTCGAACTTCTAGAACCTGACACTGGCAGTGTATTTTAGGCATGTTTAAGTACAGCACAATTTGGAACAGTTTCCTGGTGTAACATAATCCTGTGTGCAGAAGGAGGCACAATTACAGCGAAATTCTCTCAAAGTTCATGTCACTTCTTCCATGAAGATGGGTTCTAGAGACCGGCTACATGTATTACCTTAAGAGCTGTCTTAGTTAAGGTTTTCATTGCTGTGGAGAGAGAGCAGCATGCGGACAGACATGGTGCTGGAAAAGGAGCTGAGAGTTCTACATCCTTGATCCAAGGCAACAGGAAGTGAACTGAGACACTACATACTTCCTCCAACAAGGCCATAGCTATTCCAACAGAGTCACACCTCCCACTCTCTTTGGTAGACCTATCTTTTTGTTTTAAAGTATTTTATTAGGCTTTTTTTAGAATTTCATACATTGTATTTTAGTTATCTTCATTCCCCTCTCCATCTTCTCCCAGATGCACTCCCCTTTATATACCCACCCAACTTCACGTCCTCATTTTTTTTAACTCATTGAGTCCTATTAGTGCTATCTATAGACTCCTAAATACTAGAGTTATGTTAGACCTACCAGGGGCCAAAGGATTGTAGGAGCCAGAGGGGTTAAGGACACCACAAGTAAACTCACAGAATCAACTAACCTGGTTTCATAAGGGCTCACAGAGACTGGACCAACAAATAACCAGGGACCTGCATGGGACTGACCTGGGCACTCCTCATATGGGTTACAGTTGTGGGGCTTGGTCCCCTTGTGGGACTCCTGATGTTAGGAACAGGGGCTGTCTCCGACTCTTTTTATAGGCTTTTGGCACTCTCCTCCTCATGCTGGGTTGCCTTGCCCAGCCTTAGTGCATGGGGAGGTGCTTGGTTTTACTGCAACTTGATATGCCATGTTTAGTTAATACTCATGGGAGACCTGCCCTTTCCTGGGCAGAGGCAGAGGAGGAGAAGATTAGGGGATGAGAACAGAGGGGATATGGGGAAGCTGGGTGTGGGTAGGCTGTAGCTGAGAGGTAAAGTAAAAAAGAATAAAATTTTTTAAAAAAGAAAGCAAGTAATTCTCTCTCTTCCAACATCTATCAATTACCAATAACCCTCAGCTAGGGATTGTCATTGTGTGAGCTTCCAAGTGGCTTGCGCGTGCTCTCACAGTTGTTGAGTTCATATATGCCCTGTTGTGTCCAGAAAACAGGTTTCCTTGTAGTCATCTACTGCCTCTGACTCTTACAGTCTTTCTACCCCCTCTTCTACAATGATCTCAAACCTCAGAAGGGGAAGGCTGTGACATAGAGGCTTCTCTGATGAGATCTGAGGGCTACATTAATCTTTGGTTAGGATGAGAAGTTGTTAGGAGTCAACAGAGTAATAGTGATGGGTTCTCATCTACAACCTAGGTGGTTCTTGATCCTACCAGCAGTGCCAAATGTGGGTTGCATCTTGTAAATCGGGCTTTAAATGGTATCAGAAAGTATTTGACTACTCTCCTGCCATTCTCCCATTGTTGTACCAGTGAGACTTTCTTGACAGGCAGGTCATTACGGTAGCTGGCAGGGTTCACAGCTAGATAAGATTGATAATTATTTTTCTCTTCTGGTAACACGCATAGCACCTTCCAGCACTATGAAAGCTGGCCGGTAAGGGATGAAATTTCCAAGTTAAACACCAGCTTGATTTCTTCGTGTTCTTTGCTCTGAGTATGGGTGTCTTCACCAACAGGGTCTTACCATGAAGCTCTGGAGGGTCACCCAGAGCAGTGATAGTAGAGCCTCTTATATTTAGGTGTCAGTGGAACCTTACTGGCCAACAAATCCTATAGAGGTAGCACATTCCCGGCACTGGGCTTTTTGTTAACCTGTGGTTAGTAGGGCATTATTTTAGGGCAACTGCATTGAAGTTCTCTGTGTGTGTAAATGTTTATATTTTAGGAGCCTTCTGCAATAGTAGTTTTCATGTGGTTTTCTTTTCAGAAAGTCTTTAATGTTAATTATCCCTCCCTGTACTTTTTCCACTAACCAGCCTCCCATCCCCAACCCCGTTTGACCATTCCTGTCCCATTATTCCTCTTTCTTCTTTGTATCACTGCATTCTGTCTTCCCTCCTCTGAAATCTTCTCCCTCTCCATTCCCTTATTAATTTCCTGATATCTGTGGTATTCTGAATGAGATAAAGCTATCTAAAGATCCAAAACTAACATCCACAAAAGACATATGACATTTGTCTTTCTGGGTTACCACTCAGAATGATTGTTTCCAGCATTATCCATGTATCTTCGAACTTCATAACTTAATTTTTCATAACAAATCTTTCTACTATCCAAAATGATGTGTTGGATTCCCTAATTTTCAAATAGTTTTTGTCTCTAGGCTTGAAGAAGCAATACATTACTTGAAAATCTGTCTTTATTTTTACCTCATGTCTTTTCTTTAGATTATTGAGATAGAGTCTGCACAAGTAGAAGCAAAAAGAAAGTTTGTGAAATTGGATGAAGAGATAGCCAGTGGGAAGGCAGAAGAAGCCCAGGCTCTGAAGAATGAGTGTGAGAGTGACCTGGCTGAGGCCATTCCTGCCTTGGAAGCAGCTCTGTCTGCACTGGATACTCTGAAGGGAAGTGTTTGAATTTGCCACAAGGAAGCAATATGCAGGTCTTTGGTTAGCATGCTCTGGCTCTGTTTTGCTGGGTTGTATTGTTTATTTGTCAAGTTAAGTGAAACTTACGTCTGAACAGTTCTTCTTTGATACAATGTTATATGTACATACTTGCTTTTCCTAAGTTGTATCTAATTTTCAATCAGGATAGTTTAGTGGGAATGGAATGAGTAGTCTTTGTGAATCCCAAGAGGCTCTACTCATGGGCCAGAAGGAAAGGAATAAGAGAGGAGGGAAAGAGAAGAACAGGTGTGTCTCTACTTCTGCAGCTTCCTGGATATATGTGCACAGAAAATTCAAAAGTTATGTCTTATGCAGCTGTGAGTTGTACCTTTCTGCAGTACATTGTGTTGTGTGTGACTTTTAAGGCTCTTTACACGAGACCAGAACTACTTCACAATCAGAACAGGAGAGTCAAGAGCCCATTGACTGGGAGGCTGAGAGTATCCAGACCCTATTCCTAGCCTGCATCCTTAGTCATTACCATAATTTTCCATGTGGGAAACCTGACAAGACTATGAACTCAACCAACAGCTAGCTTAGCATTTCACAGGCTCAACCCCTGTGTGACTTTAGTTAGACAGCCTAGTGGTAGCTTTAAGACAAGATTGTTTTAGGGCATTCATACTGATATAAACTTCCTAGTATTTTCACTGTGCCGTGAACTAGGAATTTAAAACCTCAAAAAAAAATTTTGAGAAGCTGAACACAATGTCTCTGAGTGGGGGGCAGTATGTAAAGAACTTGTTTCTAATATTTCCTTCCCTTTCCCGGCTCCCAGCCGCAATATCTGACAAGGAGGATGAACTCCTGTGTGACGAGGAGGAGAATTACGGTCTATAATACTCTAGGCAAATGGAAAATCGCTATAGATTTCCAGAGCATTAAAAGAAGGTGATGCTGAAGCAACATTAAGCAGCTTCTAAAAGGTTTTAGAACTTGAAGATAAAAATGGAGAAGAGGGATTAAAAGCAATGAAACAAGTGGTTAAGATCAATTTCAGCTTGACAAGTTTCCCAGGAATAATGAATAGATTCAAGCAGCTATTGGCATAGATTCAAAATATAGGAACAGGAAATTATTCTGAAAATTCATTAATACTCTTAAATTAATATAAAATGCATTAATATTCTATATTCTCAATTAATTATATTTTAATGCTATCTCCACTTCTAAACAAAATTCTGACTTTTAAAATGTCAAATGGATTGCCTGAGGAATTTTATGAAGCAGCACTGGAAGCTTAGGACCGTGCTCTCAATGGCACACTGTGGTTTAAAACAAACACAAGGCTCAAGATACAGAGAAGAATATGGGAGCTCTAAAATGATTAAGCTAGTTGTATCAGTGCAGCCAGACTGGTGATAGAAATGATGCCCCCCCCCCCGCCCTGGGGGGGAGAGGTAGAGGTACACAGTCATTAGAATGTTCGCCTTGGAGAGTCAAATGCACAGAGAACACAGGCAGATAACAACAGAAACCCTTAAGGCTCTCTATGAGGTCCCTTCTCATCAAGTCTGTCGTCCCTCACAGTGAGGGTGACACAGGGTGACAGCAAAATGCACTTGAGTGGTGAACAGAGAAAGGAATATGCTGATTATTTGGGGAATTACAATCAATCTGGAAGTCAAAATTACCGCTCATTTAAAATATCTGGCCCCAGCAAATATACGGATGAAATTTAAAATAAATCCATTTGATCCACAGAAAGCCAAACCTTACAAAAATTCTAGTAATGATAAATCAAGTCAATGGCTGTCAGAATAATGATATCACTGAATTTGAAATGATTCTTAACACAAATCACAACATCAGGAAGAATGCAATCATAAGAACACACACTGAGATCTTTTACAAAACTCTTATGAACACCAGTGTTCGTAAACTGAGCCTTACACAGGAAGATATTGTCCCTTTATTTCTAAGGAGTTAAACATAGATGTAGTTAATATGGAGGGCTTCCTGATGCAGTTCATGTTAGCTAACATCACTCAATGCCAAATTGATCAAATCAACCAATATCTTCAACTAACAGTCAGAAGAAGGTGGCACATGATACACTATGCTAGGTAAATGGATCGTCCGATTAACTTCTCTCATCTAGGCTGTCAGAGAATAGCTTTTATAGATGTGCTTAAGATCACAGTGCACAGATAGAATCCTCAAAACTCTGAATAAGGCCCCCAAAACAAAACTAGTGTTAGGGGAATGTCCTGGAAGTCACTGGACTGTGGCAGAAGGGCATTATTGGTTAACTGGGTTGTATTTTGAGCTACATTTATCCCAAGAAGAACAGTTTTAATCTCCAGAGAACACCAAACCACCATGGAACTTATGCTACTGGGACATCTTGCTCCAAACACACAGCATCATGAAGAGTTCGTCATGGGCAACATGGGTCCTGTGATTTTTAAATATGCTGACACACTGCCATTGGTTAAATTTTAAAGATGTTTGGCTGCAGAAATTCTCTCACATGTCACCTGTGATGGTTTGAAATGCACACCTCTTTGAACACTTCCTTTTCTCAAGCATAAACGAAAATGTTTGCTGTATTTTGAAAAATATCAGTTCTCTGAAACTATGTCCCAGTATTTTTGTGCCTGCAGTGTCATGAAGATTTAGATGGAAATCTCTGTAGTTGTAGTGACGTATTGGCACTTTGGTTTGGTTTCAAGCAGTACAGTAAACAGTGTAGCTTTGACACTGTTAAAAAACAAAGCAGAATCAACCACAGAACCTATGATTATGTTTCTCTATGCTTCCCACTACATTTAAAAGCCACATGGTGCTTAGTTTCCCTGTAGAGGTTTGTCACCACAGACAAATTTAACAAAACTTTGTTTTTATTTTAAAAATTGTTTTTAGATTATTTCATTTTATGTGCATGAATGTTTTGCTTGTATATACGTGTGCACCATGTCTGTCTGATGCCTGTAGAGGTCAAAAGTGAATGAAAAAAATGAAAAGGAAAAGACATGACTGTTCCTAGGTATAGTGGAGGAGAAAGTTTATTGTCCATATATGGGAGAGCATAGTCGGAGGCAGCGATATCTGGGAGAGTCCAGAGTGGACATGACCAGACTGAGCTGGGACATGTGAGAGAAGGGGAGGAACAGAGAGAGGGGAGAGAGAGGAACCAGGTGCAGCAGCCAGAAGGCCAAAGGTTCAAAAGGGTGGGTAACCAAAATGTCTGGATTATGTAGGGAAGGGCCTCTGGGGAAGGGCAGCATACCCCTTGGGCTGGAGAGTTCAGGATAGAGGGCAGGGTATGCCAGCCATAGTCTAACAGGTAGGGACTGAGGGTTGCTGGGAGAACCTGGATGCCAGGTCCAACTTTGATATGTTAAATAAGCACCTCAGCCATTTGTCTTGGGTTTGAAGCTTAACAAGAAGAGGGTATCAGATCCCTGTATGTGAGCCACCATGTGGGTGCTGAGAACTGAACCCAAAAATCCTTGTTTTTAACACAGACATCATTCTAGGCAACCAAGACCATCAATTTAAGGAACTATTTTATCACTGTGTTCCATGAACTTTCAGACTCTTTTCCAATACAAGAGTCTTAATACCTTCAAACCCTGCCAGTTCAGGTCTTAGCCTCCACCTTCAGTTAGAGTCTGCTGCTGTGTATTTCCTGGTTTGCATTATTAATATGAGTCAGGGTCTGAGTTGATTCTGTTTAGTATGAGAAGTCAAGAAGTTTTAAGGAAATGTATAAATGGATAACAGAATTATTGGAAGAACTACAGAAGAGCTCTTGGAATGATCTACTAAGAATGACCCACAAAGGCAAAGCACAGAACTGGTCTACCAGGAGCTGTTTCTCCAGTAATGAAGCCTACAGACCTTGTCCACATAACTGTACAGCTCCACACTCATCCACAGCAGTGAAACAAATGCCTCACACCAGCCATTCTTCCCACTCACTGTCTGAATTCTAGTGGGATTTGGGTGATGTGATCTTAGAATCTGTTCCCGTGTAGGGACTAAGATACTTACTAGTTTTCCAGCACTTGAACCATTACAAGGAATACCAGAAGAGTACTGGGATAATCAGACAACTGAAAGTATCTTTCTTAACAATATACAGGTAACAAATCATAGTTCTAATAGAGGCTTGTCATATTATTTTTACATCATTTTACAGATGATTCTCTGGAGGTTTCATAACACTAATTGTGTCTTCATCAAGACTGAGGCTTGGTCTCTGTTCCATTCTCTATTGCTAATTCTTTTTATAACCGTGCAAGCCAAAATTACCAAGATGGTTTTTATTTCCAAAAATTACTTTGTTTTTTATTTCTTTTTTTTTTTTTTTTTTTTTTTTTTTTGGTTTTTCGAGACAGGGTTTCTCTGTGTAGCTTTGCGCCTTTCCTGGGACTCACTTGGTAGCCCAGGCTGGCCTCGAACTCACAGAGATCCGCCTGGCTCTGCCTCCCGAGTGCTGGGATTAAAGGCGTGCGCCACCACCGCCCGGCTGTTTTTTGTTTCTTGAGATAGCATCTCACTGTGTAACCCAGGCTGGCCACAAGCTCTTAACCCTTTCCTTCACCTCCTGAGCTCTGAGATTATAGGTGAACACTGCCACAGCTAGCCCCAACATTGGTGTTTAATTCCCATTATTTAAAAACAAGCTATTCTATAAGGATGTCTTGTTTTCTTTTGATACAGCCAGCTGATATCACAATTGTGAAATCCATGAAGAATCCTCCTGCTGGTGTTAAACTTGTTATGGCTGCTGTTTGTGTCATGAAAGATATAAAACCAGAAAAAATTTCAGATCCTTCAGGAACTGGAGGCAAGGTAATAGCCGGGCACAGATTTAAATCATATTATTGTTTTTTAATTGTCTACCATTATCAAATTAAATACCAACAACTTGCAATCCAGGAAAGAAATACTGTTTTCCAGATTGTATGGACTCAGTTACCTACAGAAAATAGTGTCTGTACAGATTCCCGTGAATACGGTGTCAGAAAGCTGTGGTTTTAGTTGCTTCTATTTTCTTCTCTGGCCATACAGACCCCTGCTACAGTCCTGTGTCCTGAGGCCTGTACTTTGTAGCTAAGACTTGTAAGAAAGCAACATAGAACCTTCCGGTGGTGTTTTTGAGAATTCATACATTTTTACTGAGTTAAGAGAATTGTAGTAAAGCAAAACAAACAAATAAAAAATCAACGTGTGCTGCCAGGTGTGGTAATCCTAGCTCTCCAGAGGGAGGCAAGAGGATCAGGAGTTCACGGTCAGCATTGAAGGCAAGCCTGGGCAACAGAAACAAATAAACAAAAAAGGTAGTGTGTTGTGCCTCACCTAATCATTCTACCACAGGAGGCTGAAGCAGGAAGCGTGCTGTAAATTCCAGGCCTCTCTGGGCTCCATCGTGAGTTCCAAAGCAGCCTGAGTCATGGGGTGAGGTTCTGTCTATAAAACATGAACATCAAAGCAAGGGCTGTGGAGCCAGAAGATCCCAGTAACCATGTGACCTCTGGGAGAAGTGTCTGAATCTCTAGGAGATTCTAGTCAAAAGATAATCATGGCATCCACCTCACCAAGTCCGAGGGTATTAGCTAATTAATGCCTACAAAGCTCAATATCGAAAGCCTCGTCAACAGCACACACACAATAAATGTAGCCCGTTATTGCAATTATAATTCAAGGCACATATCCCTTAAGGAGGAGGGGGCATCCTACACTGAATTTACAGACACTTTCTTTCCAGGGTTTATAATACCTGGGTTTGAATTCCTAAATTAAAAATTTTCAATTATATTTTTCATTAAGATAATAAAGTAAGTAGACCCTTGTCTAGTTATTCTCATTTACACATACACACACTAAATAATTTAATAAAAACAAAACAAAAAGAGCCAACCTTTAAAAACATGAAGTAATAAAATGTACTTCCTTCTGTGAAACTGCTGTGGCCGTGACTGTGGTCACTGCTTGTTTAAGTTTTCAAAAGAGATGGCCGCCTCTGTTTTCAGTGATTAAAGCTTCAATAATAAGTTTATGTGCATGTTTAAAATACTTCATATAGTGTATCCTTAACATGTTCTTGGGGAGAAGAGTCTTTTCCTGTTTGTTTTTTTTTAAACACAGGGTTTCACACATAGCCCCGACTGCCCTGGAACACTAAAGTTAACCAGGCTGACCTTGAACTCACAGAGGTCTGCCTGCCTCCTCTAGCATGCTGGAATTAAAGGTATGTGCCACCACATCTGGCAAGAAATGAGTCTTTATTTTCAAGAAGTTAAGATTTCTTAAATATATAAACATTTTTCTGACTGATATGCACTTTTAATTGTATAACTTGTCCACTTCTGTAAACTTCTTTTGTAGATATTTGATTACTGGGGACCTAGCAAAAAACTTCTGGGAGATATGAATTTCTTAAGAGATTTGAGAGAGTATGACAAGGACAATATTCCAGTAAGTTATATCGGATTTTCTTCTTTAAGTGTGATTTTTTGTTGGGATGTGATAATCTTTAAATTACATACTGACTTATAAAACATAAGGAGATAATCCTTTTGTGAGATTATGATAATTGATAAAGGGATACTGCATTTATTAATGGCTATAGAATGAATTTTCATAATAACAAAAAACACTTGCAGATTATTAGAAAATTAGTAAATTATTATTTTAGTGTACTGTTGACTTGAAAAAGTTCTCTCAATATCTTCATATAATAGTTTCTTTATTAGGAAATCTTGTTCATATTTACATAAAATAAGAAGATATCATATTTTCCATTTGAATTGTTATTTATTGATGTTAATTATTCTGTTTTCAAATGTCCTATCAATCTACAGAGTCTTTTTTGCATTTTTGGAAGAAACATCTTTCTTCAATATCTATAAATTTATGTATTTTTATCACAAATATTTTGTTTCTGCTATAATTACACTTTTAAAATTATCTCAAAATGTTTATTTTGATTTCTAAAAACAATGTAACTCTTTAAAAATCATTTTATTTAGTGTGTGTGTGTGTGTGTGTGTGTGTGTGTGTGTGTTATAAGTGTGGATACATGTGCTGTGGCACTCAGGTGGCCAAAGGATGATGTAAAGTATCTAGGTTTCTCCTTCCATCATGTGAGTGCTAGGGATTGAACTCAGATTATCAGGCTTGGTGGCAAGTGTCTTTTACCCAATAAGTCATCTCAAGGGCCCTCGATGTCACTTTTAAAAGTCCAAATGTTATTTATTTATTTTGGTTTTTTGAGACAGGGTTTTCTCTGTGTAGTTTTGTTGCCTGTCCTAGATCTTGCTCTGTAGATCAGGCTGGCCTCGAACTCACAGAGATCTGCCTGCCTCTGCCTCCCGAGTGCTGGGATTAAATGTGTGTGCCACTGCCACCAGCCAAAATGGTTTTATTACATGTGATTTTCTTCCACTTTACGATTGTGTGATGAATGCTTTAATTTTAAATTCTAAATCTCTGTTATATAGGTGGCTGTTATGCAGAAGATTCGTAGTGAATACTTGACAAACCCTGAGTTTGATCCCCCTAAGGTGGCTAAAGCTTCTTCTGCAGCTGAAGGTCTGTGCAAATGGATCATGGCTATGGAAGTGTATGACAGAGTTGCAAAGGTATTTTCAGAACTTTCGTACCTATTTCCTGCTAAAATAGTCTCAGAAATAAAAATGTACACTTTAAGTTTTTTCATTTATCTTGTTTTAGGTCTTTCGTAATTTCATAAAGTAAGTTTTGACTATATTCACCTCTCCCCAGCTCCTCGCAGATCCATCCCACTCCCCTGCCCACCCACCCGACTTTGTGTTCTCCTTGTTATTCCCTGCCCGTCCAGTCCAGTCCGTGCTGCACAGGTATTCTTAGATGTGTGGTCTTCCACTGGAGCATGGCCAACCACCCGTGGCAGCATCCTAAAGACAACTGACTCGCCCTCTCCCAGTAGCTAAAGGTGGATTTCGTTTCCACCTCCACTGTCCGTTCTGGGCTTTGGTCTGGCTTGAGCTTGCATGGGCTGGTGCATGCTGCATCACAGCTGGGAGTTCATGTGTGCATCTGCTCTGTGTGTCCAGGGGACACTGCTTCCTTCTATTCATTCACCTCTTCCGTAAGGATCCCTGAGCTTCAGGGGCAGGTACAGCATGTATGTTCAGTTTAGGGCTAAGCATTCTGCAGGATCTTTAGACCTCGGTTATTTGTGAGTCTCTTTAACTACCATCTGCTGCAAATAGAAGCTTCCTTGATGATGGCTGAGAGATGCGATACGTCACAAATATGTCAATTTGTCATTAGGAGCGGGTTTAACACTTTGTTCATTTAGCAGAATAGTAGTAGTAGGTTCTTCCCTAAGGCATATGATCTGTCTAGCCCTGGGTTCTTGGTCCAACAATAGTGCAGGTATGGGCTTCATCTTGTGGAGTGGGGTGTAAATCCAGTCAGAAAGTGGTTGGTTATTCCATAATTATTGTGTCGTTATTACACCACCGGCATGTCTTGTCAAAGCTAGTCCTTATTGTGGCTCCCAGCGTTCACAGCTGGGTAAGACTGATGACTACTTTTCTCCTCTGGCAGCTTTCATCGCACCTTCTAGCACTGAGGAAGCTAGCAATGGGAGGAAACTCTTGGGTCAGTACCAACTAACAATCTCCATGTTCTGTGACTCAAGTACATGGTGTCTTCAGCAACAGGGGTCTTATCACTGAGTTCTCGGAAGTAACCAGTAGCATTGGCAGTAGCCTATAACGTTTGGGGGTCTATGGGACTTCACTGACCAACAGCTCCAAACAAGGGAATCCGTTCCCAGCACTGGGCTTTTGTTAGCTTCTGGTGTTATAGGATATTATATATGTATGTTAACTCTCTCTCTCTCTCTTTCTCTGTCTGTCTGTCTGTCTGTCTGTCTCTCTCTGTGTGTGTGTGTGTGTGTGTGTGTGTGTGTGTAAGTTTCTACAGTAGTAAGTAGGTTTCTATATGATTTTTAAGTCTTTAGAGTTAATTATCCCCCCTGTATTCCTTCCCCTAGCCTTCCCTCCCATCCCCCACCTCAGTTTAAACCCTTTCTGTTTTATTAGCCCCCTTAAGCTTTTATATCACTGCTTTCTCTATCCCTTCCCTTGAAAACCCAACTCTACCCCAGCCTGTGGCCTCCTACTTATTTCCAGATCTCTGTGGATATTCCAAATGAAATATACACATCTGAAGATTCAAAGCTAACATCTACAAATGAGGGAAAATATGTAACCTTCATCTTTCTGAGTCTCGGTTACCTTCCTCAGAGTGATTGTTTCTAGCTCCGTCCATTTTCCTGTGAATTAAATAATTTCATTATTCTTAATAACTGAATAATATTCCATTATGTAAATATACCACATTTTCCTTGTCTATTCGTCTGTTGATGGACATCTGTTTTTTTTCACTAAATACAGTGGCGGTCTCTTAAGTAACTGCTGTCCTAATCAGCAACAGCAACCCAACCGCTGCGGGCATGAGTTGTTCAAATCTTAGGTGGTCTTTTAATAAAAAACTTGAAGCCAGATACTGGGGTGAAAGAGGAAAGATCAAAGAAGAGCAAGCCACAACCAACCTCACTTCACCTCTCCTTATCTGATCCTGTTTCCTCTGACTGAATGCCTCTGAGTCCTCACCCAAAAGACTCTCAGCTGAACTGCTGCTCAGTTCCTGTCTCCTCCTGCCTTATATATCGCTCTCCACCCAACCATGTCACTTCCTGGGATTAAAGGCGTGTGCTTCCCAGTACTGGGATTAACAGTGTGTGCCACCACTGCCTGGCTGTGTTTCCACGGTGGCCTTGAACTCACAGAGATCCAGACGATCTCTGCCTCCCCAGTGATAGAATTAAGGGTGTGTGCCACCACTGCCTGACCTCTATGTCTAATCTAGTGGCTGGCTCTGTCCTCTGATCCTCATGCAAGTTTATTAGGGTACACAATATATCACCCCAGGGAATTCTGTTCCCTCAGGCTCTGGCTCTCTCAAGGCCACTAAGGGAAACTTTATCTAGATCTCTGCCCCTCTATAGAACTCAGGATTCCAAGGTTGAGGTGAAATTCTGCTCACTCAGAGAGGCTGAATAGCCAGTAGCTAACCTTCTCCCACTGCTCGCGTCTCCCATCACACTTGTGCTCCGACCCCACTTAAGAACCCTCGCTACACATGGTTCCTCCCTACCACGTCCTGTCAGCTAGTTGCTGACTCAGCCTCCTGACTGCAGGTTAATTTTATTTAATCAAACAAATGTAACACATCTTTGCATCATCAAACAAAAATTTCACAGCATAAACAAATGTAATACATCTTAAAATAATATTCTACAACATCTAAGTTTTTGTTTCATGGCATTGTGAGGAGAGCACAATGAATAAAGATGAGCAGGTATCTTTATAATAGGATATAAAGTCCTTGGGTATTTGTTCAAAAGTGGTGTAGCTGGACGGTATGGTCATTTTCTGAAGAACCTTCACACTTTTTTCCATATCAGATATACAAGTTTTTCACTCCTACCGGTACTGAATAAGTGTTCTTTCCCCATATCTATCCAAGAAATTGTCATAATTTGTTTTTTTGCTTTTTTTTAAATTTTGTTTTGTTTTGTTTTTGTTTTTGTTTTTTTCAAGACAGGGTTTCTCTGTGTAGCTTTGTGCCTTTCCTGGAACTCGCTCTGTAGACCAGGCTGGCCTCGAACTCACAGAGATCCGCCTGGCTCTTCCTCCCGAGTGCTGGGATTAAAGGCGTGCACCACCACCGCCCGGCAATTTAGAGAGGAAAATGATATTTAAAAAAACTCAAAAACACTAAAACCAAAAGCACATTCGTATATTGAAAAGAAAACAACTTACTATAGAAACAGAATGAGAAGCCAGGCATGGCGGTTCACGTCTCTAATACCTGCCCTTGGGAGGCTAAGTCAAGAGGATTGTCATGAGGTCAAGGCAGTCAGGACTACAGAGTAAAAACTTGTCTCAAAAGAACCAACAAGTTAAGCAAAGAGGAAGAAACAGAACCACCTGCACTCCCTCCCCCAAATTGGCAACTTCTCGTTATCTTAAAACACTGTGCTACATACTGTGGTGTTTTTATTCCACATTAAAATACCTTGTTATTCTAGAATAATTTTATATGCTATACTTTACAAGTCCAAGTGATTTACATATTTTGTGGAGTATATTGGTGGTTTGCTTTATATAAGATTTAGATGCTTATTATGTATAATGTATCCTTATACCCCATGTCTGACCCGTAACATCTAACTTTTACATCAAGCGCACAACATTTGCATATTGTTCCCAAACAGGTTGTGGCTCCTAAGAAAGCTCGCTTATCGGAGGCTCAGAAGTCCTTAGCTGAGACCATGGAGCTTCTGAATCAGAAGAGAGGAGAACTGGCAGAAGTAGAGCATCACCTGGAAAATCTACAGAAGATTTTTCTTGAGAAAACAGAGGAAAAGGCAGCTTTGGAAGATCAGGTGGAGCTGTGTGCTAAGAAGCTGGAACGAGCCTCCAAACTGATAGGAGGACTGGGAGGAGAAAAATCGAGGTAGAGCCGACCGCTTCTCATGAGAGCTGAGGGTGACAGGCTTGAGAGGGGGCTCTCATCCGTTGTTTGTCCCAGTCACTCCCGATTTTACAGTGGCTGATTGAGAACAGGAGGCGTTTTGTAAAGCACCTGGCTGGGACTCTCCAAAGGAGCAAGATCAGTGTTGAGGATAATATTTATAACTTGTTTTCAAAATCAAAAACAAACAAAAGGAAAGGGGAAAAGGAGAAAAGGAAACGCAATGTTAACAGTTTTTTTTAATTTTATTTTATTATTTTTTGGGGGGGCGGTTTCGAGACAGGGTTTCTCTGTGGTGTTTTGGAGCCTCTCCTGGATCTCACTTTGTAGACCAGGCTGGCCTCGAACTCACAGAGATCCACCTGCCTCTGCCTCCCGAGTGCTGGGATCAAAGGCGTGCGCCACCACCGCCCGGCCAACAATTTTTAATCTAAGTGGTCGTTGTTGGTGGGTGTGCAGTTACTTTCCAGTTTTCTATGTATCTTTAAGTTGGACTGGACAGTCAGCTGTCTCAGTATTGGTAATGTTTATTCAGTGAATAGCATGACATAGTAACTTAGTCCAGGTTAGATGGTTTTGAAATAACTTCTACCATGACGGTTTTGTTGAATGGAAAAACTATTGACTTTATCTGCAGGATCTCAACTTTTTAATTTAAGGAATTTCAAAGAGTCTTGCTTCAAAATAGTATTTCTGGAATGACCTGCAAATGTTTCTGGATCTTATTTTCTAGAAATAAATACTGAAACAAATAGTGGGACCCAACAGAAAAGTATAAAGGAAAAAATGCTGGGTTGTCATTGGTGGTGAAGCTGAGTCCCACAGGGCATAACTGTTGCTCTAATACTGAAATGTGGAAATTCATGTAATGTAGCATATCAGAGCTGGAAGGGGTCCAACCTACTTGTTTTACAGATAAGCTCAACATTTCATAATATTTTCTTAACAGGACTGGACAAGAAGGCCCTTGTACTTTCCTTTTTATTGTTTTAATTTTATGTGTGTGGCTGTGCACCACATACATGCCTGGTGCCTGTGGAGGCCAGGAGAGGGCGTTGGATCCTCTGAACTGTAGTTACAGACAGTGGTGAGCCACCATGTGGATGTTGCAGACTAAACCCTAGTCTTTTAGAAGAGCAGCCCGGTGCTCTTAACCACTGAGCCATCCTTCCAGCCAGCCCTTCCCATACAAGTGTCTGTTGTAAATTGGTTTTGCCTTTGGCTTGCTGCACAGATGGTCTCAAGCTGCCAATGACCTTCAAATAACATATGAGAACTTAACGGGTGATGTCCTCGTGTCAGCAGGAGTAATAGCTTACCTTGGTGCTTTCACTTCCGGATTTCGACAAGAATGCACGGAAGATTGGAGCAGGTTGTGCAAGGTACTAGAGTTACACCTAGCAACTTTTGTTTGGAACATTCCAAGCGTGTTTTGGAAAATATGATAAGGACAGTGAAAGGAAGAGTACTAAAAATATGGGAGATCCCTTTCTCTCTCTCTCTCTCTCCTTCCTCTCCTTCTCTCCCTCTTTTTTAACTCAAAGTCCAACTTTCAATGCAATTTTTTATGATCCTTAGTTATGGAAATTAAATATGTATTTAACTTAATATTTCAATTAATAAGATGAAAGAAACCATCAGACTTTTGTTTATTTCTTACAGGAGAAAAAATTCCCATGTTCAGAGGAGTTCTCATTGAGTAAAACCTTGGGTGATCCAGTAAAAATTAGAGCTTGGAATATTGCTGGGCTGCCAACAGATGCATTCTCCATAGACAATGGCGTGATTGTTAATAATTCCAGACGATGGTAAGGAACATAAAGGGTTTCCTTGTGTTTATTTGGAAGTCTTCAAATATATATAAAAGTTGAAAGACTTTCACAAGGAGCACAGTGTGATAGTCACCCCGAGACTCTGCAGTTAGCACTGTGCTTTGTTTGCCACTTAATCACGAATCTGATACGCCTCTGCCAACCTTCTTTCTAAATGTGCTTACGGATGAGCTGCAGACATGTGTTTTCCCCTTAGCCACTTCAACATGCATATTGTTAACTACATCAATATTAGCGTATGTATTGTTTGTTTGAGGTAAAAATTATATATAACTCTAATGTACCATTTGGTGAGTTCAAAAAGAGTACACACCTGTGCACTCAAATCTCCATCAAGATGCAGAGCAAGGCTATCTCTTTATATTCCTTTCCTGCTCTCATCCCACCCAGGAAATCATTGTCCCTATTACTTCTCAGCATAGATTGGTTATGCCTGTAATGTAACATCATATCTACTTCTTGACATATATATGAGACATTTTCCTCTCAGCATAACTGTTTTTAGAATCATCCATGTTACTCCATGTGTGGGTGTGATTTGTTCCAGGGAGGTTTATATTCTGTTGTATAAATACATCAGCACTTATGATTCTACCATTTATTCAGTTATCTTACCAAATTAAAGGTTTCTAAGTCATTCTTGCCTCGATTTCTCTGTTTATAAAGTGGGGCAATAATTGTGCCTAAGCCAGCCTGTTGTGAGGATGTGGGACACTTAAGTGTAGTACCAAATGAATATGAGAACTCAAGAGTATAGTCATGGCAAGCTTTAGAAATGGGAAGACTTAAAATTGGATGAGAAGATGGCTGAATAACCACTGAAGATACTTTTTCAAAAGAGAGTAAGCCGGGCGGTGGTGGCGCACGCCTTTAATCCCAGCACTCGGGAGGCAGAGGCAGTCAGATCTCTGTGAGTTCGAGGCCAGCCTGGTCTACAGAGCGAGATCCAGGAAAGGCGCAAAGCTACACAGAGGAAACCCTGTCTCGAAAATCCAAAAAAGAAAAAAAAAAGAGTAATTTTCCAATATTGGGAATTATTCCTCATATTAAAGTTGATTATAATAACCATTTACTATTTTCTTCTCTAGCCTCCATCCTCCAGCAAGTCCCAGGCTGAGTAACCACTGTTCTATTCTCTCCTAATTAATTATATATTTGTGTAAAAATAGATTTATTTACTTCATGTGCATGAATGTTTGCTTGCATGTATTTCTGTGTGCCACACACATACCTGGTTGCCTGCAGAGACCAGAAAAGGGTGTTAGGTCCCCAGGAACTGCAGTTGCAGACGCTTGTAAGCTGCACAGGAGTCCTCTGTAAGAGGAATGAGTGCTCTAAGTCATTGAACCGTCACTCCAGCCACCAGTTACATATTCCCAAACACACAGCCTTTACTTCACTGTCTTAGAAAACGTTCCTGAATAGATTTTAAATATATACCAGACTTAACTTGGGCACTCACTCTGTATAGCTTTACTCACAAACTTGTAAAAATCATTTGTTAGCTGGTGTGTTTTTATTTTAAACTTTTAACAAATGTTTTGTACCATATTTTTCACATTACAGTAACTGATGCCATGCATTAAAATTGCTGTGATGACAGGTTATTGAAAACAGAAGAACTCACAGATTCACAAATTCCTAGTTCTTCTAACACTGGCCTAGTTTTAGAATCTTGGGATTTTGGCCAATGTGAGACTGAATTTCTTCATTTATAAGAATAAAATTCTCAATTTTTAAATTATTCTCTTGACAATTTCATACATGTATATAATATATTCTGGTTACACTCATCCTTTTACCCTCTCTTATCCTCCTCCACCAGCAGTCCTCCCCCAGCTCCTCCCACCACCATTCCTCCAGCTCCTCCCACCACAATCCTCCCCCCAGCTCCTCCCACCAACATCAGCCCTCCCCCAGCTCCTCCCACCAACATCAACCCTCCCCCAGCTCCTCCCACCACCAGTCCTCCAGCTCCTCCCACCATTGTACTTTCCTGTCTTTTGGGTTTTGCCTTGTGACCACTGGGTTTAGCCAGGGACACTTCTTTTACTTTTTGTTTTAATTTAAATTCTTAATTTTTTGAGAATTGCATACATGAATACTGTATTTATACAATATCTACCCTTCCCTCTAACCTCTTTCATTCCTCCTATGCTCCCCTCCCTGGCAAATTCATGACCTCTTCTTTAGTTATTATTGTTACATAGTATACATATATAATCATAGGGCTTTTATGAAGATAAATCTTGATGTAAAATACTTTGTAACAATTGATGGCAACATTTACTTAAATTGTACAGATTCTAAGAAATTGCAGCATTTATGTATTCCTCTTGGAATTTTCTTCTATTTCTAGGCCCCTAATGATTGATCCCCAGGGTCAAGCCAATAAGTGGATCAAAAACTCTGAGAAAGAAAATCAGCTTAGTGTTATTAAGCTATCGGATACCGACTATATGAGAACGTTGGAAAACTGCATTCAGTTTGGGACTCCACTTCTGCTGGAAAATGTCGGTGAAGACCTAGATCCCTCTTTGGAGCCTTTGTTACTTCGACAAACGTTTAAACAAGGTAGAACTAATGAAAGAAAAACAATACATAAACTTAATATGGTGATGGTGATAAGGTAGAACTCCTGTAGTGTTGCTATGTAGGGAGAGAAACCCGAAAGAAGCTTTCAGAAGTGAATCTCTCTGGGTATCCTAAGGTCAGAACTTCAGCCTCTTTTGCCTCATCCACTACTGCCTGGATTCTAGCTCTGGTGAGAGCATGATCCAGTTTAAGCCAGATCGAAATCCCCTTGTCTTATGATGGTTGACCTCAGAAAGTCCATTAATTATGAATAATGACAAGAATGTGGGCCAGAGTTGAATCTAGGTGAACATGACCCACTATGTATCTTTCTGCTGATGAACATTTATCTCTGTCAAGTTCTAATACTTTGGTGAGCTTTGGTCATATAAAAATTTTGGAATCACAGCTAAAATTTGATAGAAAAAAAAACTCAAAAAGTATGTTGATTTACAAAGGTTCATGACAACCAGAGACAATGTCCTCCATTGCTCCAAAATGAGTCCTACTGTATAATTGCTTACTAGTCACATCTGTTTTCTAATTTAACTTACTTAGGCCTCTTTGTTTATAACTTAGGTAAGGCCTTAAAGGTACATAGGAAAAGAGGCTAAGTAACTTTGCCTCGTTTATTATCTGTTTTTTCCTGAAATATAGGTGGCATTGATTGCATCCGACTTGGTGAAGTCATTATTGAATATTCTTTTGATTTTAAATTTTATATCACCACAAAACTGAGAAATCCACACTATATGCCAGAACTGGCTACAAAAGTATCTTTGCTCAATTTCATGATAACACCAGAAGGGCTTGAAGATCAATTACTAGGCATTGTTGTTGCAAAGGAGAGGTATGTATTTTTTTTGAAGCTTTCAGACAATTTAGAGAATATCTGTAGGCCATTAGTATTTTTGTATTGTGACTATTTTGAAATGACTAAATTTTATATTTTGTCATTATATGTCAGGCAATTATATAGTCCTTTAAAATATCATTTTGGTAATAACTTTTAAGCCAAGTCATGTTATATTGGTCTTTTACTACAGATAATGAGATTCAGAATACATGCTGTGACTTCTATCAGACTAAGCTAGAAATTTTGTCCATAATAATGTAGGCCATAGATATAATCAGAAATGTATTCAAAGACTCCTATACAGACTATTAAATTTGTAAAATGCTTGGGGTAGGGTGTGAAAACAGGATATAAAACTATATATGTAATATAGAGCCGGGCGGTGGTGGCGCACGCCTTTAATCCCAGCACTCTGGAGGCAGAGCCAGGCGGATCTCTGTGAGTTCGAGGCCAACCTGGGCTACCAAGTGAGTTCCAGGAGAGGCGCAAAGCTACACAGAGAAACCCTGTCTCAAAAAACAAAAAAAAACAAAAAAACTATATATGTAATATAAGTAATATTGTATTTAAAAAATTGATGAATGAATCTCTGTGTTGAAAATGAAAAAAGAAAGGAAAAGATTAAGAATATATCTGAATATTAGCAGTTATTTTACCCAGTGTGTAAGAGCATAGGCAATTTTTATGGTTTTATTGACACTTTGGTATTTTTCCATTACTAATATACACTATTTTTCAAATGAGAAAAAAATAACAATGCCCAGAAAAGCTACAGGAAAGAACTACTCTGGAAGAAAACAGTTGATTCAATTGAAGCATAATATGACATTATTAAGTGGTCTGTTGAGTGAAATCAATTAAAAGTATATAAAAGTAGCTTTGTTACTTCCGAAAGTTAAATATAAACAAGGCCTGTGTTATAATATATCCTATACCAGATGGTATTATTTTGAAGTGTGATCTCGTTTTTGCTCATTAATGCTTAATGCCAATTTTGCCTTTCACTTAAAACTCCAGAAAGACCAGTCCTTCTTCTTATGATTGTTCTTTTAGAGGAGTTATTGATGACAAAGCCAAGGTATTAGAAAGAAATCTCTTACTTGGAGTCTTTTTATTTTCCTGTATGTAAGCAGCTCTGCCATAAGGATTGATCTAACTCACTCTTAGAGTTGCTGTCACATTTTAAGTAGACAAATGATGTTTTCTTTGTTTCAACTTCTCAACTCAATGTTTGTATGAGCCTTTTCATTTCCTATTGCTGTGATCAGATACATTGACAAAAAGGAACTCGGGGGAGCAGGGTTTATTTTAGCCCACAATTCCAGCTTATAGTCCTTCTTAGCAAAGAAGTCGCAGTAGCAGGAGAGTGAATGAACCAGTCACATGACATGTGCTAGAAGAAGAGAGCAATAGATACATGCATGCCTGCACTTGCCCCCTCTCTCCTTTTCATAGTTCAGGGTCCAGCTCATGAAGTGGTGGCCAACCTAACGTAGATGATCCCTCCCTGAGACTTCTTTCCTGGGCAATTCTAGATTATGTCACATTAACCATTAAAACCAACCATCACAATATGCAAATATTTCCCCTTACCATAATAAAATTGATTAGCTTTTGTTACAGCTGTAAAATAATTCAAATATTCACAAACTTTTATATATGATATTTAGATATAAATTGGATTAATTGCTACAAATTTACAGCAAAGGTGTCTGTCTTTTTTAGACCGGAATTAGAGGAGGAGCGGAATGCTCTTATTCTTCAGTCTGCGGCTAATAAGAAGCAGCTAAAAGACATAGAGACAAGGATTTTAGAAACATTATCATCTTCAGAAGGAAACATTTTGGAAGATGAGAGTGCAATAAAAGTCTTAGACTCTGCCAAGATGATGTCTAATGAGATAACGAAGAAACAGCAGGTGAGAAGAAAGACTCCTGGAAATGTTCGGATTCTAACGTTCTAATTGGTTTCTCGTCTCTGAGGAAATGCTGTTAAGTAGGCTTTCAAGAAAAGAATAATTGATCAAATATGAAAACTTAGAAACTAATTTTAAGCTCAGAGGATACATAATATCTTACTGTTGAATTTCTCTAAACTTAGTTCAATCCATACATTACCTACACACAGAAGAAATAAAGTTAATAGTTACATGTGCAGTGTATTAGGTTTGTTTAGTTTTAGTTGACTCTCCATCTAAAAACTGAACTTTGAAAGTTGTCTTACCCCAGTTAGTGGCTGGAGTTTGAGCTGTGTGGAGATAAGTCCTGAATGGCTGAGCAATAAGTGGTTCATGTGCTCATTGGAGAGAGAGAGAGAGAGAGAGAGAGAGAGAGAGAGAGAGAGAGAGAGGAGAGAGGAGAGAGAGGGTGGAGAGGGTGGAGAGGGGGAGAGGAGGGAGAGGGGGAGAGGGGGAGAGGGGGGAGGAGGAGAGGAGGAGAGAGGGGAGAGAGGGGAGAGAGGGGAGAGAGGGGAGAGAGAGGGGAGAGAGAGGGGAGAGGGGGAGAGGGAGGAGAAGGAGGAGAAGGAGGAGAGGGGAGAGGAGGGGGAGGGAGGAGGGGGGGAGGGAGGGGGGAGGGAGGAGGGGGAGGAGAAGGAGGAGAAGGAGGAGAGGGAGAGGAGGGGGAGGGAGGAGGGGGGGAGGGAGGGGGAGGGGGGAGGGGGAGGGAGGGGAGGGGGGAGGGGGAGGGGGAGGGGAGGGAGGGGGAGGGGGGAGGGGGAGGGAGGGGGAGGGGGGAGGGGGAGGGAGGGGGAGGGGGGAGGGGGAGGGAGGGGGAGGGAGGGGGGAGGGAGGACATTAAGTGGCAGGTGGAGAGAGGAGGCAGGTGTCTGTAGCCAATAATGTATTCCAAATTCATCAAACAGGCAGGCGCTATTTTTATAGCACATCTTTTTACCCAAAGATGTGTGTGTTTTTGAGATGGAGAGTCCAAGGCCAGCTTTCTGGAATTGTTCCCTCCTTCTGCGTTACTGAAGCCCAGTCTTCCTGGTTACTTCTACTACTGCACTGCGTCTCAGACTTTCGGCTGAGTCTTTTGTCTCTGCCTCCCATTTTGCCATAGACCGTTCTGGGATGACAGACGGAGCCACCTCATCTGGCTTTTTACATGTGGTCTGGAGAGGAGCTCAGGTGGTCAGGAAGTGCTCTTACCACTGAACCATCTCACCATCTCAATTCAGGACTTGCCCTCTAAAACATTTGTTATTCTTTTTTTCTTTCATATATATATGAATGTTATGTCTGTGCACTACAATGCATGCCTGGTGTCTTCTGAGGCCAGAAGAGAGTGTCAGATCCCCTGAGACAGGAGTTAGATGGTTTGAGCTGCTATCTGGGTCCTGGAAAGTGTACTCAGGTCCTTCACAAGAGCAGCTAGTACTCTTAACTACTGGGCCAGCTCTCCAGCCTCTGTCACTTTATTCTTCTAGCTAACAGAGGTTGCATTAATCACTCAGCATCTTCCATCTGTTCCCCTTCCAATGCAGCTCCACTCTGGAACAGGCGCTCAAGAGGTTTGGTTTTACATTAATGATTGATAAAGATCCTTTCTGTCAGGCATTTGGTCCTTATCTTATATTTTTGAAGAACCAAAGAAGGTAGTGTCTTAGAGAAGTATTCCGCAGCAGCCCACATCTGAGACCATGGCCGAGATCTCTGTGGTGTCTTCCCAGTTCCTCTGAAACTGACTCTCAGAGAGGAGAGCTGTCCTTGTTTGTGTTCGGTTGCTGTGATGAAACGCTGCCCACAACCGACACGGGAAGATGTTTATTTGGTCCACAGGTTACAGTCCATAGTCAGGGTTAACCAAAGCAGGGACCTGGAGGCAGGACTGAAACCCAGCACATGGTGGCTCCTCCTCCACGGCTTGCTCAGCTTGATTTCTGTTTAACGCAGGACCACCTGCCCAAGGGTGCGCTGCCATAAAGAAAGAGTGGGGGTGAAGGAGAGAAGGAAAAGTGAGTCATGTGGTAGGATGCTTCTTTACATAACATACTATCAATTCTCAATGGCTGTTAGCTGTTCTTTAGTCAAGACTGAGGTTCAGAACTTTCAGACCATTTGTGATTATATTTTATCGATTTGGGGAAACTTCAGAAAGAATAGAACTCCATTCAGACTAGCTAAAAATTAAAAAACGTCTACATTAGAATATTTCTTTTCCTCTGACATGATCCATCAAGGGCTGAGGGATGAGCAGAAGCACAGTATTCCCACGCTGTCTCTTCCTTACTGGGGCTGTGTGGTCCTTCTCTACACTATCAAAAGATCAGTCTCTTAGCAAAACTTCTGTCCTTGTTTCTGTATGCATTTGTCTACCATGTAGAAAACAACGCAGAGAAATTTCCCTTTATCTGCTAGCACTTAGGACAAGCACCATCTGACTGAAGTTCTGAGTGGTTCAAGTTCTAACTCTCTCAGGACACCCGACTGTGTAGTTACAAATGGGATTATTCTATGTGATCAAGCCTGCATAGGATACCCATTCAGCAATGGGTGGATAGGACACCATAGCAAAACAAGGAAAGTGGGTTGGGGCAGCGTCCTAAACATTTCCCCATAGAATGAATATCAGCCTAGCAGATTGGATTGTCAAGTGAAGAGCTATTACCTTAGGGAAGTTTTTGTTTTTGTTTTTGTCGTCTTCTTCTTCTTCTTCTTCTTCTTCTTCTTCTTCTTCTTCTTCTTCTTCTTCTTCTATCATGGTTGAATATCTATGGTACAGTTAACTGCAAAGAGGTTAAATGTGTGAGAGACTAGTTGAGAAATGTATTCTAAGTGTATATAAAACCATTAATTATTAGATAGTTGGGGTTTGTACTGAGCTATAGTACACATGGTAATGTCCTTTAACATGGATATGTGCACACTGTTATCTATCCCCCTTCCTCTTGACCTATTAAAACAAAAGATGGTAAATAACTGATAGACACACATGCTAGACTCAGGCAGAGACTGAGGACTCATATTCTTCAGATAAGAGAGTAGTGGTCGGTGGGCAATTACCCTGTTAATCTACAGTGTAAAGTTCATCTGTTTTCCTTTCCTCTTTCCTGACTCTCACCTTCCTCTTCCTCTCTCTGTAATTCTTCCCTTTTTCTTTCTTTCTAGCTTTTAGCTAGAAACTCCTCTCATGTAGAATGTACTTAAATTGAGTTCATGTAACTTGTTATTGAGTTAAGGGCTTTTCAAATACATATAAGACTCATTATATGGAAAGTATGTGAGTAAGACACTCCCTATTCATTCATCTTGATTTTTCCCTTCTACCAGGTTGCAGAAAAAACAGAACTCAAAATAGCAGAGTCCCGAGAAGGGTACAGACCCATCGCTAAACACTCATCGGTGCTGTTCTTTAGCATTGCAGACCTGGCTAACATCGACCCCATGTACCAGTACTCTCTCATCTGGTTTGTGAACCTTTACATCAACTCTATTCATGACAGGTACGCATTGCCAGTTTCGCCCATTCTCCCTAGATTAGATTTTTCACCATCCTTCCCATTTAAAAACAATAGAATTACTGTTTGCAGTTACTTCTGTAGTATTTTCATTGTAGGACATTAAGTGTGAGGAAGTGAAAGGAGAAGAGAACAAAAGAAAGACAACTAAAGTCTTCCTTTTAAAAAGCTGTTTCATGCACCGAAGATTTACATGTGTAGGGTTGGTCTCACGATGTAGCCCTGAGTGACCTAGTACTTGCTATTAGCCCAGGCTGGCCTCAAACTTGTGGCAGTCATTCCATCTCGGTTCCCTGAGTGCTGAGATTAAAGCATGTGGCACCACACCTCGCTCTTCTGTCTGTCTTTTAAGTATTCCAATGATGCTCAGGATTCCTTTCTTTCTTTCTTTCCTTCTTTCTTTCTTTTTCTCCTTGGTTTTGGTTTGTCAAGACAGGGTTTCTCTGTGTAGTCCTGGCTATCCTGGAACTCACTTTATAGGCCAGGCTGGCCTCGAACTCACAGAGATCTGCCTGCCTCTGCCTTCCGAGTGTTGGGATTAAAGGTGTGCGCCGCTGCTGCTGCTGCTGCTGCTGCTGCTGCTGCTGCTGCTGCTGCTGCTGCTGCTGCCAGCCGCTGCCGCCGCCACCACCACCTGGCAATTTAAAACATTTCATAGGTTAACCCAGGTCACTTATTTTTCCTATTTTTGTTTGATAACATATTTCTCTTTTTTAACATTTTAGTAACAGATCCAAAATTTTGGAAAAGCGCCTGCGATATTTAAATGACCACTTCACATACAACTTATATTGCAACATATGCCGATCGCTGTTTGAGAAGGACAAGCTACTGTTCTCCTTTTTGTTATGTGCTAATCTTCTTCTGTAAGTGACTTGCATTTTCCTATTATAATTACTTTAAAAACGTGCCTTGGAATATAATCTACAAAATGGCTTCTTAGAAAGTAGTACAATGTCTTGCTTGGTTTAATTCATTATTTCACTCATAACAATAGTTTCCACGATAGTCTTGATATTCTGGTGTTTATTTTAATCTTAACATTTATATATTCATAAATGTTCAAATGTACAAAATATAACACAGAGCTCAGTCAACTCACAAAGGTAACATTGGAAATAGAGTGGTCCCATCATTCCTGATTCTGTTCTGTACTTCACCCCACACTCTCTCCACAGGTGACTACTAGTCTCTTCTCCAATGCTGCAGTTTAGTTTTGCTTTTATATAAACAGTATCCAAAAGTAGGTATTCTGTCTGCTTTTTCCCTCAACATCTTCTAAATAACAATACTACAGACGCTGCTGTATGAAGGTCTTGGTGCTCTAGTGCACACACTTCCGTTTGGAAGATATCTAGAAAGAAACATGCAAATTATTGCCAGATGCCCCAGTTTGTATCCAGTGAGCGGTCAAGCTTCTGTGGTTCTAGGTCTGCACCGAATTCTGTATTGTTCCCTTTGCATCAGGGTCCTCAGTAGCCAGGATGATGGCCTTGAACTCACAATCTTCCTGACTCAGTCCCCCAAGTGCTGGATTATAGGTATGTGTTATCTATTGTCATTTTCAAAATACATTTTAGTATGTGATAAGCGTTGTTCCTTTGTGGTTTAACACACATAAACACACACGCACACACACACACACACACACACACACACACACACACACACACATACACACATACTCATTACATCCACATAGGAGTTTTAGAAATCTGTATCACTTTCCTTTTTCCTATTGGGTTTTTGCTGTTTTCTAACTGACTTATATGAGTTCTTCATATAATCTAGATCCAAACCCACTAACAATGTGTGATTGTCACTCACTATCTAGAATGCCTTTTCATTCTCTTAATTAACACAAAGTCTTAATTTTAAAATTGTCTGGTTTGCAGTCTGTGATTAGTGAAAACACTTTGCCCTCAGTGCACTACCATAAAGATTTTCATAATTATCTTTAAACTTCGTTATTTTTTCTTTACATTTAGATCTAAGCCAGAGGTAACAGATCTGTGAGCATAATCTAAACGTCAAGTTTTACCTTTTATCCATATAGCTATTCGCTCATTAAAGTCAGACATTATTCCAGTAGGTCTGCCTTCTTATATTGCTCATTTTCCTAAAGCCATATCAAACAAGGATGTAAAGAAAAACTATGTTTACTTGAGACCAGGATGTGTGTGCCCTTGAATTTAACTGGAAATTATTGGCACTCCTTTCTTATCTTTGAGCACAAACAGTGAGCTCATAAAACCACCTTAAAATTTCATTTACAAAAGAAATTGATTCAACATAAGAAAAAATTAACGTGACTAGGGAGATGTTTCCGTGAGTAAGCCACCAGCCTCCTGAGTTTTCAAGGAGCTCTGTGAGGTAAAGCTGGGTCATTGACCCTTGACTTCACTACAGAAAATAATTTCAGAATGAGCCACTATGAAGCAGAGTTGGAGTTAACTGAAAGATGGATGTAACACAGATTTTAACACAGGAGTTAATAGAAAGTGAGGTGCTAAGGAAAGCAATAAGACACACACAAGTGTGGGTATGGGCTTCCCAAGAGAGCTGGGTTACATATCTTTACAGTAGCAGATAGGCTGGTTTTGTTAAGTTCTGAGGTTACATCTCAAAGGGTTTTGATTTCAGTAAATGAGAACATAGTTCCCAGTGTGCCTTAGAAAAGATTACTGCTGATACAGTAAAATCCTAGGTCACAAGGGTCCCAGAGGAGGTTACGATGTTTCTACCGTACTCAAAGACTAAGCAGTCTTGTTGTGAGACTCCCAGACTCCTACCCCTTTCCCAGTCCCCTTACTTTTCTACACCTTTTCATCCTTCCTTCTCCCTGCCTTGTAAATGTGTGACCGATGCTTCACCTCGACATTCTTTTCTGTAGCATAGGTGAAGAGTCAGCTTTACCTGAGCAGAGGTCCCTAAGGAGCTGCACTCATACAGCCACACTCAGCACTGCTGACTGGGTCTCCCTGCTGCTGCTGACAAGCCCTCTTACCCCTGCTCCTGTCCCAACAATACTGCCTGCCGGCTTCCGTTTTTACCACCTCTGCTCTGCATCTGGGAAGCGGCACTGGGCAGGTAGCTGAGACAGCCATGTCAGCCACCTCCTCTGTCTCTTGGTGGCTGCATTCTGCACAGTCTATTGCGGTGTCCACAACAGTTGTTGTTTCATTGGTGTGAGGCTATGATACAGAAGTTGATAGCATCCCACTTAACAGCAACCATTTACAACGGCTATTGTTTGGGAACACAGGGCCAAGAAAGAGATCGAATACCAGGAACTCATGTTTCTTTTAACTGGAGGAGTAAGTCTTAAGAGTGCTGAAAAAAATCCTGCTCCGAAGTGGCTACAGGATAAAAGCTGGGAGGAGATTTGCAGAGCAAGTGAACTTCCTGTCTTCCAAGGACTCAGGTAATTGTGTCCATTTGAAGACTTACGTTGAATGGTAATACTAAACTGGTAATCTACATTTTTTTCCGTGGTTAGTAGAAAGACAGGCTCTTCGCATAATGTGACACTTCACATGAATGTAAGGAAGTTTTAGGGCAAAAGCATGGTCTCCTGCAGCTCTGTCATCTACCCCAGTATACCAATGAAAGAAACAAGTAACAGTGGCCACACTGGGAAGAGAGACATAGGGGTCCAGTGACCCTCCCCCAAGTCTGTATTCAGAGTGCTGATGTGAGGTTTAGGTCTACAGAGACAGACTTAGAGCAAGAGCATGTGTAATTAATTAGTCCTAGTGATACTGAGGAAGTGAGGTACTTAAGGTCAAAAAGAGGGGTCTCTGAATGTGGCAGAGGATCCTGGCCTCGGGTGGGCTTTTCCCCAGGAGTTAGGGTATACAAGCTCACACACACACACACAACTTCCACTGAGTCCATGGCTCCAGGTTCCTGTCTTGTAAACTTGAAAAATGAAATTCCTAAACCCCAGAAGGGTGAGCTTTGGAAGTTTTGGTACAAAACTTAATATAAAGTTTACTATAAAGAAGGCAGGGCTCCTGGACAGCAGAACAGATCCCAGGGAGCAGGTAGCTAGTGAGTGTCTGGCCTAGGAAGGTTTTATCAGGCTTATAGCAGAGACTGGGGTGAGGCCTGGGGAGATGAGCTGGTCAGTCAGTCAGTTCATCCAAGGATGTCCAGATGCCTCTCAGTTCCCGTCACGTCCCTCACACAGTTTCCAGGCAAGAGTGTTCATTTAGGAGAAAAACAAGAGACCAAAGTAGGAATCAAAGCCCACCCTGCTTTTTCTGACATTTCTAGCCTCTGGCCAGAACAGAACCAGAGATCTTTCCAGCTGCTGACCAAGCACAGGAACCAAGGTCCCTGCCCTAAACTACCTGACCGATTTCTGTCTCCTGCTCTCATCACTGGTACAGGTGTGTCTTCTTGATCCACTCCTGCAAAGTGGCCCAAAGAAATCTTTACCAGTGTCTTGACAGCTGGATGATCACTCCTGTTTCAGGAGCCACCTGGCCCTCGTGGACAATTGCCCTCCCCTGGGGAGGCGGGGCGTCCATCCTCCGAGGTTTTGTTCTTCCTAGCACCAATGGTGACTGCAGGTTTACACTGTAACTTGCCTCTGCACCTCCAGCCTTGAAGGGGTTGAGGCCGGGTAGACAGATGCTCCTCCAGTTCCTCACATGAAGACCTGAGAGGTGATTATAGGTGGCCCAGAGTAAGAGACAGGCATGAAACAAGGACAAGATGCCAGGCGTTGATTGTTAGTCACCTTTTGGGCCCAAGTGGGGAGTCAATACATTTTCAAAATCCGTTTCCAAGGATCTTTCTCATAAGCATTTCACAGACTGCAGCACCTGCCTTACAAAAAGTCAAAGCCGGTGTTGTTTAACCATGTAGCCTTGAAGCTAACATTTAAGTCACTATAACAGAAACACAACCTGTTATACTTACACTCTGGAAGGTATGGTACAGGTAAGTGTCCTGCACAGCCTCTCCCTCATACCCCAGTACGGAGCTTTCCGACAGCTGGAGGCTCGACCCTGTGGGCAAAGGAGCTGAAGGGGGTGGACTGCTGATGGCCGCTAACTGGAGGCGGCGACAGCTAAGAAGAAACAAGACCTCAGCTGAGGGAAGGCCCCCTAGATCAGTGGTCGAGATTCCTTGGGGGTGTCCAACGACCCTTTCAGGGGGATCGCCTAAGACCATCAAAAAGCACAGCTATTCACAGTATGATCTATAGCAGTAGCCATGAAGGAGCATTGAAAATAATTTTGTGGTTGGGGATCACCACAACATGAGCAACTGAATTAAAGGGTCACAGCGTTAGGAAGGGTGAGGACCCTGCCCTAGATGAAGAAAGTGGGAAAGAGCAGGCAACCTGAGAGGAGCACCATGGCAACCAGAACTGAGAGGAACTTTCTAACAAGTGTCTGGACACTGGAAGACCTGACAGTGAGCATTTGGTGAGCTCCAGGGCTTCTCCTCTCGCTAGGGTTAGCCTCTCTTGTCTGATTGGACCCGTTTTCTTCACTTGGCTTCCATGCCCATTGAGTCAACAAGGGCCCAGCTGGTACTCTGTGAATTTGGGCTTCAGGGCGCGGGGTGATGTAGAACTAGATGGAGAAGAAGGAAGACTGCCTATGCTTATGGCTTTTGTACTGGGTCGACAGATCACGTGCGCCGGCCTCCAGGACTCACCTGCTACCACAGGCAAAGGACCTGTTCCTGTGTCAGCCTCCAAGGCTCCACGCTTCAGACTTGGATGGATTCCAGCCTCCAGATATTAAGACCCTTTGCTGCTCTGGAAGCCTGCGAGGTCGCAGCCCTCCGAAGCCTGCGGACTTGTTCTGGCAGCTGCTCGTGATTTCTAGGGCTATGCTGCTTCTCAGACTTGCTCACTGCTCCCAGGAGTTCAAACCCAATCATTTAAATCCCAAATGGCAACCTGTTCTCAGTTGCTTTATCCTGTTAAGGATTTTAACCCCGAGTTTGCAGTTGAGTTACTCACCGTTAATACCCTTTGCTATCTGCCTGCTCCATTCTTGCGGAAATGTGGGACAAGAACCAAGCTGGAGACAGGAACCAGTCTCCAACAACCACCTCGGCATCTCAGCAAAGGCATGGTAGAGACTGCCTAAAAGTTCTTCATTTCCCTTAAGGGTTGTATTAAAGGGGGGAGCTTTCATTTAATTGTTTCCATTTTATCAATCTTTAGTCCTGAGGTGGGGAAACCTCCCCACCCTTTTTAGAGAGACAGAAAAAGAATTTGACAAGAATGGGAATTATCTTTAAAAAACAAACAAATCAACCAACTCCCAATTAACTGTTTGACTGAAATAGCGCTGCTGAAGCATCTCCACATAAAGCAATCAGCATCTCCAGGCATGGTGGAACATGTTTGTAATCCCAGCACTCCAGAGACTGAGGAAACAAGATTGACTTCAAGGCTAGCCTGGTCTAAATGTGAATTCCAGGCCCGTACAACAGAGCATGAAAGTGCAAGTAATCCATAACACCCAGCACACAGAATGTACCTCAAGTCGATGAAGTAGAGGTGTTAATGTATGTGTATCGTGAACATGGAGATCTTCAGGTCACTCATGTTGCTGATGATATCCTTGGAGTCTTTTCTTTGTGGAAAAACTAGTCAGGGTCAGTTTGATCTGCCAGTGTAAGGTTAAACTGGTCACTTGCCAGAGCAGAGGCATCTGGGCTCAGACTCTGGACCTTTTTTACTCAAAGCTATGGGCTAAATGGCAGCCATTGATGACACTGAAAAAACCCAGTTCTGCATTGGCACAGGAGACCACTTCCTAAATATAACACCAGTAGCACAGACACTGAGAGCAACAATTAATAAATGGGACCTCCTGAAACTGGGAAGCTTCTGTAAGGCAAAGGACACAGTAAATAAGATAAAACAACAACCTACAGATCTTCACCAACACCACATCTGACAGAGGGTTGATCTCCAAAATATGTAAAGAACTCAAGAAACTAGACAGCAAAATATCACACAGTCCAATTAAAAATGGGCTACAGATCTAAACAGAATTCTCAACAAAAGAATCCCAGATGGCCAAAAGGCACTTAAGGAATTGCTCAACATCCTTAGTCATTAGGGAAATGCAAATCAAAACAACTCTGAGATACCATCTTACACCTGTGAGAATGGCTAAGATCAAAACCACTGATCATAGCTTATGTTGGAGAGGGTGTGGAGCAAGGGGAACACTCCTCCACTGTTGATGGGAGTACAAACTTGTACAGCCACTCTAGAAATCAGTATGGCGACTTCTCAGAAAATTAGGAATCAACCTACCTCAAGACCCAAGGATACCACTCTTTGGCATATACCCAAAGGATGTTCAATCATACCACAAGGACACTTGCTCAACCATGTTCATAGCAGTATTATTCATAATAGCCAGAACCTGGAAGCAACCTAGATGCCCCTCAACTGAAGAATGGATAAAGAAAATGTGGTGCATATACACAATGGAGTACTACTCAGCTGTAAAAAAAAAAAAAAAAAAAAAAAAATGACGTCATGAAATTTGCAGGCAAATGGATGAAACTAGAAAATATCATCCTTAGTGAGGAAACCCAGACTCAGAAAGACAAACATGGTATGTACTCATAAGTGGATACTAGATGTAAAGCAAAGGATAATCAGACTGCAACCCACAGCCCCAGAGAAGCTACCTAACAAGGAGGACCCTAAGAGGAATGTATGGATCACCTTGGGGAGATCCTGATGAGTAAACTGAGGGTGAGGGGGTGCAATAGAGGGGAGGGGATGGGGGATGAGAACATGAGGGAATGGGATGGTTGAGCTGGGGGAGGGATGGAGTGGGAGAGCAATGAAAGAGATATCTTGATAGAGGGAGACATTATGGAGTAAAGGAGAAACCTGGTGCTAGGGAAATTCCCAGGAATCCACAAGGATGACCCCAGCTTAGACTACTAGCAACAGTGGGAGGGTGCCTGAACTGACCTTCCCCTGTAATCAGATCAGTGAATACCCTAACTGTCATCATAGAGCCTTCATCCAGTAACTGATGGAAGCAGATGCAGAGATCCACAGCCAAGCACCAGGCTGAGCTCTGGGAGTCTAGTTGAAGAGAGGGAAGAGGGATTCTACGAACAAGGGGAGTCAAGATCATGATGGGGAAATGTACACAGACAACTGAGCCAAGCTAATAGGAACTCTCAAACTTTAGACTGACATCTGTGGAACCTACATGGGACTGAATTAGGCCCTCTGCATACAGAAGACAGTTGTGTAGCTGGGTCTGTTTGAGGGGCCCCTAGCAGTGGTTTCAGGGTCCATCCCTGGTGCATGAGCTGGCTTTTTAGAGCTCATTACCTGTGGTCGGACACCTTGCTCACCCCTGATGCAGGGGGAGGGGCTGGATCCCGCCCCAACTGAATGTACCAGGCTTTGCTGTCCCCCTATAGGAGACCTGACCCTTTTGGAGGAGGGGATGAAGAGAGGGTTAGTCAAGGGGGAGAGTGGGAGGAGGGATGAGAGGGGGATCTGTGGTTGGTATGTAAAATGAATAAAAAAATTTTAAATAAAACAAACAAAAAAACAGTTCTGGTTATTTTACTTTTCTGCATATCACTCTCCATTTCTTTTTACATGGTGCTCTTCTTTGTGAAGATGTTACAATTTTTATGTCCAGGGAGCAATAAAAAGTGGCATTTCTTTTCAGGATTGAAATAATAGCATGGTACATTTGTCAGGGAAGAACTCACAGCTGGGTGGAGTCAACTGAGTCTGTCGTCACCGAGGCCAGAGTCCTGCAAGCTGCCGGAGAATCGTGTCAGAACTCTGACTAGAGCAGCATTGTATGAATCAAGGCCTCTGGCGGCTTCTGTCACACCTTCTACTCGGACAGAAGGGTTTATTTATCTGTTCCTAGATAGAATGCATTCCCCGTCTCCCCTCAACGCCTGAATCCTAGCACTCAGGAGGCAGAGGCAGGCGGATCTCTAAGTTTGAGGTCAGGCTGGACTAGAGAGTGAATTCCAGGACAGCCAAGGCTACACAGAGAAACCCTGTCTCGAAAACCAAAAACAAACAAAAAGAACAACTCCTGTATTCTAGTAATTTTAACATGGTCCCCTTGATGTCTTATTTCTTCCCTTGCTCAATCATCTCTTAAGATATTTCTCAATGAAAAAATAATTATTTTTTCCACTAGGGAGCATTTTTGTGAGCACATAAAGGAGTGGCAGGAAATCTATGACAGCAAAGAGCCGCACAATGTGAAATTTCCAGAACCGATGGATAAGACGCTGAATGAACTGCAGAAAATAATTGTTCTTCGGTGCTTGAGGCCCGATAAGGTAAAAGACAAATTTGAGATCCAGATAACCTGCAGTTTATGAAGCTCCAGTCTTAACACAACTGCCTTGGGGTGTGTGATGACACCGTCGTCCATGGTGATGGGCCTCTTAACCAGCAAACACTGTGTAACCAGAATCTCAGGCTTTCTCTGACTGGTATTGAAAACCTAGAGACAGCAATAAGCTAGAGGAAATGAACTTACAGTTTTAGCCAGAGTGGGAAGAAGGAGGGGGAAACCCCTCCATTTCTCTGGGTATTGCTTATAGAAAATGTGGTAGGAGGACCACCACGAGTTCCAGGCTAGCCTAGGCTACAGAGTGAGACCTTGTTTCCAAAATCCTAAATAAAAATAAATAAGTATTTTAAAATTTAAATGTAGAAAAAAAGCATATAGAATTAGGCCAGAAAGGGTTATGTTTTGGGATGCTGTGTAATGTCTGTATAAGCTAAGTGTTAAAAAGTTTAAAAGCTGAGTAAGTTTATGAAGCTAAAAACTACCATAAGCTAAGGGTAATTTCTTCTTGAAGAACAAAAAACCTTGGTGAACTGACCTAATAAGATTCTTGCTTTGTATCTGGGGACACCTGTCTGTGAGTCACAGACTGGCTCTCGGGCGGCAAGTGGAGTTAGTCCCACCTCTTGTGGGGTTACTGCTTTGCCATCCATACTTTGAAGGCTGAACTTACCTTACACGCCATTGGACTTACCTCCCTAGAACTCACAATACTTGTTGATTTGTTAGGGTCTCTCTAGCTAGAGCAGGGAACTCTTGATGGTGGGAACCCATATCTTGTTTTGCTGTGTATCTTCAAGACTTGAAGCACTGCACAGGCAGGTACTATATGGTCAGTCAGTTTCTACAAAGTGGGTTGAACTAACTTGAATCAAAACATGTGTCATTTGGGGCTGTCCAGACTGATTGGGTCCTGAGATGGTGAAGCTGGCAAGTGGCCAGGGAGCCTGGGGGACCTGAGACTCAAGGCAACACAGACAGTGCTGCTCAGCTCCAGAGGCAGTCCATAAGACATCTGCCCCCTGCCTTTTTGTCCTGTAACCTGGTACTCTGACTGGATGAGACCTACCCACATTGTATTACAGAGGGAAAACTCAGCTTTACTTAGTCTACTGATCTAAATATTAGTCTCAGCTAAAAAGTGAAGACCAAATATTTGGGTATTGTGGCCTTAAAAGACATCTTTTGTTTGTTTATATAGCAGGATGAGAGGGAAAATATTATATCTAAGTATAGTTATAATTTCTATTTTTCTTATAATAAATATGAGTATAAAATAACACACTATAATAAAGACATAAAAATACAGCTGCTGAGAAGTTAATTTCACTCTCAACAGCCCAAAGACAAATGGCAAGACGGCTTAATGTATTTCCTTGTTTGCTTCCTTCCTTCCTTCCTTCTTTCCTTCCTTCCTTACGATATTTATTTTATGAGTGTGAATGTTTTGCCTGCATGTATGTCTGTATACCATGTGTGCCTAGTGCCCATGGAGGTCAGAAGAGGGTATTAGATCCCTTGGAACTGGTGCTACAAGCAGTTGTGAGCCACCAAGCCTAGGTCCTCTGCCAGACAAAGATGCTCTTAACCATTGAGCCATCTCTCCAGCCCTTATCCTACTTATCCTTATTTTGAGACAGTTTTGCTATGGAACCCCAGCAGGTATCAGATTGTCCCTCTGCCTCAGGGTTACCCTGCTGGGCTAGCTTTGCTTTGGAGATCACCTGGAAACTCAGGTTCTTTTGCTCATCTAGAAAGGTCGCTTAGTCGGCAAGATTGGCACTTCCTCATGAACACTACATCTGTTGAAGAGGGAAATAAGGTATTGAAGGAAACTTCCTTATAAATATGTGACCTCAAAATAATATAAATAATTTCTGCTTGTGGGCTGAGATGGCTCAGTGCATAAGGGCATTCGCTACCAAGCCCGATGCTCTGAACTTGACTTCTAGCACCCACACAGTGGAAGGGGAGAACAGTTCCCACAGTTATCCTCTGACCTATATAGCACATAAACAAAAACAAATAAATATGTGTAATAAAATAAATTAAACAATAATAATAATTTGTTCTTGTGTCTTTCTACCTGAAACAGTCATATGTGATATTGTCTACAAGAAATGCTGAGAAATACATGGGGATCTATTACCTAAAGGAGGCAAAAACTATCCACGGATAGTTTACAGTTTCTGCCATACTAAGTGAAAGAATTTTATTTTTTAAGGATCTTTTAAAATTGTGTGTGTGTGTGTGTGTGTGTGTGTGTGTCCATAGAGACCAGAAGAGGATATAGGCTCTTCAGGAACTGGGGTTACAAGTGGATGTGACAGGTGTGGATGTTGTAAACAGAACTCAGGTCCTCTGGAGGAGAATCAAACACTCTTAACTGCTGAGCCATCTCTCCAGTCCAGACCCATGTTTCATTATGTTTAAGACTCACTTGTATTTCTTTTTCTGTAAAAAGATAATCTCTTTTGTCCATTTTTCTTTGGAATGCTTTTCTTGTTCTCAGTTTACAGATTACTTTTTACATATTAAGGAAATCAATGGTTTTCTATTATGCACTGTATGCCTTTTGGAAATGATACTCTATTTTTTGTTTGTTTTTCAGTAAATCTGTGGTATGCAGTAAAACTTTCTCAAAAGACTGTATCTTCTCTATCCCCAGATAACCCCAGCTATAACAAATTATGTAACTGACAAGCTAGGGAAAAAATTTGTAGAACCTCCACCATTTGATTTGACAAAGAGTTACTTGGATTCAAATTGCACCATTCCCTTAATTTTTGTGCTGTCTCCAGGAGCAGATCCCATGGCCAGTAAGTATATATACTGTAACACACACACACAATTTATTTTCTGTGTATGTTTTGCCTGCATATATATAAATGTACTGCATGTCCAGCATATATTGTAAGCTTATAACTTATAATTAAAAACATTTGTTCAACATGCATTTGTTATATGATTATAAATCTGTTAACAAATCCAATGGTTAGGGAATGACAATGAAAATGACTGTTTCAGGTAGAAAGACACAAGAACAAATTATTATTATTGTTTAATTTATTTTATTACATATATTTATTTGTTTTTGTTTATGTGCTGTATACCTAGGTCAGAGGATAACTGTGGGAACTGTTCTCCCCTTCCACTGTGTGGGTGCTAGAAGTCAAATTCAGAGCATCGGGCTTGGCAGCAAATGCCTTTATGCACTGAGCCATCTCAGCCCACAACCGTGATAAAGCACACATGCACACACAGGAACTGTAAGCTGGTCTAGAGTAATAGTGGTGTCATTTGTTCCCGTCCCTTGTAGGCCTGCTGAAGTTTGCAAATGATAAATCTATGTCCGGAAATAAGTTTCAAGCTATTTCCCTGGGTCAAGGACAAGGGCCGGTTGCAGCAAAAATGATCACAGCTGCAATAGAAGAAGGAACTTGGGTTTGTCTACAAAACTGTCACCTTGCTGTTTCCTGGATGCCCACATTGGAAAAGATATGTGAAGACTTTTCACCTGAAGTCTGCAATTCAACTTTTAGGCTTTGGCTCACAAGCTATCCATCTCCAAAAGTATGTTTCTTATGACAGAGTCCAGTACATTTATTTAGCTATTATACCGTATTTCTTAATTAAGTTTTAAACTCTTAACCTTTTGGGAATATTCTGCTCCTATACTCCTTTGTTAATCCACTGATGTCTGCATTTTTAGGGCTGAAGATTGTCATCTTTCATAATACTTTGTTTGTTTTGTCTTAGTTCCCAGTAACAATTCTACAGAATGGAGTAAAAATGACTAATGAACCTCCCACGGGTCTTCGGCTAAATCTCCTTCAATCATATGTCTCTGATCCAATTTCTGATTCTCAGTTTTTCAAGGGATGCCCAGGCAAAGAACTGGTAATGTTCAGCTTCCAAGACTCCCCAGTTGTGTTCTTATAGTAATGAAACATGCTAATACAAGGCTTTTATTTAATATGTTTTCTAAACTGGGTATATTTTCTAACATAAGAAAAATTGTTTCTATATAATTCATCATTTTATTCTCAGTGGTTTATATTCTGCTTATGATGTAGTAGACATGGAAATATTTTTGAATGAATGTAATTTAGTCTATAAACTAAAGCCCAAGAGTGTTTTATATTATGTAACTTAACTATTCTTACAGCAAATATGTGTGTTGGGCATGTCCCAAAGTACTAGCTATGAAGCAAAAAGAATACAGATGCAGAGAAGCATGCCTTTGAAGAACTTGTGTTCTCATCATAATGATTTCAAATACTAGTTTTTTCATTGTATAACTAAAACCACTTCACAGTCAGACAACATGGTGCATGCTTGTCACATCAGCATTCGCGAAGCTGATGCAGGAGGATTGCTGCAAGTCTGGAGCCAGCCTGGATTACATAAGCAGTTCTAGGCTAGCCTGGGCTACAGATTGAAACAAGCGGTGCCCACATGCAGAATGAAACTAGATCCCACCTCTCACCCTGCACAAAAATCAACTCTAAATGAATCAAGACCTGAAACTCTGAGAATTTTAAAGAAAAAAGTGAGGCAACACTGTAAAATGTGGACATAGCTGAGAACTTTCCAAACAGGACTCCAGTAACTCAGGAATACTGACAAATGAGACGCCATGAAACTAAACCTTTCTGCATAGCAAAGGGAACAGCTAATCAATGGAAGAGACAGCCTGGAGAGCTGGAGAAAGTCTATCAACTCAGTCAGTAAATGGGCTAATGAAATGAACAGTCTCAAAGGATGAAATACCGAACGTTCAATAAACAAGTGAAAAAATGCTCAACCTCTCTAGCTATCAGAGACATGCAAATTAAAACTACATTAAGAGGTCCTCAGGGCTGGAGAGATGGCTCAGCATTTAAGAGCACTGCTGTTCTTCCAGAGGACCTGAGTTCAATTCCCAGCACCCACATGGCAGTTCATACCTGTCTGTAACTCCTGTTCTAGGGGATCTGACACCCTCACACAGAGATACATGCAGGCAAAACACCAATGCACATAAAATAAAAATAGATTATATATATTTTAAAAAAGGAGTTTCTGTGACCCAAGTTAGACTAGCAGACGTTAAAAAAACAAATGAGAGGCTGGAGAGATAGCTCAGTCACCCACATAGGGTGTCTCACAACCATCTGTAACACCAACTCCAGGGGAGCCAGCGCCCTCTTCTGGTCTCTATGGGCACTGCACACACATAGTGTACATATAGGGAATCAGACACATACATTATACATAAAATAAAAATTTTAAATCTTTTTTAAAAACTAAAATTAGATCTACTGTAAAACGCATGCAGGTTTTTATTCAGAGGGCTGCAAGTCAACACATCACAGACACCTGCACACAGTATTTATTGCAGCACTACTCACAACAGCCAAGTTGTGGAGCTGTGGTATACAGACACAATGGACTTTTTCAGTCGTAAAGAATAATGAAATTATATCATTTGCAGGAAAATAGATGCAGGGGATATAAATATATTAAGTGGCCAAGTCAAAAAATACTTTCTCCTGTTCGTTTTCCTCCATGTTGTGTAATGAACCATGCATGTGTGTGTGACATGAAAGCAGAAGCAAAGCTGTGTAGGGAAATGAGTGGAGCAAGCCAGGAGGACGATGGGAAAGAGGAGAACATAGAGCTGCGGAGGAAATACACTCCATGTACAACATAGACTCACATTAAAATGCCCTCGGGTACCACAATACCGTGGCGGTGGAGAGATGCCCTCGGGTACCACAGTACCGTGGCGGTGGAGAGATGCCCTCGTGGACCACAGTACCGGGGCGGTGGAGAGATGCCCTCATGGACCACAGTGCCTGACGGTGGAGAGATGCCCTCGTGGACCACAGTGCCGTGAGGGTGGAGAGATGCCCTTGTGGACCACAGTACTGGGGCGGTGGAGAGATGCAATGAAACTACACAGTAAACCCAAACCAGCCAACACATGGGCGACTGAAGCCCACAAACAGTTCTCAGAAGGTGACATGCACATGGCCAGTAAACACATGGGAAAACACTCAACGTCTTAACCACCAGGGGAATGCAAATGAAAACACATAGAAATTTTATCTCATCCCAACCAGAATGATTATCACCTAAAAGACAAGAAAATTGCTGGTGCAGATGTGGATAAAAGAGAACCCTTTTACACATTGCTTGTGGAAGTGCAAATTGGTTCGGCCATTGCGGAGTTAGTATGAAGATTCCTCAAACTAATGTGGCCGTGTGACTCAGCTGCACCACTTCTGGATAAAGTCTGTCTTCATTAAGGTTACTATGGCTGTGATGAAACACATGACCGAAAGCAAGCTGGGGAAGAAAGAGTTTGTTTGACTTACACTTCCACACTGTGGTCCATCATGGAAGGAAGCCAGAGCAGGAACTCAAACAGGGCGGGAACCTGGAGACAGGGGCTGATGTAGAGGCCATGGAAGCGTGCTGCTTACTGGCTTGCTTCCCGAGGTTTGTTCAGCCTGCTTTCCTCCTTCCTCTTTTTTTTTTTTTGTTTTTTTTTGTTTTTTTTTGTTTTTTTTTTTTTGTTTTTTGAGACAAGGTTTCTCTGTGTAGCTTTGCGCCTTTTCCTGGAATTCACTCTGTAGCCCAGGCTGGCCTCGAACTCACAGAGATCCACCTGCCTCTGCCTCCCGAGTACTGGGATTAAAGGCATGCGCCACCACCATCTGGCCTCAGCCTGCTTTCTTATAGAACCCAGGACCACCAGCCCAGGAATGGTGCCCTCCGTAATGGGCTGAGCCATCCTCTATCAATCACTAAATAAGAAAATTCCCGGCAGGCATGCCTCCATCCTGTTCTTATGGGGTCATTTTCTCAATTGCGCCTCCATCCTCTTTAATGACTTTGGCTGTGTCAAGCTGACAGAAGACTAACCAGCACAATATCCAAATGATGCTAAGGCAATACACCACAGGGCATCCATACAGTATGTCTGCTGAAGCACTATTCACAACAGCCAGGCTGTAGAATTCACTTGCATGTCTGCCAATAGCTCAATGACTAGAAAGTGTGTGGCATATATACATAGAGGAGTTTTATTCTACCAAGAATAAGAATGAAATTATGTCATTTGCTAGAAAATTGATGCAATGGGAGATCATCGTATTAAGCAAAAAAAAAGCCAGACAAAGAAAGATGAATATCACATATTTTCTCTTATTTGTAGGCCTTGTAATTAATCACACACACACACACACACACACACACACACACACACACACACACACACCATATAAACATAGTAGGGAGACAAGGGAAGTAAGTATGATTAAAGTACATGATATAATTTGAAATAAATTTTCTTCATAAAATGCAACACTATATAGAGTGATAGCATGAATATAAATGAACATGTCAATAAAATTGTAAAGCATAATACCCCTCAAGTAAATAAATGTACAATTTTGCACATGGTATTGAAGACTTTAGGGGATCCCAGTCTAGCACGCACTTTTCCTGTCTGAATTCTTTCCAACTAAGAATCTCACCCCCAAAAAAAGCATATACATAGGAAAGACGAAATTACAACTTTATTGATGATATTGGCTGTCTTCCTCAGCTGCTCTCCACCTTATTTTTTGAGGCAGGAGATCACTGAATCTGAAGCTTGCCATTTTGGCTAGGCTGGCTGGCTTGCCAGTGAACTGTTTGGATCGACAGGTCTCTGGCCCCAACTCTGGGTTACAGGCATACTACCATATCTGGCTTTTACATTAGTACTGGGGATTTGAACCTGCTTTCCCTGCAAAAGCCATCTCCCCAGACCCCCCAAAACCTTTTGAGTGAGGGTTTGGCTAGCCTCAAACTCACAGTAGTCCTTTTGACTCAGCCTCCTAAGTGCTGCAATTCTAGGTATGTGCCATCATACCTAGCTCCAACATTAACTATTTTATATTTGCCTATTTAAGCCAAAAAAAAAAAAAGAATAATAGTGAAGGCAAGAGAAAGGACTGAATAGTTGAAAGACTACTGCCTCTGCTTAATGATGATTCCTATGCTCTTACTTCTGCACAGTAACTCTGTAAGTCTAAGAAGACACTTTATGGTTTTAGAAGAGAGCTTACCAGAACAGAGAAGGCAGCATAGTGTGTGATCCCTACAATTAGAAGACAGAGGACCAAAGACAGGAAATCATAAGCAAAGCTAATTTGGGACTCAGATTATGCAAATAAAAAATGGTGCTGTGTTGGAGAAGAGACCCCCCTTGCACTTTCTGTATTATAACATTGATCAAGCGATGTTGGCACTCCATTATTGTTGTCTGTGAGATCCAAAGTTAGTGTCCATGCCACGTATCATAATTTTATGGTTAATAGTGGTGACCTTCACCAAGAAACTTCTCTGGAAGTAAAAACAAATAGAAGATAGGTCAAATAAGAAAGTTGCGCCTTGTTTTGCTTTCTGTTGCTGTGATAAAACACTGACCAAAACCAACTTGAGGAGGAGAGGGTTTATCTGGCTTCCATGTCCTGATTACAGACCATCACTGAAGAACATCAGGGCAGGAATTCAAGGAGGATCAGAGGCAGGAACTAAGAGGAAAGCTGTGCAATGGCTTGTTCAGTTCCCCTTTTTACACAGCCCAGGACTGCCTGCCTAGGTATGGTGCTGCCCACAGTGGCCTGGATCCTCCTACATCAATCACCAATCAAGAAAATGCCCCACCGACATGCCCACAGGCCAATCTGATGGAGCTGTTCTTTAATTGAAGTTCCCTCTTCCCAGATGATTCTAGTTTGTGTCAAGGCAAAAAAGAAACAGACCCAGGGGCTGAAGAGATGGCTCAGGGCTTAGAAGCACTGGCTGCTCTTCCAGAGGACCTGGGTTCAATTCCCAGCACCCACATGGCAGCTCACAACTGTCTGTAACTCCAGTTCCAGGGGATCTAACACGAATGCACATAAAATAAAGTTAAATAAATTAAAAGAAAAGAAAAGAAACAGACCCACACGGAGTGAAATGCTCTATGATTTTTGTTCTCACTGTGCTGCAGATTCTCCTAAAGGGCTTGTTCCAGCATGCACTGCCAGACCCTACCCTCCCCCGCCCCCAAGTTTCCAACTCAGTAGGTCTAGGAAGAGGCTTAAGAATTTGGGATCATAATTCTCAAGAGAAAATGATGCTGATGACCCTGGCACTCATACTTTGGAAACCATTATTCTAAGGTTTCTTCACTAGCTTATAGATACATATAAAATTCTTTTAGAGGCTCCCAGAAATAGTTGATATGCCCCTAGTAATATCTGACAGCTGAGCCCACAATAATTTGAGCTGTCATCATTTGGCCATTGGAAATAAATATCTTACTGGTACAGGTTGTTGATATCTTAGATATCTAACAGTGATATCAGTTCCTTTTCAGTTTCTACATCTCCTATGCCCAGTTATAGTCTCCCTGGAGGAGGTGATCTCCATTCAGTCAATAAATATTTACTGAACACCTACTAAGTGCAAGGCATGCTCCTCTAGCTAGCTAGCTATGCCATTAGTATACTTGCAATCTGCTGTGAGAGATCTGAAGAGATCCTCCAGAGCATCCTCCAGAGCACTGTTACAGGAAGCCTATGTGACATCCATATTAAACACTGGAAGATGTCATGGGTAGATCAACTATCCATGGGAGGCAAGGCATAATGGTGGCACAGACCCATTATCTAAGTGTCTGGAGGAAGAAATATATTTATGTATCAAGGAATTGTTCTCAAAAGGTTCTTCTCTCCCTGTTTCACTATACCATTATCTAGTGTATGAACATATATTTTGACTTTTGTATGTTTCAAGAATAAAGTGTCTTCATTAAGGCACAGTATGCTTACATTTCTGGATTGGTTGGGTTTAGATTTTGTTGTTGTTGTTTTGCTTCAGTATTGAGATGAATTTTGTTACGTTTCCCAGAGTAACCTCCATCTCCTGGGCTCAAGCTCTCCTCCTGCTTGAGCAGCTAAGGCTAGGGGTGTACCACCATGCCTGGTCTGCATCTCAATAGGAAAGAAACCATGAACTGTGACTGTGTCCTAGCCACTCCAGACTCTTGGGCAGAAAGACTGCTTGAGCCCAGGAGGCCAGCTGGGCAACAGAGCAAGATTCTACTTGAAAACAAATAGGAAGGGAAGGAGGGAAGGAAACAGTTATACCAGTGCATCACAGGAGGGGAGCGATTGACTTAGAGCTGTGTCTGAGGTGTTCTAACTTGAAGTACATGTCATCAGTGTACTTGAAATCGACTGTGGAAGACCTAAAGAGATGGGTGAGCATCCTTCAGAGCACTGATACAGGAGGTACGTGACATCCATATTAGACATTGGACAGTGTCATGGAGAGATCAGCTAAAAATGCTTTCCCTTGTGCTCTCCAAATGAAAAGTAATAAAATTGAGCATTGCATATTGGAATTCATTCATTTTCTCTTCATTAGTCATTCTTTTGCACTTACAGTCTCAATTACATGCCCACAAATCCACAAAATAATACTGGGTGCTGGGATTAGAGATAGCTGTGGATGGCAGGTATCATTAACCAACATTTTTATAAAATAGTAGTAATTTTTATTTTAGTGACATTCAACATTATTATGGCTTGCTTAGTTGGATATTTGAATTAAGCATAAGATGAATGCTTTTTATAGAAAGTATGCCTTTAGATACATGCCTTTTTAAACTAGAAGTTTGTACTGACATGGGAACGTAGAATCTTGTAATGAAAGATCATCTATTTTTCTAGTTTTACCGATGGAAATTTAATCATATTTTTCTCTTGTACAATTTTTGCATTAAAGGCATGGGAGAAGTTGCTTTTTGGAGTTTGCTTTTTTCATGCTCTTGTTCAAGAGAGAAAGAAATTCGGTCCTCTGGGTTGGAACATCCCATATGGATTTAATGAGTCAGACCTACGCATCAGTATCCGACAACTGCAGGTAATAAGACCAGAACAAGCATTTACGACAGAGCACTCTAACAGTCCCCAGGCAACTGCAGGTAGTAAGACCAGAACAAGCATTTACGACAGAGCACTCTAACAGTCCCCAGGCCGCACTTCGTGGCACATAGGTCAGACTTGATAATAAAGATAACAGATTCTTCTTGTAGAAATTATTGATACTTGGCTGGAGATGTAGTTCAGAAGTAAGCACTTGCCTTAGTATACATGAGGCCCAAGTTTGGACCCCAGCACTGAAGGAGGAAAAAAGAGTTAAAAATAAATTGTTAGTATCTTATCAAGTCTTTAAAAAATAATGAATCAGAAACCTTAAACAGAAATAAGTCCTTTATTTTGAAAATCCTTATAGTTGCTGAAATCAGTGCTTATAAATTACAATATATGTTGAATGACTTTGATTTGAACATTGTTTTTGAAACTTGTAGTAGGTAGGAGAATATTTTGCTTAAAATATTTTCCATACAACCTATAAACAACTGCGAACTCACCATCTGCCAGGCCCCAGATGTCAGTCTCATGACCTCACCCTTCCCAGAACTAGCATTGAAATCCACAGACATCAGCTAGATCCATTTTTCATATCTAGTGGTAAGGTCATGAAATGAGATTCATCTTTAAGCCATCTTCATCTGGTCACAATGGCAGGGTATCTCTCCAAAAGGCCCAAGCAGAAACTGGCAGCTAAGTGGTTAAACATCAGGGAGAGAGCTGTCTCTGTTTCTTGCATATGGTACAAATTTAACATTCCGTTCTCTAGGGGTCTCCTCCAGCTTGGGGGGACCCAGTTGAACATACATGTGTCCTCCCCTAAAGAGAAGGAAGGGGAAACTTTTTTTCAAATGGCACATAATTCATTCCCTCCAAGGATAACCTTGCCTTTTTCTCAGCCCCCTCTCTCAAATCTCTTGACAATTATCTTCCTCCCAAAAACATGAGGGTCTCAAAAAAGACTAAGCCCTTATTTTGATTGGGCTCTGGAGAATGTAGGAAATACTTTCTCAACCATGCACCATTTCTTCTATAATTCAGAGACAGGCAAAACTCTCTCAGCAAGTAACATACCATTGCAACACACACACTACCCCTGTATATTGAGCCAAGCACAGGATCTACAAGTGGAAGAAATAAATTTAAGTCTTCCCATTACTTTACATTTTCCTAACTCTATTTCATGTTCTTCAGGGTTAATAGCAGATGTGTAAGACAGTGTGAAAGCCATGCAAATCACAGCTTTACCATTATTGCTATGATTACAAGGAAACTTATGTATTGAAACCATGTCACCATGGGAACAAGGACACGGCACTAAGACTTAGAACTGCTGTTTTTATCTCACCATGAAAGGTGTCCTGAAACAGGCCTCAGGCCCCCAGCCTTGGCCTTATTGGTATCTGGGACTGTGGGCAGCTACCCTGCGCATTCAGAGCATCCCATACCTCTACCCAAGAGATGACAATAGCACCTCACACCTACCACAGTTATAATTTACTGATCTCCAGTCATTGCTGAGTATCCCTCACAGATAAAAATGGACCCCAATTCATACCCAAAAAGGTTTGTTAGGATTGATTCATTTTTAAAAGCTGTAGCAATTCCCATGTCGCTTATTTAACTTAAGTATTTTTCTCATTTATTAATGCATTATGAAGACTGGAGAGATGGTTCAATGGTTAAGAGCACATATTGCTCTTGCAGAGGACCTGAGTTCAGTTCCCAACACCCATGCTGGGTAATTCACAACCACCTGTAACTTCAGCTCCAGGGGACCCAATGTCAATCTGGCTTTGGGGTCACCTACACTCCCATGTGTAGATGACCCCACACACCTACACTCCCATGTGTAGGTGACCCCACACACCTACACTCCCATGTGTAGGTGACACACACACACACACACACGCACGCACGCACGCACGCGCGCATGATCACATGTAATTTTTTTTTTCAAGAAAAAGGCATTTTGAGGGCTAGAGGATGGCTCACTGGAAAAGAGCACGTGATCTACCTGAGCCTCTGACTGAGAATCTCCAGCACCTATATTAATGCCCAGACAGGCTAATCCCAGAGCTCACTGGCCAGGCAGCCTAGCCCAAAACAGCAAGCTTCCAGTTCACTGAGACCATGTTTCAAGGCAGCAAAGCAGAGAGAGAGAGAAAGCCACTCAGTATCCTGATCTGGGCTCCACAGGCACCCACTTGAGATGCATGCACACCCCCACACATAATCAACGGATGAGCTAGGCACGGTGGCTCACCCTGGTCATCCCAGCCTTGGGAGGCTAAAACACGTATATTGGCTTGAGTCTGAGGCCAGCTCGGACTATAGAGTCAGAGTAAATAAATAGTAAATATCAAGGTCTTTATATCGGAAGAATGGAGAATGGAGACAAAATCATTCAAAATAAAATACTGAACACCGGACATTCGGTAATAATTCTTTCAACTCCCTTTCTACATAGGGAGAGAGAGAAAAGAGAAGCCATTTTAAACCGGAAATGAAATGAAAGAATCTACTTTTTTTTCACTCTGTCTTTGCTTCAGTTGTTCATAAACGAATATGACACAATCCCATTTGAAGCTATCTCCTACCTGACCGGGGAGTGTAACTACGGAGGAAGAGTGACGGACGACTGGGACAGACGCCTCCTGTTGACCATGCTGGCAGACTTCTACAACTTACACATCATCGAAAACCCTCATTACAAGTTCTCGCCCAGTGGTAACTATTTTGCTCCTCCCAAAGGCACTTACGAGGACTACATTGAGTTCATCAAGGTAAGTGGTGGTCTGAAACGAGAGTAAAACAGATTTGTGTTTGCGTGAGAGTGTGTGTGAGAAAGTGTGTGTGTGAATGAGTGTGTGAATGTGTGTGTGAAAGTGTGTGTGAGAAAGAAAGTGTGTGACAAAGTGTGTATGTGAAAGAGAGTGTGTGAATGTGTGTATGAGAAAGTGTGTGTGAGAGTGTGTGTGTGAAAAAGTGTGTAAATGTGTGTGAGTGTGTGAGTGTTTTTGAGTGTGTGTGAGAAAGTGTATGAGTGTGTGTGTGTGAAAGTGTGTGTATGAATGTGTGTGAGAAAGTGTGTGTGAGAGTGTGTGTGTGAAAAAGTGTGTGTGAGAGAGAGTGTTTGTGAGTGTGTATGAGAAAGTGTATGTGTGTGAAAGAGTGTGTGTGAAAGTGTGTGTATGAGTGTGTGTGTGAAAGAGTGTGTGTGAAAGTGTGTGTATGAGTGTGTGTGTGAAAGAGTGTGTGTGAAAAGAAAGTATGTGAATGTGTGTGTGAGAATATTTGAGTGTGTGTGTGTGCATGTGCGAGTGTATGTGTGTGACAGAGAGAAAAAGTATGAATGTGTGAGAGAGAAAGTGTGTGTGTGTGTGTTGAGCGATGATCTGTACCCTCTAATGTACAGGTTTAGACAAGCAAGATTCTAATGAGCTTTCAGACTCATTTTTGTTCAGGTAATTACATCAGAGAATCTGAAGCTTTCAGTATTTGATGTTTAGTTGATTCTTAACCCTTTGCTGTTTGCACATCTGCCTTATGAATCTGTTGTTTTTTGTTTTTGTTCTTCTGGGGGCCGCCACCCAGCTCCCAAATAAATCACACCCAGAGGCTTATTCTTAATTATGGATGCCTGGCCTTAGCTTGGCTTGTTTCTTGCCAGCTTTTCTTAACTTTAAAATTATCCCATTTACTTTTTGCCTCTGGGCTTTTTCCTTTTCTTCTGTATATCTTACTTTCACCCTTACACCACGGCTTGCTGTGTAGCTGGGTGGCTGACCCCTGATGTCCTCCACCTTCTCTGGCTACTTCTTCCTTTTTTCCCAGATATCTCCCTCTATATATTATCTCTGCCTGCCAGCCCCACCTATCCTTTCTTCTGCCTCACTATTGCCCGTTCAGTTCTTTATTAGACCATCAGGTGTTTTAGACAGGCACAGTAACACAGCTTCACAGAGTTAAACAAATGCAACATAAACAAAAGTAACACACCTTAAAAAAATATTCTACAACAGGAATTGATGCTTTGTAGTAGGAAAAGAACAACACTTTCCTCTGCCCTTATGGTATTCCCTGGATGAAAGGCAGTTTCATGGGAGAAACAACATATAATTTGTATTGATGTTAATATTTTGTGTCTACGGAAGCTTCAGTGAAAGGATTGAAAACCAAAAGACGCAGTTTACTTTGGGGTTTATAAAGCCATTTAAATACACAGATAAAACAAAGGAAAAGCCTTGGACCTTAAGGGGCAATAAATTGTGAGAAAGTGCTTAGGAAACATATGAGGGAAACTAATGGAAGATCAAGTTATCTTAGTAGAATCTGCAGATTCACCCCAGTACAGTTCTGTCTCTAGTAAGAACTCTCCTCTTCTTGGCACAACACAAGGGGGAAATTACAAACGCCCTGCTGTTAGGCAGATTAGGGGAGGAAGAAAATCCCAAATATAATGAGCCTTTAGCTCAAAGTAATGCTTATGCTAAGGTGGCATGTTTGGAGTGGCATATCCTGATCCCTAGTGAATATATGATACATGCTGAATCTGTTTTCCCTAGAAACTTCCATTTACTCAAGAACCTGAGATATTCGGATTACATGACAATGTTGATATCTCCAAAGATCTTCAACAAACAAAAGTCCTTTTTGAGTCCTTGCTTCTCACCCAGGGAGGCTCCAAGCAATCAGGCTCCTCGGGAAGTACTGACCAGATCCTGTTAGAAATTACTGAAGATATCCTCTACCAGGTGACACTTGGTTTGAAATGCGGTGCTTCTGCTGTAATAGAAATTACATTTGGATGGGAAATTCCATGAAGCTGGACTATAACTTTCAGCAACATACTTTACTTCTCATGCATTAGTTTCCAAATCTGCTAGGTGGAGAGTAGTTGCAGTTGTTATAAGGCTTTTTGAGGACATTAAGGAGAACATTAAAGTAGTTTGTAAAATGCCTACTACATAGCTAAGTCCTTAATAACTATAGTTGTGGATGAACTACTGTGCCTATCATTCACTTTTATTTCTAAATCAAAAGTGAAAAGACATTTTTAATGGAATGCTCTGAACTTGCTGGTTCAGGGAGAACATGGTGGGTTTTTTTAAATTTTATTTTATCTGTACCTTAGGAGGTGGCTGTCACAAGGAAGTCATATCAGTGCTCAGCCAGCAGTTATGCATTCCCTTTCCATGGTACAGCCCAGTGCACTTAGCCTGCTAGGTAATGCGGAATGGCACTCTACTGTCCTCTTTTCCAGTGACTAAGGGGAATGTGAACAGATTATGACCCTCAGCAGCAATCTTATAGTTCCCTTCCAATGTAGCTACCGTAAGTATGCCCACCCTTCAGTGTCAGACACCCTGACGTGGCAGAATCTGGCCCCTATTCCACTTGCCTCCAGAGGCCATGGGCTGTACCGCTGCAGGATTCCCACACAATCCTGGCTGTGGTCACTAAAGTAGGGAGGGAGGTCCACTGTATGCCACCATGATGGCAGCCACAGTCAGTCCTGGCCTCCAAGCTACTGATTTTGCAACATGCCACTCTTCACACCTGCTTCTATGGTTTACCTCTGTGGGGAAAGGCAGTTGACTTCATGAATGCTGTCTCCAGTAAGATTCCTAGGAAGGAACTGGAAGAAGATTTAAGACATATTTGGGGGAGTGCTGAGTCAAAATCACTAGACGGCACCACTGAGATTCTTAGGACGCAAAGGGCAGCTTGACTCTCAGTTCAAGCATTCCCTAACTGGGAATTCTTTTGCCACCTCAGGAGTGTGAGCTCCAATGTCTTAGGACTTGGAACATTCCAAAGTCCTCACCACCTCGTCACCTCAAGTATCTGTAAATATGGCATCAGAATATGGCTTTCTCTCTCTCCCTGTGCCCTAGAACATTTCTGTGTTTACAAGATTAACCATTTAATAGGAGGGTAAGTGATAATCAATTATAAGTGAACATGAAACATTCATGAAATTGTAAATACGTTTTATCCATGGAAAACAAGACTCAGTTTGCAAAAAGAAACTATACAGATTTTTAGAAATAATGATGTCCTATCTGTAAAGTGGAAATAATAATGATTACCTATGTGTTAGTTATTATTGACATTATAGCTGAATGAAGCTTACTGTCTATTTTGAGAGTAACTTGTGATTTTCAACATATGTTCTTTCAGCTCCCCAATGATTTTGACATTGAAAGAGCACTACGCTATTATCCTGTGAGGTATGAAGAGAGCATGAATACTGTGTTAGTGCAAGAAATGGAACGGTTTAACAAGTGAGTAAATCCCCAGGAAGTCAGAAAGCAGCCAACCAGAGTTGACAAAATGACTTACTGCTATTGAATTTTAAAATCTTAAGAAATTATCAAAATGTCCAATTTTATTTTTTTAAGTACCATAGCCTTTTACCCCAGGAGAGAATCTTTTATCATGTAAAAATGATTATGAAAAAGAGATCTACTCTTATTGATTAGAAGTAGTCATTAATCACATAACTTCTCATCTATTATTGTCCTCTTCACAAAGTAAAGATGGGGCTGGAGAGATGGCTCAGTGGTTAGGATCACTTGCGGCTTTTCCAGGGGACCTGAGTTCAGTTCCTGGTAGCCTCATCAGGCAGCTCCCAAACAGCTGTAACTCCAGCTCCATGGTATCCAGCTCCTTCCTCTGGTCTGGCAGCTGCGCTCATACGCACTTACCCTAACACAGATACCCAAACATACACATAATTTAAAAATAGTTTAAACAGAGTGAGCATGGATGGGTCTATCTGTCCTTTCTACCAGTTTCTGTCACTGATATGTGCTTCCTTTCTCTTTATTTTTAAGTGCTGTGGCCCAGATTAGCTATCAACTAACCTTTAGACCTGACCTTATTCATTTGTTGGTTGGTTGGTTTTTGAGACCGAGTATAGCCTAATCTGGCCTCAAACTTGCTATGTAGCTCATGTGGCCTTGAACTCCTAAACCTGCTGCCTCCACCTCTGAAGATGCTAAATTACAGGTGCGTATCACTATGTCTGGCTCCCTTTTCTTACTGAAGTTGATTAATTACCCCATGATAAACAAATTATTTGCGCTGACTTTTATTGAATTTTTTATAATTCAAAAACTGGATCAAGAAAGAGAAAATTGTTTTTGTTATGAGTTTTCTGTAATATTTCCATGCTTATTTTGTTTTCTAGACTTGTTGACATACTAAAGTAAACTATATGAAAATACCATGTTGTTCTATTTAACTCTGGGTTTTGAGGGGAGCATAATTGATTTGTTTGCTTGCCTCTTTGTTCTGTGGTTCTAAAGATTGAAACCAAGGGCTTCATATGTGCTAGGCAGATGCACTACCACTGAGTCATATCTCCAACAATAATTCAGTATTTCTTATATAAATACTATGATTATATGTGTTCAAGGCCAGCCTGGTCTACATAGCCAATTCCAGGTTATCCAGGGCTACACAGTAAGACCTTGTCTCAAAAAAAAAGTATGTAATGGCTAAAATAACAATGCTCATTCAAATGGCACCTACATTTACTTCATATGCCACCTATCAACTGGCATAGCCATGCTTTGGGGAACCTTCCCACAAAGCTGTGACTGTTTCCTGTTGTCTCTTCTTTTGTAGATTGTACATGGATGTTTACTATCAAGTATATGTTGATGACACCATTTCTTTCATTGCAGTTTAATTAGAACTATACGTAATACTCTACAGGACCTTAAAAAGGCTATTAAAGGTGTGGTTGTAATGGACTCTGCATTGGAAGCGCTTTCAAGCAGCTTGCTTGTTGGGAAGGTTCCAGAAATGTGGGCAGAACGATCATACCCAAGTCTGAAGCCCCTTGGAAGTTACATCACAGATTTCCTAGCCCGGCTGAGCTTTTTACAGGTAAAGTATTAGATAGATAGATAGATAGATAGATAGATAGATAGATAGATAGATAGATAGATAGATAGAGGATAGATAGATAGATAGATGATAGATAATTTTATACTTAAAATATGTATTATTCAAATGAAAAAACATTCATGCAAATATTGTATATAGCACAGTATATATTGTATATAGCAAAATATATACTTGTCATTGTTGAGCAGAGAGAGATTAGTAATCAACTGTGGTCACTTTAATGTCCCTAGGTTGAAAGAAATGTGATGAGTAGTTTCCTGGTTATCTAAGCAAAATGTATGAATATATAAAATGCCAGGCAGTAGTGGCGCACACCTTTAATCCCAGCACTAGGGAGGCAGAGGCAGGCGGATCTCTGTGAGTTCGAGGCCAGCCTGGTCTCCAAAGAGAGTTCCAGGAAAGGCTCAAAGCTACACAGAGAAACCCTGTCTCGAAAAAAACCAAAAAAAAAATAATAATAATAATTAATTAATTAAAAATAAATAAATAAATAAATAAATAAATAAAATGCACATGTTTTGAAGTACTGAGTAGAAAATTGAAATTTAGTCAAACTCAAGTGACATATTTATAAAATTTCTAAGTCTATGATTCCCAGACTCTACTGTTTAATGTTGTCTTGTGATTTTAATGCTCAAAGGAAGTCACAAAAAAGCCCAAGGCTTAGATTTATCAACATTTGTCCTTTGCCTTCTATCTTATATAAAAAAAAAAAAGTGTGAGAGAAGTTCTTTGAATCTCCCTTCCCAGGCTGCACATGCATATATATGCACAAAGATGTCAGGGCACAGGAAAGTGTAAGACAAGAAGCTGCTGCTCTTCCTTGGCTCCTGTGCTTTCTCATCTCATAGTTTATGTTTACACAAAGGTACTGTGTGGGGAGAATTAGAGGGATATTTGAGAGTAGGGTAAAACCTGTAGCAAGCGCTTCTGCATCTTTGGCTTACACTGTGTCACTTGCCGCCGTGACTTGAAGTATGATTGGCCAGATGTTAATCACAGGCTCCACTCCAGGACTAGGCAGAGTTCTGCCTCCAGAAAGACTCAGACTGAGAATGTGGGAGGGGCGGGAAAAAAGGCAGAAAACAAACAAACAAACAACAACAAAAAAAAACCCCACAGTGCTCATTCAGCATAGCCAGGACCACCATGTAGGCCTGGTTAATTAGACTGAAGAATTCCTGAAAGTAAAAGGCACACTTGAAAATATACCATGGGGGCAGATGGAAAAGAATCTTGAGTAGGAGACTAGGAGGTCTGGTTTTACTTTGGTGGGCCGCTGCAGAATTATGCATGATGACAAACTATGCCTGGTCAGAAGTGTCTCGGCGACATTGTTCGGACATTGAGTAGACAGGAGCAAGAGGACAGGTCACGCTGGAGCAGGAAGAAGACGGAGCATCCGGATGGGCAGTGCACATGCAAACAAGGGGCTTACCCGGGCTCAAGAGCTGGACTAGCATGAGAAATATCGTTAATTAAGGGTTAAAATTTCTAAAGATGGCAGCTCTTCACTGGGCTCAACAATGCAATGAATACTCAAAATTACAGTTGGCCTTTTGCAGATTTGACTCTTTCAAGTTAAACTTACTCAAATTAATGCTGAAACCATTTGAATTTTCAAGAAGAATAACTAGGAAAAAGAAAGGAGGAAAGAGAGAGCGTTTGATGTCAGGGAAAGTGAGGACAACATAGATGAAAGTCAGAATCAGGAATTGTATGTGCAGTGACACTTTCGTGAAAATGGACATAATGTGTCTTGTTTCCCTTTGTAGGAATGGTTCTCTTCGGGAAAACCCAATGTGTTTTGGATCTCTGGTTTCTTTTTCACCCAAGCTTTTTTAACCGGAGCGATGCAGAATTATGCCAGAAAATACACCATCCCTATTGATTTACTAGGCTACGAATTTGAGGTACAGAAGGTCACTCCTTTAACTCAATAATATGATACTAAATCAGTCATATGCTTAAGCAAGAAGAATATGGAAAATTTATATATAAAGGTTCGATATAACCAAACTATTTCTCTATTCTTTGTGTTTTATAAATTATGTAACTCTTGTCTTACAGTCTTTAGAACTTTTGTAATGTCAATATTTGGTACAAATAACCCAGTATTGTTCTTATGTTAACAAAAATTAATGTGATAAAATGCTTCAAAATAATTATATGTGGCTGGCTAGATAGCTCAGTTAGTAAAATGCTTAACACACAAGCCTGGGGACCTGACTTCTACCCCTAGAAAAGAACCCATGTAAAACTGCTGGCCAGATTACATGCATCTGAAATCCCGGTGCTGGAGAAGTGGACAGGTAGATACCTGGGGCTCACTGGCCAACCAACCAAGGAAGATGGTTCCTGAAGAATCACACCCAAGGTTGACCTCTGCCTCCACACACCCATTCATATACATGCTCATATGCCTACACACACACACACACACACACACACACACACACACACAGCAACTATATAATATTGTGTATTTTAGACATTATGGCTGAAAAACTTTATAGTCTAACAGGTTTTTTTTCTTAATGCACCCTGACTGTTCAGCCAGAGTTTTCTTCATGAGATGAAGGTATGTGGTGAACAACATTAATAGTGTGGGTCTCTTTGCAGGTGATTTCTCGTCACGCCTCTGACAGTGCACCAGAAGATGGCGTGTATATTCATGGGTTATACCTTGATGGAGCACGGTGGGACAGGACCAGGTTAGTGCTTTCCACTCAAACCGTCTGCCACCACAGATTAGTCATAGATATGATAGTGGTCTCCTGTCTTCTTTCAAAGCAAAGGGTCTCTTCTATGAGAAGTAACATGTCATCAGAATCCTTGCACAAGTCATCATGCAGACTGGGAAAATCGACGAGGAATTATTTTTAGGTCCTAACAATTTTAGCTAATATTCTAGTCGTCTCATTAGTAAAAAAGTTAGCTGAAATTATTTTCCTGCTTCTACTTGAAAACGGATCCCTTCCATCTTATAATGTGTAAGACTGAATCAATTTTTTAACCACTGACAGTTTAATAAAGCTCCCATTTAGTGAATGGAAATCTTCTGCTGACATTTGATTGTGTGTGTGTGTGTGTGTGTATCTATGTGTATGTATGTCTGTGTGTATCTGAGTGTGTGTGTGTGTGTGTGTGTGTGTGTGTACAGATTCCCAGCTTTATTCTTAGAAACAGAGAGGAAAGTATTAAGCTTTTCCTGGTTTAAAATAAGTAGGGATGAGAAGAAAAGGCAGAACATTTCCCTTAGAGCCTGGTCCTTAACAATTCATTTATCGGCATGATCTATTGTTCAAAAACAGGGTTGGACTTTGCTCCCAAGTCTGTGGAAAATGAGGTAGAAAAAAACCACTGAAAAGGAAGCAATATGGTAATTCTATAGAGATAATTTCCAGACAGGGTTACTGAAGAGGCTCAGTCCCCTCCCTGGCCTCCAGGGTCTTATAGTCGGATCATAATGCAAAATGCACTCAGTCCGACTTCAAAGGTCCCCACAGTCTCACAGTCTCAACACTGTCACAGTTCCAAAGTTCAGAGTCTCTTCTGAGACTCATGGCAGCCTCTCATCTTTAACCCCTGTACACTTCTGAGTTCTGTTCCCCACAGAAGTGTAGTCCAGGCTGGCCGCATCCTCTCAAGCACTGACCTCCTGGTGTGCACCACCATGGCTGGTTCACCCCTCAACAGTTCATTGCCATTTTTCTTCGCCTTCTTCAATTGCTTAACTTGCCTTCCTTCCTAACCGGGAAAAAAAAAAATGTAGCATGCTAAAAGGAGAACAGATTCTCTAGAGAGCAGACCTGTTTTCTTTATATTTATTTTGTCTTGTTTATGGAGGTCTCACTCTATCCTAGAGTAGACGTGGACTCATGGTAGTGCTCCTGGCTCAGCCTTTGTAGCACTGAACTTTGAGGGATGAGTCAACATGCCCCGCCTACACTTGACCCTTGACCCTGTCAGGAACTGGAGAAGATTATTCTGTCTGTGAGCCTCCACTCTCTCTGTGGACTGGGAACGGCATGAGCCTCGTGGGTGTGGAGTGTGGTAGCACAGTGTCTGCGTCCTGAGCAGCGCTTGAAAACTGGCCAGCATTGGTATCTGTTCACCTCTGTCCACCTCGCCTGTCCATAAGCTTCCTCTCTCAACTCTCCATTGTCTCCTCCTTCTCCCTTCCCTCTCCTCTTTCCTTTCTTCCTCCTCTCTCTTTTTCTATAAATCTAATGTTTCTCCTGTATCTCTGGTCAATGTCCAAATGGCAACTTTGTTCTAATGAGTAAATTTCAGAATCACTACTAATATCCATCAATTTCTCTTTGCAGTGGATTGCTTGCTGAACAATATCCCAAACTTTTGTTTGACCTGATGCCCATCATATGGATAAAACCAAGTAAATATGTAACAGAATATAGTTAGAGGATAATTATTCTCCTAAATAACTTTTTACCCAAACCTTTTAGGTTTTAATTCATTTGTGATTTACACAAGATGGAATGTCTGTGCTCTAACTATTTGGGAGCACTTATATTACTTTGTTTACTCTGTTAGCCTCTACAAGATACAGTTTTAAGGGCTGGAGAAATGGCTCAGCAGAGAAGCGCACTTGCTGTTCTTCCAGAGGACGCAAGTTTATTACCAGCACCCATGTCTGTCAGCTGGTAACTCCAGCTCCAGAGGATCTGATATCCTCTTCTGGCCTCAGCAGGCACCAGCTCAAACATGGCACACGTACACACAGACATACGCACATAACATGTAAATTAAAAACTACCCATCTTTTTAAGATACCATCCTGTTTATTACATCCTCACGCTTCTGTGATGGATCTCACAGAGCGACAGCCTCTTCCCCCTCCCACAGGATCTGATGCAGACTGCCAGTGCCCAGCATTTTCTGCCTGTAAGAGACCCATAGGCCTTGGAGCCAACCAGGAGATCTAAGAGCCATATGGAAACCACGTGGGATAGAGGGCAACTTTACCCCTTTGAGGAGGCACTTGCTCTTTCTACTATGACCATTTTTGTCTAAAAGTAAATGAATAATGAGGCTCATTCATTTTTCTAATTTTTGAAAAATTATTTTTGAAGTGCTTATGATCAAACCTAGGGCCTCCCACATGTGAAGACGTGTTCTTCCACTGACTAAAGACCCCTAAGCCCCCTAAGACCCCTAGCCCCAATTTTCTAGTCTTAAATAACAGTGGAGGAACATATTCACCAATTACCTACAGTCACCACCCAACCATCAAATATCTTCTCTACTAACATTATTCAACGATGACAAGGGTGCCTTTCATTTAGAAAAACTCTTCTAGGAATTATACATAGATTATTTTGTGAGTTTACGGGAGTTGGTATACTTTCCTTATTAATAACCTGCTAAAAACAGGTAGGACCTTCAGCTTCTTCTAATTGGCCTGTTAAAGCTGGCTGGCAGGTAGTGCCAGCTTCCACCCCTGCAGCGCTGTTGTACTTCTTGGCATTTGCTTCAATTGTAATTCAGAATGTCCAGTGCAGTTCTAAGGAGTGCTCTTGGAGTCTAAGCAGTTTCTCCCCAATCTCCTCTATCACACACTCCCTGTGTGTGTGCTTTCTCTTTCCCTCCCTCATCCTCTGGAGATTCACACCTTCCCAGAGATCCAAACTGTTTTTGTAAGATTGGTTTTTATGGGGCTGAAGAGATAACTCAGCAGTTAAGAGCATTTGCTACTCTTGCAGAGGACCCAAGTTGCCTTCCCTACACCCATGTTGGATGGCTTACAAGTGCCTGTAACTCCATTCCAGGGGATCCAGTGCCCTCTCTCTGGACTCTGTGGGGAACTGAACTCATATTCAGATACTCCCATCCCCATACAAAGAAACACACATGTATATACACATAATTATTTGAAAGAGTTTAATTTTTAATTTGTGTGTTTGTCTGTGTGTGCTATGTATGTACATATGCGGGTGCCTGTGGAGGCCAGAAGAGGACAAAAGATCTCCTATATCTAGAGTTACAAAAGGTTGTGAGCTGCCAGATACAAGTGTTGGAAACTGAACTGGGGCCCCAGAACAAGTCAGTGCTCTTAACTCCTGAGCCATATATTAACTACTAAGCCATCCCTTCAGTCCCATAGGAGCAAAACTTTTCAATCAACTCTTGATTTGTAGACCCAGACTCATTAACCATATGAAAGTGCTTGCCTCGATATACCCACTGTTAAAAAAACCTAAATCTTTCAAATATCATACTCAAGATCTTGGCCATTCTATTACAAAGTAAACAAATGTTCTTTTAGAAATAATGGCTGTTTCCTCTTTCTTTAATGGATGTCTCTCTCTTTTCTTCTTTTTCAAGATGAAAAGTCCAAGATTACAAAGACAAACGCCTATATCTGTCCCCTCTACAAGACGAGTGAACGTAAAGGAACTCTTTCCACTACAGGACATTCCACCAACTTTGTTATTGCAATGTTGTTAGAAACAGACCTGCCTATTCAACATTGGGTCAAGCGTGGTGTGGCTCTGCTCTGTCAGCTGGATAACTAAATTGAACAAATTTAGAAAACATCTGATAATTTTTAAATTTTCACTTACTTAAAAAAAAATTCCCAAACTGAGTATTGTGGTGTCACTCCTTGAATGGGCCTTTACCTCATTCTGTCTGATGTTTCACCCTTGATTAGAAAAGTCCTGTAACCAGATGCCTTTGAGTTCAGCTAGACACCTTCAGAGAAAATGTGAGACAAAGTGCTGTGTTGAAGCATGTGGAAATCTTTGCAGATTTTATCTAGTTTCTCACAGTTTGATACAAACACAGAAAGATTTGGACAATTGGGTGGATATAATTTAATTTATATTGGAAAGTATTTCTTTCCCTAATGTCCTTTCTTAAAGCTCCGACCATTATATACTTTCTCCTTGGCTACCTGAAACCATCATGCATGACCATTTAAATACTTGAAAGCACAGTGAGGAAACTATTAAGGCAAAGAGCCATAGCCTGTATCTCATACTTCTAAAACTTACTCCAGTGTCTCAGAGTTCTCTTGAGACTGACAAGGAAGTGAGGGTGTGACAGGAGAACTGGCTGGGGGCCAGTGCCAGTCTCCACGGCTGCAGCAACATTGTCCCTCTTGGCATTTCATTTGCATTGGAAATATCAAGCGTTCCCTTTATTTGACATTTTATTACTGGTATTAGTAGTGTTAGTGTATGTGTGGACAGGGAGTGGGCTGGGAGGGGCATGCATGCCTCAGTGCAGGTGCGAGGAGCGGAGAACAACTTTGGGGAGTTAATGACACATGTCCACCTTGGAATCTAGGGAGAGAACTCGGTCATCAGGTTTGCATACCAAGCACCTTCACCCTCTGAGCAATCTTGCTGACTCTGTCTCCCCTTTCTTATTTTTAATACTTGATATTCTTCGTACTTAGTGTGCATTGATAATATTAATATACACTGAGGATTTATAAATATTTCAACAAAATGAAAATTTAGTCGAAATTGCATTATGTGGTAGGTCTGGGGAGATCACTCAGTTGGTAAAGTGCTTGCCATGCAGGCGTGAGAACCTGAGATCAGTCCCCAGAACCCAAGTACAAAATGCGGCAGCTGGAGAGATGACTCAGCAGTTAAAATACCAGCCTGCTCTTGCAGACAACCTGAGATCAGTTCCCAGCACCCACACCAGGTGGCCCACAACGGCCTGCAACTCCAGCTCCCAGGGATCCAACACTCTCCTCCTGCTTGTGCAAGCACATGCACTCATGTGCAGACACATGCACTCATGTGCAGACACATGCACTCATGTGCAGGTACATGCATTCACGTGCAGGCACTGCACTCATGTGTAGACACATGCACTCATGTGCAGACACTGCACTCACGTGCAGACACATGCACTCATGTGTGGTCACTGCACTCATGTGTAGACACTGCACTCTGTGCAGGCACATGCACTCATGTGCAGAAGCCCACGCGCAGATGAACACATATACACATAAATTTTTTTTAATTTCAAGTTTTCAAAAAGCTGAATGTACTGACATGCACTTTGTAATTCCAGGGCTGAGAAAGTGGAGACAGGCAGATCCCTGAAACTCACTGGCCAGCCTGCCTAGTTAGCAAGCCCTAGGTCTCAGAAAGAGAGACTGTCTCAAAAACAAGAAGGTAGCTGGAAAGATGGTTGAGAGTGTTTGCTGCTCCTGCAGAGGAACTGGGTTCAGTTCTCAGCGCCTACATCAGGTGGCTCATAAGTACCTGTGACTCCAGTTCTGGGAAATCCTTCTGGCCTCCAAGGGCACCTACAAACACAGGGACACAGACATACATGCAGGTACACACACATGCATAAAATAACAATCTCTGAAAGGTAGGTGGATTCTGAGGAATAACACCTCCAGGTTGATCTCTGCCTGAACACATGTACACGTGTGTGCAACACCTGAACACACACACAAATTTAAACGTAAGTTCTGTTACATAGCATCTCATGGTGCTGGGGATTTAACTTGGATCTTGTGCATGCTGGGCAAGTACTCTGCCACTCAGCCATAGCTCCAGCCTGCGTTTTTACTATTCATTTTGAGACAGGGTCTCACTAAGTTGCCCAGGCTAGCTGTGAAATCACTTTGTAACCCAAACAGGCCTGGATCCTGGGATCTTCCTGCCTCAGCCTTCCTAGTAACTGGGGTTCCAGGCCAGTGCTATGACGAACAGCAGTTAAGTCACTTTTGATAATGCCATCAGAGCAAAATGTCTGGCTCCTCTTGTTATGAATTATGCATGTGGGGGACCCAGGGCTGCCGGACCAGGGCCCACTCATGAGGGAAAGCATGCTGGGAAGATGGGGGGTAACAGCAGCTCATGGAAAGTCATTCACACCCAGGCACTGCATTCACATGGAGAGCTTATTATAATAGAGAGATGAAGAGAAAGATAGGAAAGGGGGAGAAGGGGGGGGGTTGAGGGTGTGCACCTCATGGGGGGAAAAGCAGAAGAGAGGAAGGGGAGGAGTTTTCCTTAAAATGAGGTTTTTACATCAGGACACAGGGTGGCCCCAAGGGGCAGGATTTCAAGGGACAAAACAGAATACTAACATTCCTCCATTTTGATTATTATAAAAGAGTTGAGTTATGGGAGCAAGTCGGGGAACAAGGGTGCTGAATTCCTGAGAATGCTTCAAGCTGACAAGGGGTGAAGTGGGGAGAGGGGAACCGGGAGTCATGCATGGTGGAAGATCTCAGGAACGTTCCTTGAGGGAGCTGAGGAGGCAGGTTGCAGCAGTGGTGTTCCAGGAGCTTAGGGGGAAATGGCACACCAAATCCGGAGTAGAGAAGCCATGGTATCTGCTGTTTCTCTGGAAGTCAGGCGGGAAAAGTGAATCTGCAAAATATGCTCAAAAAATAGGTGGGGTCAGAAGTGGGCTCTGGAGATTGTTAGTTTTCATCAGACCAGATTTCTTGATACAGTAGCAAAACTTTTCCCAGGAGCCTGTAGTTATCTGTAAGACAGCTGGAATGAATTTACATCAAGGCAAAAGGGTTAAAAACCTTAGGAACCATTTGTTAAAACTTTGAACCTCTGGAGTTATGTTTGAAACCAGTCTACCCTGCACCATGAAGTCTGGAGCTCTTAAACTGATACCTAGTCATTAAACATCGTCAGATCTGAGAAGGATAAATTCAAGAAGTGAGATAGTTTTCCAGCTACCTAGGCAGCAATTCCAAGTCTCTCCATGGTTGTTGGGGACAGAGGCCCCAAAGGCAGCATTCGTTCAGATGGTAGGCTCAGAAGATCTGACAGATGTGGAGTAGAAATTAGGGAAGACTGACCTACCTTGACTTTGCAGTATGGGGCACTTATTCACAGTCTGGACAGGATCTCAGTTTTTTGCTGTGTGGTCAGCCTTGCCATGAGCTTCCAGGTAGAAGTCTGTGGCCAACCGTCTTCTTGGAGAAGATACAGGAGCTGACATGTCTCTTTATCATAAAACGTTTCATATTAAATGCCATATTCTCAGATCTCTACAGGTGTTTGAGGACCAGGAGAACAAAATCTGTTAGATGTATTTATAACTTTGAGAGCATATATATTACTTAAATCTGAATATACAGGTTTCTCAGTTAGTTATAGCTTAATGAAGTTAGCAAGGATGTGGGGGGGGGGGTACTGATCTTTGAATACAGCCAGATTATAATCCTGAATGACTTATATAGAAATAATTATTTCTTAAGCTGTCTCCTGAGAAGGCAAAGAAGAGTGACAGGGGAAAGATCCCAAGGCCAAATGGGAACAGGAGAAAGGGGGTTGTGAGTCAGGGTATGGCACAACTCTGAGAAAAGGAAAAAGACCCTCTTGGTGGACCAGAAAGTCCATCCTAAATGATTTATATAGAAATAATTTCTTGCCAGGCAGTGGTGGCATATGCCTTAATCTCAGCACTCAAGAGGCAGAGCCAGCTGGATCTTTGTGAGTTTGAGGTCTACAGAGCAAGATCCAGGAGAGGCACCAAAATTACACAGAGAAACCCTGTCTTGGAAAAAAATAATAATTTCTTAAGGTCATACAATACCTCCCTAGTTCAGCATAAAGAAAGTCAAGTTTCTTATCTTATTGCAGAACCATTTTAATTAATAAATATCAATGGGCATTAGATAGCCAATTGGTCCTCTATGCCAGGGGGTTTCCTTTTGACCCAGCATTTCAGCCTATTTTGGACAATGAACATGGGACAATGTATTCTCTTCAGTAACTGCGGCACGCTGGCATTGGGCGTTGTTGTCAGGGCCCCAAAAAAGACTAAAAGGCTGGTCAAAGGCTGGGCAGTGGGGCATCTGTCAGAAGCACGTGGTTATCGGACCCAGCAGTAGAGACAAGGAACAATTACAGTGGCTGGGCTGGTCCACATCAGCAATTAGCAAGTCTGCAGCAGTGGAGTCAGCAACTGAAGCTTGGAGGTGTCCACCAGCCAAGTGGAAACCTGTTGAGACAAATTCAAACTAGGAACAGAAGTTAAAATTTATGAACTTATTTGGAATTTTTAGGCCCATATTCTTAGTAATTAGGAAGAGCAGGAGTCCCAAGACCAGGAGAGAGGAAAAATACCATCCTTTGGAATAGACAAGTGGAGAAAATTTAAGCTGTACTTATCTGGAGTCCTTCCAACCTCTGTGAAGTGGATCTAGGTTTTATGACTCTTTCAATCCTCTGAGGCCTATAGGAATTATCTTACAAAATGTCATAAAAGTTTTAAATACCGTAGTATTACCAATCAGCATTGAAATTCAAATCAGGAAAAGCAGGTAATGAATAACCAAGAAAAATTTAAAATCCTGAGCTTGTGACCCAAAGTGTATCAGAATTGTATTAATGTTAAGATTTGAAATTTTAAAATCTTAATATAATGGTTCTGCTGATGCCCCAGAGGGGAGCGCATATGTCTCTGGGTCCCACCCACACTAGTAGCCACAGAGGAATGAAGGACAGGCCACAATTGGACCTCTGCCCCACCCAGACAGCACCGACACAAGTGGCCATGGAGGAACAAACACCAGGCCACGACTGGAACTCCATCATGCTGGGCGCCCTGCCCATAACGAGTCAGGAAGTGACTTCCTGGTGCCCTTAGTAAAGATGGCAGTGAGGTCATATGACCTGTCCATTTTGACGTATTTAGGATGGCGGCTTGATCACATCATTGCCCTTGTTTAAGATGGCACTGCCTGACCACATGGTGGGTCCCTATCAAATATGCGCCTGACCATGTGTTCACGTGGGTTTTTTTTTCCCAAAATAAACTGAGCAGATAAGGAACAGATAAACTGAAGTGTTTCAAAGTCAGAAAGAAATATAGATGGTCATATCAATCATACATTTCCATTCAACATAGGAAGTAGACTTTGTGAAAGAAAGATGGAGAAAAGTTTTTTGGGAAACTTTACTGGAATGCATTGGAGCTCAGAGGTGGTGCTGTGGGGCCGACTGGCAAACAGAGTAGCAGTGCAGCCTGGCGGGAGAGAGGGACGCCTTCCTTGAGCTGCAGCATGGTGCAAGCGGGCGTGGTGGGGGCAGGGGTCTATGCTCCGCCTGGCTTGACCCAGCAGCGCCAGCAGCGGCAGCAGCAGAAATACAGTCAAGTGAACAGACATTTCTGCGGCCACTGCACAGGCTGCCAGAGCAGGAGGGGCTTCACGCCAAGTTCCCTCGGTTGGAATAGCAGGTCCTGGCAACCGAGTTAAGCGGCATTGGGAAAACATTTAAGAGATAGAATTACAGACAAGGAGAGGAATTAGAGGCAAGGGACAGGCAGAGAGAGCGAGCTTTTCCTGGCAGGCAATTTTACATGTTGCGGAAAGGAACCTGGCGACAGGTGATGACATAATTGCTTAGCAGACACTGGAGGAGCATGGGGAGGTGGGTGATGAGGAGGGAGCTGGGGTAGGGTAGGCACATTTTTCCACAGTTAGGTAGAAGGCCTTGCAAACTGACCTCGAGTGTCCCAGAGGGTCAGCGAGGGCCAATGATAACGGTGCAAGATAGCCCATGGACCATCGTAACAAAGGCTGTGGGCCGTGGAACTGAGTGGACACAGGCCGTTTCCATATGCGGCCGCATAGGGCCGGGGGCCAGGGGGCCTAAAGCCTGAAAGACGCGTGGTACCGGCAAGCAAGCTGAGAGGAATCCTCAGTTGTGGGAAAATGGCCAGAAGGGAAGGGAGGAATCTTACCAATCCCATAGGGTGAAGAGTCCCTGGTGGTGTTCCAGTTGGAAAAATGGTGGGCAGCACAGGGTCCCAGAGCTTGTCAGACAGTGGGCAGAAGGCAGTGGGATTGCCCCACACTGGGTGCCAATGTTATGAATTGTGCACATGGAGGACCCAAGGCTGGCCAGACCAGGGCCCGCTCATGAGGGGAAAAAATGCTGGGCAGATGCAGGAGGCAGCAGCATGTGGACAGTCCTTCACACCCAGGTACTGCATCCATGTGGAAAGTTTATTATAAAACAGAGATGAAGAGAAAGATAGGGAAGAGGGGGAGAAGAAAGGGGGAGAGAGAGAGAGAGAGAGAGAGAGAGAGAGAGAGAGAGAGAGAGAGAGAGAGAGAAAGAGAGGTCAAGGGTGCACACCTCGTGGGAGGAAAAGCAGGAGGGAGAAAGGGGAGTTTTCCTTAAAATGAGGTTTTTACACCAGGACGCAGTGTGGCCCAAGAAGCAGGATTTCAAGGGGCGGGTCAGAATGTTAACACCTCTTAAGTGAGAAATTCTGGTCTCCAGTGGCCATGTGCCTAAGTCTTAAGAAAATGATTCCCCCCCCCCCATGGCTAATCCCCTGAAAATACTTTCCATCTCCCAAATAAGATGAAATCTTTTAAATCTGACGAATCTGGCAGTGAAGAAAAGAGGTCATGTTTCCAGACAGCACAAACCCACGTGTGAAAAACAAGGAAAACATGCCAGACTGTCTTATGATGGAGTATTTATAGTAAAGCTATTTATAATGGTCACCAGAGGGGAGTGGAGATCCAGATACCTGCAACATGGAAACTTCAGAGCAGTCCTAGAAGATATTTAAAAAGGTAAAAATTAGTCTTTAGAGCCTGTTCTATAGTAATGTTCTTTTTAAACCATTTAGATATTGCCTAGTACACTGGCTCGTCTTAACTACTGCTATCCCTATTCTTTGTGGTGCGTTCATTCCCATAGCATGTCACTTTCAGTGTTTACTAGATAAAATAGTATTTTTAGCACAACATTCACTGTATAGGGAAGATCTTCTTTTGGGTGCTAGAATCATTGAGGAAAAACTCACATGCCCTGTCCACAATAAGTCAATAATAAACACTTTCAGTATTGCAAAGATGGCCTGGGCTTTTTTTAAATCCCTTTAAAGTTTCATGTAATTATTTATTCACAAGTAGTTTTTTGTTTGTTTTTGTTGTTTTTTACCGTTTTGCTTTAAATTTTGAAGTTAGCATGTAAACGGGTTTGATTGTGAGATTTTCAGACGCATCTGTCATTATACTTTACTTGTTCCCTCCCCCGACATTGCCCTCCCCTGTCTTTCTTCCTGAGCCCCTTCCTTCCCCATACAGTTCCCCTTTTGACTTTCATATGTTTCCATCACTCTCTCTTTCTCCCTCCCTCTCCTTTAAAACCATTTCCTCTTATGGTCCCTGTCTAATTTCATGTAGCGTGTGTGTGTGTGTGTGTGTGCGTGTGCGTGCGTGTGCGTGCGCGTGCGTGTGCGTGCGTGCGTGTGTGTGTGTGTGTGTGTGTGTGTGTGTGTGTGTATAAGGCAGAGGGCGATGTGGGATCTACTTCTCTATTGCTGTCCACCTCATTTTTAATTTTTTATTTGTTCTTGACATTTTTATGAGTGCATACAATGAAATATGGTCATGTATTTCCCCCAACATGTCATTCTCCAAGCTTCTTGTCCTTATTTTGTTTTGTGGGTTTTTTTTTTCTTTTTTATAACCCACTAAGTTCAGTTAGTACTCTCCATATGTGTGTGGGTGAATGTGGGGCCATGCCCTGGAGCATGGGAATCCTATCAGTAACCACATCTCTTTAAAAAATGATTTCCATTCACTCACCTGAATATATCAGCTGACAGTAGCTCTGCAGTAAGGATGGGACAGAGACTGTCTGTTCCATATACACCAGAACTTGGTGAGTTTGATCTTGTGCAGGTCTCTTGCAGGTAACCGTGGTTATTGTGAAAGCTAGCCAGCAGGGATAAATTTTACTGGTTGTTTGAGATTGATTTTTTTTTTCCTGCAGCCAAAGGATGTGGCGTCTTCAGCAGTAGGCGAGGAGAGCTGCAAGGTGATGACTTCAGACACGATACAGCTGCTGCACACAGTGCACAGCAGCTGTGGTTATCCACAGCACCTTCATAAAATGAAACCAGTCTAAATGCCAGTGTGGATGCCTGTGAGGCCCTGCATCTCGCTGAGGAACTACTGACAGTTGATAGCTGCTGAGGGAGAGAAGGTCACTCTCTTTTAGGGATGTGGCTTTCTGGTAGTTGCTCAGGCTCCAGGGGATGGGCTCACGCCCATGTTCCTGTATGGGCGGCACTGATTGGACTCGGGTGGCGTTTGACAGCAATGAACCAGGAGTCACTGTGAGTAAACAGGGTGACGACAGTAGCCTGTGTTGTTTTGGAGACCACAGACATCTACTCTGCCTTATTTTTTGACACCAGACCTCACACTTTCGTTTACCCTGTGCTCACTGATTGTCTAAACTGGCACTGGGGTTAGAAATGTGTGCGTTACACCCGCCTTTTTGCATGGTGCTGGGCTGCAAACCTAGGTCCTCATGTCGGTGTACAAACTGAGCCATCTCCAAAGGAGGCTTAATTTGTATTTCCCTAATGGCTGAGGAAGCTGACGCTGAACAGTGTTTTAGATGTTTGCTGGCCATTTTCTTTTGGTTGGTTTTTGTTTGGTAAACAGTATTTTTATTTATTCGTTGCAAATTTCATGCATTTATACAAGCTGTCTTGATCTCCATTCACTACTACTTCTCTCCAGTTCCTCTTGGTACCTCCCACTCTGTCCCCCTCCCAGCTTCATGTCCTCTAGTTCACCGCTATCAAACGCCACCTGAGCCCGATCAGTGCCGCCCGGATGTGTACATGGGTGTGGGGCCATGCCCTGTGTGCAACAGCTGTATCCTGTCCGAAAGTCACTTTGCAGCTCGCCCCCTCCCAGCTGCCCCTTCTTCCTCAGTGTGCCTTGAGATGGGGGGTGTGGCTGTCTGGGAGTCATCCACAGCTGAGATGTCACAGTTACTTATACCCCACACTTAAACCATTTGTGGGTTTCTATATTAACCACCACTCATTGCAAACAGGAGCTTCTGTAGCAAAGATTAGAGCAGCATAAATCTATGGTTATAAACATAAATATTTAGAAAGCAGTTTGGCAGTGTGCCAATTGTAAAACAACAATGCTAGATCCCCCCCCCACCCCCCCCAAGCCTCTGATCTCAAGCAAGATGACCAGGTTGACAGTCCCAAGCATGAAGTCCCTCCTGTGGAGCAGGTCTCATGGCCCATCAGAAAGTGGTTAGTTCTCACACTCCTGGGCATCTCTTCCTAAACATGCTGTTACTGTGATATGCAGGATCCAGTGCTGGGTACGGCTGTTGATGCCTTTTCTCCCCCAGAGGCTGTGAGCACCTTCTGGTACTGGGGCATCTCGTTGTCTGGCCATTTAAATTCTTCTTTTGAGGACTATCTATACAGTTCATTAGCCTTCAGATTGGCTAGATCATTTGAGGGCTTGGGTACTTAAGTTTTGCAGTTCTTTACATATTTTAGACATTAACCTTTGGTGTATAGTTGGCAATGATTTATAACCTAAGTCTCATATGAAAGGAAGGTTTTCTTGAATAAGATTTAAATAAATGTCTATTTACAGAAACTTCTAATTTATGTTGACTCTATGGCAATCCAGAAAACGTTTAAATTCATGGGAAATTTTCAAATGAATATTTTGTTTTCAAAATTTGCATTTTCTTCATTATTCAATCCTATCAACTTTCTAGTTTTCTAAATGTCATCCATATTTTTAAGCAGTTGAAAATCTTTTCACAACTGGAAAAACTACCTGAACTCACTCTGAGTTGAAAGTGAACCTATCCAAGTTGCACATGGATTACTCCAACAGTGATGAGGACGCAGATGCTGACTTTGACACCCAACTGGTCATTCAACGGAGTTTGCTGGATATTTACAAGCCACGACTAACTCAGCCCACATCAGAAGATGAGAGGTAATGTCTTCCTCATGGGCATCGGGTGTTAAGAAGTATTCAACAGGTGAGACGAGTCATGATCTTAACGCTAATGTAACAAACAGGGAAGGGGAAGGCAGACAGAGCCCAGGGAGGGTCTTAGTCAGTGTTCTGTTTCTCTGAAGAGACACCAGGACCACGGCAGCTCTTAGAGGAAAACACTGAACCGGGGCTCACTGACAGTTTCAGAGGTTCAGTCCATTATTATCATGGCGGCATGCAGGCAGACGTGATGCTGGAGGAATAGCTCAGAGTCCTACATCTCGCAGGCAACAGGAAGTCAACTGACTGTCACGCTTAGTGAAACTGGAGAAAAGAGACCTCAAAGCCCACCCCCACAATGACACACTTCCTCCAACAAGGCCACACCCACTCCAACAAGCCCCCCCTCTAATAGTGCCCCTCCCTTTGGGGGCCATTTTCTTTCAAACCACCACAATTGTCTTTTTTTTTTTTTCCAGTAGTGGTTGGATTTGAATCCAAGGCCACAGGGCTGCAAAGCATGCACTGTACCACTGAGCTACATTCCCAACGAATAACTGCAATTTAAGTGTGTATAGGATATGATACCCAGATGCACAGAAAATAGTCTTGGAAAGATTAAGAATTAATAAGTAAAGCAAATAGTTGAAGGACAGTAACCACAAATCTGGGTGAGAAGATGCACACTGGAAAGAAGGAAGAAATGAATGAAGGCTAGGAAGGGGCAGAGAAGACCAGACACGATTGTCCTTAGGGAGTTAAAGGTACACATGAACCCAACCAAGACACATGGAAAATTCCCTCAGTGAGGCAGGTGAGGAGCCCAGTCTTCATCTACCCAGATCCAAGGGCCGATTGGAACCTCAGAAGAGGCTGATGCCTCTGGGTGAAGGGATTCAAGTTGGCAGTATGGTAGGAAACAGCCACCAGGTCTCTGAACGGCGTAAGACCCGCCCTTACCCCAGGTGTGGACAGTTCACAGTCATGCACAGCTATGTGTATGCTCTCTGATCGGCAACGTTGGCCCTCTGAGGTTGAAACCATTGTTTTTCTGGGTGATAAGCCCAGGTTGCTTAGCATGGCAACCTCTATTCACCTGCTCAGATAAAGCAGGATATTTTTTAACCTCAAATGATCTTACACTTAAATATGAAAATGAGGATTAAATCAAACCTATAGGATTTTTAAAGATTCATCTTGTATATTGGATGTGTGGGGGGTGGATTTATGCATTTGAGTACAGGTGCCTGTGGGGTCACAGGTGTAGGATCCCCCTGGAGCTGGAGTTAGGGGTGGGTGTGAACTGCCCAGTGTGGGTGCTGGGAACCAAACTCTGGTCCTCTGCAAAAGCAGTACATGCTCTTTAGTTTGTTTGCTTGTTTTGTTTTTTATTTTTTTCCAAGACAGGGTTTTCTCTTTGTAGCTTTGGAGCCTGTCCTGGATGTCACTCTGTAGCCCAGGCTGGCCTGGAACTCACAGAGACCCGCCTGCCTCTGCCTCCCGAGTGCTGGGATTAAAGGCGTGCGCCACCACCGCCCGGCACAGTACATGCTCTTAATCACTGAGTCGTATTTCCAGCATCCTATAGTATTTTCTAACTGTAACAAATTTATGGTGTGATCACAATATTCTGTGAACTGTTCATAATTTTTAACTCACTTAAATTTTAATTCTCATTACTTCTCTGTGCAGAGGTCCTGTTCATTTTCTCATTTAGAAAGAAGGAAACTAAAGCACAGAAAAGTAACTATTTCAAGTTCACTCAGCTGATGAAGAGCCAGGGGGTCCACAGTCTGTGATTCCCACCACACCACTGTTCCTAGACATTGGTGTTCACTTTAGGATGATGATTAAAACAGTATTTCAATGCTTAAAGTTTTACAAAGAAATCAGACGTAATAGGTTGTCTTGTCACATCAGCCTTATGATTGTGGTTTTAAAATGCACAACCAAGCAATTGATGTTGAATTAATACCTTTAGTCTAAAAGTGTACGAGATTCTGACTAAAGTATGGAAATGTTTCGTGGAAACTGAAATGGTAGTCATTACATAAATTTCATTTACTAAATTTTGAAACCTCTACAATACCCAGAGAAGATTGATGATTGGGCCAGGCACTCGCTGGTGTTGGAAATCTAGAATGGAGGCTGGATAAAGTCTGCAGCACAAACACGAGGTGCTGAGTTCGGATCCCCAGCACCCACATAAGTTAGAGACATGGTGATGCACATCTGCGACATTAGTGCTCGGGGAGGCGGAGACATGTCAGTACCCACAGTTCACTGCCAGCCAACAGCCAATCTGACTGAAATGATGAGCTCCTGGTGAGAGAGCCTATCTTGAAAGACACGGTGGAGGAGCGTGGAGGAGGACACCAGATGGGGACCTCTGCTCGTGCTCATGAATAGTCATGCACACACGTGAACATGTACACACACGGACCACACACACGAAAGACAACAAGAATATTCTTGCTGGCAGTGGTGGCGCACACCTTTAATTCCAGCACTCGGGAGGCAGAGGCAGGCGGATCTCTGTGAGTTCGAGGCCAGCCTGGGCTACAGAGCAAGATCCAGGACAGGATCCAAAGCTACACAGAGAAACCCTGTCTCGGGGAGAAAAAAAAGAGAGAATATTCTTGTGTTGTGTGGAGTAGTGGCCGCCTAAAGGCACTTACTCACTTAATCACTGAGTCGTATTTCCAGCATCCTATAGTATTTTCTAACTGTAACAAAAAAAAAAAAAAGGTCTAGTTCCTAGACCATGAGTACACAAACCTTATCTAGCAAACTGAAGTAAAGCTAAATAGAATTAAGGATGCTAATCACCTAGTGTGGTGACCCAGGTGGGCCCTGAAAGGTGAAGGGTGGGGGCAGGAAGAGGGGAGCCCCTGGAAGGTGTCACAGGAGGGAGGCCTGCCCCCAATCAAGGACCTGAAGAAGGAAACGGGTCCACATCCCAACCCTGTGATGGCTCCAGAAGTTGGAAAAGACAAGGACAGAGAATTTTATCTCGAACCTTCAGGAGGAGCCAGATCTGTGTGAGCGTCCAGAACCGAAGAACTGTAAAGTAACGGATTTGTGCTGTTTTAAGTCAGTAACAGTGTGGTCATTCTTACAGAATGTATAGAAACTAACACAGCACTACACCCGTGAGCACTGTTTTAAAGGAGAATCAACTGGCCACGCTGTGAACAGGACCAAGTGTCTAAGAAAAGTCATTCTCTCCAACCTGGACTCATTGAGTAATCAGAGAAAATCATCTAAGATGCATGTGTTGAATCCAGGCACAGTGGCGCACGCCTACAATCCCTGCTGAGGCAGACATGAGGCAGGGGTCTGAAGCAGCCCTGGGCTACACAGTCAGATCCTGTCTCAAAATTTAAAAATTCATATACAATGCTTTCATGTCTAGATATTTTCATAAAAGTAGAATTTAAACTGTTACTGTTTCCTGAGAAAGAATTCTGACTATGGGGAATTCACACCCTATGTACTTTTTAACAATAATTTTTGCTAAATCATAGGGTAGCTATCAATTTTTTTTCATGTGGTACAATGCTATTTCAATGTCAGACAGGTTTGAGTCAGTTCGGCAACATTTATTGAAGGCACACACTGCAGTCTAGGCTCCCGAGTAGACCTGTTTCCTTGCCTCCAAGAAGTTATGTCTAATGAGGGATGGCGGACCTGGAGAGGCCGTTTCCCTATAATGTATTGAGAAACGTTCTACAGTTCACAAATGGTCTCTCTCCCCCCAACCCTTGTACTCATGCACAAGCACATGTATGTGAGTGTGCATGGGTGTGTGCATGCATTCACATGTGAACTGGAGATCAAACCTAAGATGCTGCATGCTAGGCAAGCACTCTAACACTAAGCTGCACGCCCACCCTCGTGGCAAGTGTTTCCACTGGGCCTCGTTGGTTGCCTCCTATGAGAGTTCATCCCTGAGTAACGACTGCGGTCTTTGCCTTTTCCTTTGGGCTTCCATCAGAAACAGCAGGTTTATAACCACAGATTTTTTTCTATGCAGATCCCATTCCGTTTCGAGTGCTGACCATAAGGAGATAGTTGAAGCAATAGAGACAGTTAAGTACTCTTCCTAGTCTCCCTTCAATGTGTGCTGAGGTACAGCGGTGGCAGCATTTCCTTTCATGCTCCAAAAGCCTGGAAACAGTCTCCTCCCACAGACCAGGCACTTGAGGGGCCCAGAAGCTGAAGTGGCCTTTTCTGAGAGAATACCTCAGCATAACTTATCAAAGAATGCCAGAGTTCCTGTGCAGACAGAGCTGGGGGTGGTCCTGGGTCTGGGTGTGAGGGATGCTGGGTACAAAGCCTCGGTGCTGGTCCTATGACGGCTAAACTTGCCTGTCACTGAAGATGGTGCTCAGACTCTTCTTCTCCTTCACTCCAGCCGTGGTGGTAGATTTCAGAAGTAGCGTAGGCTCCTGTGTGTGCCAAATGTGAATCTGCTTTGTTTTCCCTGTACCAGGTAAGGAAGGTGCATTGGCACACTTAACCAAGTACCAGTCTGCATTTGATGAAGCCGATGGGGACGGCTGGCTTCCTCTGCACAAGGCGGCAGTGCAGTTAAATAAGAACATCTTAGAAATAACCCTGAATGGTAAACTCCTTTTCACTCCTCTTGATGCTTCTGAAGAATAAGTTTATTTCTGCATCTTAACCTGTGTGGTGTGATGAATTTGTTTCAGCTTCCAAACCCAGTGTGTGGGAACAGACCACCCACAACGGTGAAACACCACTTTTTTTGGCTGTCAGCGTTGGCCTCCTAGAAAATGCCCATTTTCTCCTTCTCAATGGCTGCGATCCAAATGCTAAGAATTTGGAAGGCAATTCTCCTCTTCTTACAGGTAAATGAACACCTTGTTTTTGGAGAAGGGTCTAGGTCTCCTCCATCCCCACAGGCTTTTACAGTTAGGGCCCTGTCCATTCGGTACCTGCCGGCCAGACACAGAGACCCGCTTTCTAGCTTTCGGACAACTGGTTGTGGTGACTTCACTTGTGACCAAATGTTCCTGACTTTTAACTCACACAGTGGGTTAAAAGCTAGCATGGATTTTGAAACTGTGTCCCAAGAAACAAAACTTAAAAAAAAAAATTCTCAGAGGAAGAACAAAGATAGTTGGGAAAGAAAGAATTCTAATGACTGGCTCTTTAGATCCAGCACAAATGGAATTCTTATCAACACCACACTTCTCAAAGTTGTCTCCATGGCCCTGACTCTTTCTGAGAAGGCAGTGCATACACTACAGAGCACTACACCAGAGACACTGCGGGTCAGTCCCCCCTCTCGAAACCTCGAGTGTGTTGCGTGATGGTAGTATATGTAAAAGTGACATGTGAAAAGCAAACACACATTAACCTCTGAAGTCGTTCACAATGATGGGGGAAGGCTGGTTTCCTCTCTGGATTTTTGCCTTTCCTTTATTCATGTTGTGTGTTGGTGGTGCGGGGATCCAGGCCAGCACACTGTTTTGTTGTGTTGTTGCTAACTACGTGATCATTTTCAGCGCCAAGAAGCCCAGGGAGCACTCTGTACTGCACACTCTGGGAACCAGGTCCACACTCTCAGTTCCCGTGAGCAGAGCCATTCCCCTACACATTTTGAAATTACATCTTAGTCCTCCATCCGTTTGCTGAGGTGGCTTCAGCTGCTGTGAGTGGCCCCTGCTAAGCAGCTGCTGGGGTCTTAGGACCTGTACTAAGCATTTAGACTCTCATTAAAAATACAGAGTTCACTTTTAGTAAAGGCGGTTTTCATAAGCAATTCCAAAAATAGAATGAACATGTAAGTAAAAATTGTCACCACCATTCCATGTCACGGGTGAAGGAGCAATTTTAGTAGACAGCGAGGCCAAGTTTAGACTGGCCTTAGCATTTCTGTCCTTCCGAAGGAATTTACAGATAAACACGCATTTTCTTTTCCTTTTTATAATATTTTTACATTTGTTTACTCATTGCGTGTGGGTGGCTGGGAGGTCCACTGACAGGGCACGTGTGTGGAGGTCATACGACAACTTGCAGAAGTTGTTTCTCTCCTTCCACCATGTGTGACCCAGGGATGGAACACAGGTCACCAGGCATGGCAGCGAGTGCCTCTGCCCACGGGGCCATCTCACTGGCCTTTCTTTCTTTAAGAAAAAAAAAAAAAAGCATACATTACTTATGCATAATACTGGGTTTCATTATAACACTTCTGCAAAGTGAAAAGTTTTATTCTGTGTGATGTATTTTCAGGTGGTAAATACAGGGGTTGCTTTGTACACTGATGTGGCATTTAGGCACGATATTTCATGTATGTGTATAATGTACTCTGTCATGTCCATCCCCCATTGCCCTCTCCCGTCCCTCTAATCCACTCCCACTTTTCAGCTCTGCCCCCCCCCTTTCATGCCCTTGTTTTTGATGATCCAGTGAGTTTAATGAGGGCTGCTTAAAGAAGCATGGGTGCTAGGTCATTTACAGGAGCACGGACAACGAGTGGTCTACCGCTGAAGAAATGTCTCAGTATCCTCCAGCAACCATTAACTGCCTATGGATCCTAGGGAGGAGTGCAGCTTGTGAACCTCTCCACTAAGCTCCCATTTCCTTGAGAAAACAATTACTTTGTCTCAACCATGTAAATACCCAGTACACAGTAGCTGCTCATAGCTTACAAAACAAACATTGCATTGATATAAAGCACTACGAACATTACTTTTGTTTAGTTTTGTTTTGTTTTTCTGAGACAGGGTTTCACTATGTAGCTTTGGAGCCCATCCTAGAGCTTATTCTGTAGACCAGGCTGGCCTCGAACTCACAGAGATCCGCCTGCCTCTGCCTCCCGAGTGCTGGGGATTAAAGGCATGCGCCACCACAACCCGGCATCTGCCTTATTTTACAATGTGTTTCCTAAACACAAAATGCTGGAGTGTGAGGATAGGGGAAGAATTCTTAAAGCTAAGGGTCACTAGCTATACACCACTTACCTTACATCACATTAATATAATGTCCACTTCACAATTTCCCAGCTGTTCTGAAAGACTCCTACGACATGGCCACCTTGCTGATCAGCCATGGAGCGGATGTCAATCTGCGATGTGCCAACGAGAGGACTGCTCTCCATGAAGCTGCCAAGCTAGGCAGATGGGACATGGTAAAGTTGATGCTGGCTTCTGGGGCCCACCCAGATGCACGGAGCTCCTACGGGTTTACTCCTCTTGCCCTTGCTGCTCAAGGTGGACACACTGAAATCATGGAACTCTTACTACAGAAAGGCAAGGTTGACCTAATGACTGATTACAGGAGAACTGAGAGCCAAGGGTTGCTTTGCGGGGTGGGATTTATTATTTGTTTGTTTTTAAAGACTTATTTCTTACTATTTTTTGTGTGTGAGTGTCTTGCCTGAATGTATGTCCATTTACTACATGAATGCAAAGTCCACAGAGACCAGAAGAGGGAGTCAGATACCCCGGAACTAGAATTAAAACAGTTGTGAGCTGCCTTGTGGGTGCTGGGAATTGAACCTGGGTCCTCTGGAAGAGCAGCCAGTACTCTTAACCACTATCTCTCTAGACTCCCAAAGAGTTCCTCTTGAAGGGATGTTTCAAACTAATAGACTTTAACATTTTGTAAAGACCAGTGTTTGAGAAAATTGTGTGTGAATGTTGGCTGTTAAAATCCCAGAACTCAGCTGGGTAGTGGTGGCACACATCTTTAATCCTACACTTGGGATGCAGAGGCAGATGGTGAGTTCGAGGCCAGCCTGGTCTACAGAGCTAATTCCAGGACAGCCAAGCCAAGGCTATGCAGTGAAAACCTATCAAAACAAAACAAAACATTTTTTAAAAGCCTAAACGTGGAGATTGAATTCTTATGACACAATTCTGCAAATTATAAGGCTGTAGATGACTTTTGCCCAATACTCCCTCATCATGCTAAGAGTTTTAAACTTTTGTGTTGGTTGTTCTTTCCTACCAAGTCTCTGGAACAATCCATGTTCGTTCGTTCTCTGTCTCTGTCTGTCTGTCTGTCTGTCTCTCTCTCTCTGGAACAATCCATGTTCGTTAAGTCTCTGTCTCTGTCTGTGTCTCGCTCTCTCTCAACTTTGTCTCAACCACATAAACACCCAGTAGACAGTAGCTGCTCACAGCTTACAAAAAGAAAAAAGAAAAAAACACTTACTAGCCAGGGCTGGAGAAATGGCTCAGTAGTTAAGAGCACTGGCTGCTCTTCTAGAGGACCCAGGTTCAATTCCCAGCACCCACATGGCAGCTCACAACTCCCTGGGGTTTAAACTAGTCTTCTGCATTCTTCAAAAGAACTCTAATAATAAACTACATCTCTAGCCTAAGAGTAAGCCTTTGTTTAGATCACTGATTTAAACATAGAGACGGAGGAAAGACAACAAATTTTCAATCTTTTACCAAACCACCATTTGCTGGCCAGTGAGTCAGCACCTGAAGTAATATCTGACTCTAAATCACATTACTTTACCACCCTGTGTGGCCGCAATAGCAACATGGTCTCATAGAAGTAAGCTTGGATCTGGAGATGTGCACACAAATATCTTAATCACCTTGCTTGTCTACTAGGTCTGTGTCCTTGGGGAACTTAAACTCAGAAAGCCTGAGTTTCTGCACCTTTCAATGAGGATATTAGAACCTACTTCTGAGGTTCATTGTGAAGTTCGGAAATTCTTTAAGATTTTATTTTTATTTATTTTTGATTCTTGAGACTGGGTCTCTCTATGCAGCCCCAGCTGTCCTGGAGCTCACCATGTAGACCAGGCTGGCCTCAAACTCAGAGATCCACCTGCCTCTGCCTCCCAGTATTGGGATTAAAGGTATGCGCCATCACTCCTGACCAAGATTTTATTTTTAATTACATATGTCTCTCTCTGTGTGTATGCCATTGGTGTGTAAACCCCAGAGCTGGAGTTAAAGGTGGTTGTGAGCCACCCAACCTGGGTGCTGGAAACTGAATTCAGGTCTTCTGGAAGAGCAGCTAGCACTTTTAACCACTGCGCTATCTCTCCAGCCCCAAGTTTAGAAATTTTTACACACATAAAGGAACCAGGACATAGTGAACACTCAGAAATGGTTATTAGATTGCTTACTGCATTCTAGGAAGGAGGTTCTTGTGCAGCCCTCGTGATGAAGGAGTCTGCTCTAAGTTAAAGGCACATCCTTTTCATTGAGCTCCAAATATGCTCAGAATGTGCTCAGCTCCCAGCTCCCCTCCCAGTCCCTGCCCTAGATCTTCTAGAGACACTTAACCTACATACTCGACAAAGTGTGGGCACATTTACCTTTGTAGCTCTCAACAGTCCTCAACTTTAAGAATTAGGGTCCTTTATTATATGAAGTCTCTAATAATTTGAAAAATAATCAATGTCCCTTTTCATCAAAGTATCATTAGATGACATGGAAATATAGCTGCTTGTTGTGCCACCCCACAAGCAAGCATGTTATGGGTTAGGGTGGCTTTTCTAAGCCAGTCTCAAAAGCAAGCTACCTGTTACCAAGTATTCTTACTGGGGTTCCAAGTGCCAAATGACCTATTGAACGACTCTGAAAGTCAACCAAACTGTAACTTAGAAACTACTTATCCCATGGTTTTCTTCCCAACTAGTTTATACAGCACTTGGGAAAAGGGAGCACATATTTTAGTCTTTGATTCTTAGTGTTTTACTATAACAGGTGCTGTTTTAAAATGTTTGATTTTTAAGTGTATGAGTGTTTGTCTGCGAGCATGTATGTGCATCACATGTATGTATGGTGCCCAGAGGTAAGAAGAGAGCATCAAATCCCCTAGAACTGAAGTTCCTGATAGTTGTGAACCACCTCATGGGTGCTGGGAACCAAACCCTGGTCCTCTGGAAAAGCAACAACTGCTCTTAACTGCTGAGCCGCTTTTTAGTGGAGGTAATGGTATATTAAGGTTGCTTAAGCAATAGAGTGGAAAAGAATCTTTGCCTAATGAGACTTCTCCTCTTTTTAGGGGCTGACGTTCACAGCCAGGCTTCTGATTCCTCCTCCATTTTACTTGAAGCCGTTAGAGGAGGAAATCCAGATTCTGTGACTCTCTTGCTAGAGTATGGAGCTGATGCCAACATTCCTAAAAGTTCAGGCCACCTGCCCATTCATGTGGCAGCTGACAAAGGCCACTTACTGTAAGTTCAATTCTGTAATTGTAACAGGAAATAGTAATAACCAATTTTTTTAAAGAGCTGCTTGGGAAATATGGGAAGTCTTGGGTCTCAGATGATTTGGCTAATTCAGTTTTAACTTAAACAGTAGTTTTATTAAATTTTACTTGACATCTGAGTTTTTGAAGAAACTAGCACTTTTGGTAGGGATTCTAAATACCATCTGATTAACATATACATTCAGTGTAGGGATAAGAGGATCATAAACAGGTTAGCTCTGCATTGTAACAACCTGAGTGCATTTTGAAATTTTTTTCCCAGAGCTCTAAAGGTGTTGGTTCCAGTTACGGATATTACTGCCATCAAGAAGAGTGGGATAAGTCCAGTTCACTGCGCAGCAGCTGGGGCACACCCCCAGTGCCTGGAACTTCTCATTCAGGCTGGATTTGATGTAAATTTCATGCTAGATCAGAGAATCCGTAAACATTATGATGATCAAAGGAAGTCAGCCTTGTATTTTGCTGTTTCAAATGGTGATCTCTCTTCCGCTAAGCTGCTTCTGAGTGCTGGAGCTCTACCCAATCAAGACCCAGTCAACTGTCTCCAGATAGCTCTCAGGATGGGCAACTATGAGCTCATAAGTCTACTACTGAGGCACGGGGCCAACGTCAATTACTTCTGCAGAGTTAACCCTCTGCATTTCCCATCAGCACTACAGTACTCACTGAAAGATGAAGTCATGCTCAGGATGCTGTTGAATTATGGGTATGACACAGAGCGATGTTTTGATTGTCCTCACGGGGACAGAGTTCATCGCTTTTGTACTTTTGAAGGCTGGACATCTACAGTTATTAAAGATACTATGGTAAGTCCACAGTACTGGTGGTATTCCCTAAAGGTATTGTCTGTAGTCTTGGAACTGTAACAATAGACACAATATGCCCTTGGAAAAGCTCAATGTTGGGAAGACTCTAGTATGATATATTATAAAATAACTAAACCTAACAGTGGGGAGATGTAAGAAGTACATAATTCACAGGAGAAAGTGACTTTCGTCAGAACTATGAGGATATTTTACAAGTTCAACACAAGAGCAAGGTTTTTTTTTTTTTTGATTTTTTTTTTTTTTTTTTTTTTTTTTGAGACAGGGTTTCTCTGTGTAGCTTTGCGCCTTTCCTGGAACTCACTTGGTAGCCCAGGCTTTAAAGAATGCACACAATCTTGTATTCTAGCTACTTTTTCTGTGAATTATTTATTTAGCTAAAATGTTTCTAAGTTCCCCATACCTATAATCACTGTGTTTCTTTGGCTAGCTCTCTCTTAGCTCTCAAACTTGATCAGCCCATTTCCTTTTGCCGTCTTTCTGATGAAGAGAGACTCACATAGCAGTCTCTTGGGTTTACCTTACCTCCTCTGCTATTTCCTCACCTTCAACTTTTTCCAGGGCTTTCAAGTGGCTTCTTCCACTCTTCAGGTCTTATTCAAGTGTCCGCTCCCATAGGCCCTTCCCTATGCACCTTACGTAGCTCCCTCCCTCAATCAACTCACTTATTGTGGAGACTTCCTTTATAGCATTTATCTAGAATCATCATTTTAACTATTCTGCACCTCCTTACAAATGTATGAACATCAGCTCTTGTTCATTTTGTTTCCTTGGCTTTTAGGTCTGAACTTAGCATACAGTGGATGTTCTACACATACCTGAATTTATATTATCAAAATTTGAAAACAAAGGCTGGACTGTGGTGGTGCACACCTTTAATCCCAGCACTTGGGAGGCAGAGGCAGGTGGATCTATATGAGTCTGAGGCTAGTGTGGTCTACATAGTGAGTTTCAGGGCAGCCAAGGTTACACAGAGAAACCCTGTCTCAAAACATGCCCCCCCCCAAAAAAATTCAAAACAAATAACAGGGTTAATGGAAGATTTTGAAACAGTTTGATGAAGTGAAAGGTTTTATTTTAGGTAATAACGGTACAAGTTACTTTACACACTGATCTGGCATTTAGGCATACACCATCTGGTATTATTTCCCAAACAGCCCATATATTATAACTTCAACTCTCATTTTGACATCTTGTGTAAGGGCACATAAATTATTTAAAGACAAACTGTCATATTGTTCTAGCATCAGGATCAGATTTAGGTTCTAAATAACAGAAAACGCAAAAAAATAAAAGCTTTAATAAAATGTCAGCCCGGCATGATGGCATACATGGAGTCCTAGCTACTCAGGAGGCATTACTTGTGGCCAGCCTGAGCAACCCAGTTAAGACTCTATCTTAAAACAAAACAACAACAACAAAAAAAGACTTGCAAGATGGCTCATCAAGTTAAGGTGTTTAACACCAAACCTAATGACCTGAGTTTGATTCCTAGAACCCACATAGTGGAAGGAGAAAACAAACTCCAGAACATTGTCTTCTGACCTCAATATATGCACATGCATGAGGACGCCCATATGCTAAATTTTTTTTTTTTAATAACCAAAGTGTCTCATTCTCTTCTCTAAGAACCAGAACTAATTTATCTTCCAACTAGACAGTTTTGTGTTTCACAGGAGAAACACACACCCATATTCCAGCTGGCCAGAAGGCTCCATGTGTCTACCCTTTAAGGGTATCTGGGTATCTGTGCAGACTCCCACTCACATCTGATGGCTAGAAAGCTATCTTTGTTGCAGACAACCGAGCAACAAACATATGGACCGATCTGTCAAGCCTCGTTTCCTTGTGGAGTTCTGAGGCCACCTGAGATCAGACAAGCTAGTGCCTGAGTTTAGTACTCTTCATGACTCTGCTACCCTACAGATGCTCAGTGCTTTTTCATTTGCTTTCTGCTGTTCTCCTCTTAGTTTTGTGAAGTCATAACTTTGTCATGGCTACAGCATCTCTCTGGAAAAGTTGTTCGTGTGATGCTTGATTATGTTGATCAAGTTCAAATCTGTTCAAAATTGAAAGCTGTGCTTGAAAAACAGAAGCTCTGGTCAGAAATACATTTTATCTTGAGTGAGTATCTTTCTTACAGAAAATTCCTACCAAAACATTTATCTTTATTTTATTTTTAGAACATTCTTCGGATTAAAAGGTTGACCTAAAAAGAATAGAAAAATGCTATTCTTTTACAACGGTGCTATTCATAACTACACTTAATGTGTGCTTATCATCAATTCCCATGAAATGAAATCTAGTTACTTACTTGTAGACAGGTAACACTTCTTCCTCAACCCATTTAACCTATGGCTACAGAAACAATATTCATCCAGGAGTTACAAGTTATGAATTGGCAATAGCAAGAAGGAAAGCTAAGTTCTAACCCTGTAGCATATAAAATGAAGCTCCCTAAACGAATTCTCTTGCCTGGGTCAAATTAAGATTTTCTTAATCTCGTTTCTCCTGGGGTCTTTGAGCTTTCAGTGAAGAGATAAGATGGGGAAGCTGATATTTAAGTACTTGAAGGATTTGGGAGTCTCATAAGCCAGACTCACAATTGATGTGGTTCTGAAACTATCCTCATGGAAGGCTGTGATGAGAACTGAAGAGCTGTTTCCCTACAGACAGTATGGCAAACAGAAATGTTATTAACACAGATTATCAAATACATTTGCCCACTAAACCCTCAGGTCACCAAAAAACAAAGCAATTCCTTTTGTTTCAGCAAACCCTCGTTCTCTACAACACTTGTGCCGCCTTAAGATCCGGAAGTGTATGGGACGGTTCCGTCTGCGCTGCCCCGTCTTCATGTCATTTCTTCCACTGCCCAACTGTCTAAAAGCTTATGTCCTTTACAAAGAGTATGACCTTTACGGACAAGGAAGTCTTACAGGAGCCTGCTAACTGACCTATTCTGGAGAAAAAAGGTATAACCTGCAGCATTTTCTTCACAATTGACTTGTTGTAAATGACTTGTTCTTCACTCAGTAATTAAAACTTCAGTGTAAGCTCCATCATTTACAGTTGTTCTGTGTGGGATACCTCTCTATGAGCTGTTTAGAGAGGCTCGGAAGTCTCAGATAACACAGGTCATTGTTCTTGCTCCTGATTGCCCACCATGACTTAATGGTGAGACACTATTGCTAAAGACATTACATACTTTGGTTGCTGGACACAAAGATATCAAGAAATGAGCTGAAGTTTCCTCCTTGCTGGCTAGCTTTCCTAGTGCTGGAGCTGCTATGTAGGCATCTGAGGGTGGAGTAGCAGACTCATCACTGTCTAACCCAGCTGGGGACTCTGCACGCTACAGTACTGAACTGGCAGGCAAAATGTGCCCTTGATGTGATGGGCTAACCAACTGCTCTCTGATTGGATTTGAGACTCACCCCACAAGAAGGAATTCATGCCTAGTACTATATACCTGGTTTGTTTTTGTTTTTGTTTTGGGGGAGTGGTGGTGGTGGTGGTGTTTTTAAAGTACCAGGTTGCAGAGGTCATAAGCCCTAGGAAGGATCCTACTGATGTTTTGCTAAATGAACATGTTCTCAAACTGCCTCTTAAATACATATATTAGCAATTAGTTACCTCAGCCTTGATCAGAGATGTTTCTTTTTTCGGTAGGTGTCAATTAAGGTAAAGACTTGTAACTGGTGAAAATGCTAAGAATAAATAACTACTGAGTGCTCAGCCTTAAACAAACCGTCACAACATCCCCCTCTGGGGCTCAAAGGACATGGCAGAAGAAGGAACAGAAAAACTGTTAAGAGTCAGAGGATGAGGAGGGCTGCTATGAAACACTGTACATGACACGGTCATCGTGATCTTCTGATCTCACAGAAACTTTGGTTACCTGAACAAGATTGGGCCCGCTAGCATTCCATTGTGGTGCCAGAGGGGAAAAGCGCTTACCACATCAGCCTGATGACTGGAATTTGACCCCCAGAGCCCAGTGGTAGGAGAAAATTAACTCTAACAAGTTATACTCTGATCTCCACATGCATACCATGGTTCACGCACGCACACGCACACGCACACGCACACACACACACACACACTTCTCTCTCTAAATGAATAAAACAAACAAAAACCATCATGGATCAGGGAGGGCTCATGAGTCCCCACCACTCCCCAAGGAGCTATTGGTAATTAACAGCTGCTGAGGGAAAGGAGAGTGGCTTTCTTCAGGTTTAACCCTGGGAAGTTGTCCATCCTCCAGTAAGTTACTTACTTGTTACATTTGCACTGCCCTGTCTTCATACTCAAGCAAGCAACTCTAATTACTAGTGAGTCAAAAAAATAAATAATAAAGTAGAAGGGGAACTTATTAAGGGGCTCAGCGGGAATGGAAGGGGGATAAGAGGAGGTGATGGAGTAAATATAATCAAAATATATACATGTGTGATTGCCAAAAAAAAATTTTAAATTTTTAAAGCAGCTTTGAACATAGTTTCTCAACACAATGCTAGAACTGCAAGGTAATTAAAAATCAAAACCAAAAACTCATGCAAGTGCAGTGGCACATGCCTATAATCCAAACTGTTCAGGAAGTGAGGTGGGAGGACCTCAAATTCAAAGCCATTTTAGGCTACTAGGCTTGCCTTGGAAGCCAGCAGACTTCAAGTGACTGAAATACCCCCAGTTCTAACTGTGTACCGGTCTTACAGTAAGTGTATGAATACAATTTCTTTGCACTCAAAATGACAGGTGACACATCCGACGACTGTTTTCTCTCATTTCTGCTGACCTGGAACTCACAGATCCAACTGCATCTGCCTCTTGGAGGTAAGATTAAAAGTGTGCACAACCATACCTGTCCATGACTTGTGTAATCTTTTTATAGAAAATATGTCTTCTCATCAACTGAGCAGAAGAAGCCCATTACATGACCTAGAAACTAGCAGCCCATGTGCTCAAATCCCAGTCAGCTGACATCACTGCTTTATAGTCAAGTACACAGACAGGGTCATTTAGAACTCTGAACTGAAATTCTATCACTGATGGGAAAAACATTTGCCATCTTTCTGAAAATTCCTGGTTATGTCTCACCACTTACTGATTAATGTGATCCCTGGCAGAGGAATTTAAATGGTTTTCGAATCAATGAACTTAAGGTTTTTGCACTAAATACAGGCTGGTACTGAACAGAGAAAGGGCTCACTACCAACAGAAGATGCCCGTTTAAATTTTTATTTCTATACTATATTACATGTAAAGAATATTTTTAATTACATTTTAATTATATTTAAATTTTTATAATAAAAATATTTTTAATTATTAATTTTTATTCTTATGCTACACTGTATATAAGTAAAAGATACTTAAACTTTTTAAAGCTGGGCAGTGGTGGCACATGCCTTTAATCCCAGCACTTGGGAGGCAGAGGCAAGCGGATCTCTGTGAGTTCGAGGCCAGCCTGGGCTACAGAGTGAGTTCAAGAAAGGTGCAAAAAGCTGCACAGAGAAACTATGTCTCGAAAAACAAAACAAAATAAACCAACTTTTTATTCCTATATATAGTGTTCTGTATGAGAAAGGTGAGGAAAAGAACAGGTGTTCATTAAACCAGGTTTTGTCTTGTTCAAATGGCACCTCAGAGAGGTAAGATGATACATTCCATTTCACTGCAGCCCAGTCAGCCATCACACTGAAGTTTCCGTATTCAGTTTTAATATTTTTAGCATTAACATAGTCCATTTTAGTGCAACTAAAGCTCTTTGATTTCTTTCTTTCTTTCTTTTTTTTTTTTTCCATTCTTTTGGTTTTCCGAGACAGAGTTTCTCTGTGTAGTCCTGGCTGTGCTGGAACTCCCTCTGTAGTCCAGGCTGGCCTCGAACTTACAGAGATCCGCCTGCCTCTGCCTCCTGAGTGCTGGGATTAAAGGCTTGCACCACCACCACCAGGCTAGCTCTTTGGATCCATGGCTACATTAGCTACTTGAGTAAACGCATACCTATAATTATTTTTACACTACAATTTTTCCAATATAGTGAACTTGAAATGTTTGCTTAGGTCACATACGCAGTTAGATAAGTTATAAAATTCTAGTTAATTTCATCCACTCCCTTGACCTACAAGTACATATACATTTTTGTAAAACTCAAAACGAATTAGAATATAAACTCTCAGCAGAAGGAAAGAGCTTGCTAAGTGCTATAATAAACTACAAAGAGCACATGGAATAAATACATTAGTATTAAAGTTGCAGGTCCAAGCTACTTAAGCAGGAGTAAACAATAACCTGCCTTTATAACCAGAGGAATGTCTTCAAGTAGGATAACAGCACAAAGCATGTATCATAAATAACTTACTAGAATAGTTATTGAAGTCTCTTTCCTTTGCTATAAAAAAAGTTAAACTTTTCTTGATAAGTGACTTTTTTCCCTATTTTGGCTGTTATGGGGCCAAACTGTTACAAAGGATTAAAAGAAACTTCAGTATTTGTCTTCTTATTTTTAATTATATGTGTGTATTGTGTCTGTGGGGGGTAGTGCATGTGAGCATAAGCCCATGGATGTCAGAAGGAAGTGTCGGATCCACTGAAACTGAAGTTGCAGGAAATGTGAGCCATCTGATGTGGGTGCTGGGAACTGAACTCAGGCCTCTGAAGAGGAACATGTGCTCTTGACTGCTGAGCTATCTCTCCAGCCCCAGACTGAAAATATCTGAAATTACTTGGAGAAATAAAATTCAGAGTAATTATCAAATATTTCATACATAAAGTCTGTATAAAAATCATGGACTTTATTATACATTTAAAAAATCCAACATATTTCTTGAAGCCTTGTCAGCAAATACCTATTTTGACAAATGAAAAAATAAGTTCTCTGCCCCACAAGCTATACCATGATCACAAATCCAATTTTAAAGAGATGCTGCATGATTTTTTAATTGTACACTGCACAGTTAGTTAATATCATCAGTGAAATAAGAGTTAATCAATTTACTTACATTACAAAAATCACAAAATATACAAAGCAGTCTTGCACATTAATTATCATTTAATCCCCAGTATTCATATCAACTGAAGTCAATTACTTACAAGTGTAGCCAGAGGCTGATTAAAAGTTCAGCACAGTTCTAGTTTCAAATCTTTGTTATTAATGTAGAATAAAAATCTCATCAAAAAGAAATAACTCAAACTTGCTAAAAACAAGATGAAAAGCTTGCTTGCGACATACACTGGTGTGCTTAATATTTAAAGTATGATCTGAATGCTCAGGCTTGTTATCAAATTAATATTCTCATTTCATTCAGATACCAGAAGATTTTGAAATATACTAGCTTTCAGGGTCTGCCAATATTGTCAGTTCAAATTGTAAATAGTGTGGTTCCTGTAGTAACTGGTAAACGTTCACCACACAAAATCGGGTGACCTACAATGTTATGTATATCCTACTATCCTTTTCTCAAAAATAACGGCAACTTCCTCATCCCAACACTGTGGAGCTAGGAATTCTTTTGAAATTAAACACCCAAGTAATCTTTAAATACAGGGCAAAAACAAGATTAGCTTCAGGATTCAGGGACTCTGTTTAAAGGGGCAGTTTTAGTCTCTAGCAAGTTTATAGCAAGTCTCTAGCAAGAATACAGAAATAAGCGATTTTCTATTGAATTTATTACCACGGTTATGCAAGTACTGTCAATATAAGTAACAGAATGCGCAATAGAATTAGGTAGGCTAAATTTCATTTGTTTTTTAAAGAAATGTTAATTTCTAAAAAGCTGGGAGAGATTTGAGGACAGTACAACAGCCCAAGATCAGCACTAACGTTTAGGAAAAAGCTCACAGGCAGCCTTCTTCAAGCAGGAGAGCTGATTAAAGCTGATGTGCAGAATCCCATACAGTTTAATAGCAACAGAACTGGAGTCATCCGAACTGTTCAACCCACTAAGGACGTGTCCTGGGCATTGTAACACATTCTGGTCTGACCTGTGGACATGACAGCAACTGTGGGAATTCCTATGAAACGTGACTTAAAAAGAATTAGAAAACCCTCACTCCTAGCCTGAATTTTTATCCAAATAGCAGAATTTTGCTACCATGCAAAGCAGCAGCAAGTAAAACTGTCTCCTGATGGTGACCACTCTTAATATAAAACAACATATTTCCCCTGAAGTATGCAGGACATCTTATATCAAGAAAAAACTTCATGAAACTGAAAACTTGGGATGAGGATGCAGCTTAGTGGTAGAGGCATTATTTAGAATGTGTGAGAGTCTGGGTTGGATCTCCAGCACTGCCAAAATCAAACAGACAACAAGAACAAAACAAATAAAATCAACAACAAAAACCAGATACCTTACCAACCTCCATAAAGTCTTAAAAGCAAGACTTGCCACAACTAATCAAGTACTGACCACAGCAATTTCTAGTTTAACAAGAAGGAAACACTAATGTGAAAGCATTCCCTTTAGTAAGTACAAAATATACTTTTAACCAAATGTACTCCATAAATTGCTACTAATTAACTGTATGTTTAGGTAATATAAGACTTTAAAGTATATTAAATAACCATTACTCCCATTTGGCACATGGATAAAAACAATATCATGATCATATACATATATATACATATATATATATGTATGTATATGTTATCTCATTACTACAGAAAACTGTTCTTAAAGAGTGTGAATCTGAGCTATATTCTGATACCTAAAACAGAAGCCACTTCTAATACAGAACTAAGAGAAAATTACTTGTGAAATTAGTGGTTAACCTCTTGAAAATCTATAAATGTATGACTATGTAAAATACTTTAGTCAATATATTTAACCTGCATACATATGTATATATACACTTTTCCATGTAGAACACATGAAAACAAAATCTACAAACAGATTAAAATCTGAGTGAAGAAAGAGTTTTGACAGAAGATAAACTGTAGGGACATGTCAACCTTGGTAGCAAGCTAACTCCTTCCTTGGTCCTATACTACATGAGGAGTTCAATTCCTTTTCAGTCTTTCACAGAATTAGATCTGTGACTCATTTGAAAAGTAAAAGTATTTACAATAATTAGTACAAATTATTCTATACTCATAAATTAGTTATTTGCCTTTGTGGATATAAAGTGGCAATTCAATTCATTATCAAAATGTGGGATTATGAAAATACTGGGATTATCAGTCTGAAATTTAAAAGATTATGTTCTCTAAACCAAACTGCACATTTTTATTCTAAGCAGTAAACATAATTGTTATAGAACATCTTTTGAAATGTCACTTATTATTAATAAAAATTATTTCACAATACAGAAAATACAATGTATCACTCTACAACACTCCCTTTACATGTCAATTCTAATATAAAATGTTTGAACAACAACAACAACAAAATCTTTCAATAAACTCTAACCCTCACTGCTCTGCAGCAATAATGAAAGTCCCAACCTGAGAACTGAGAAGACAGTGACAAATACCAAGGACTGCATCAACACCAACAGAGACACTTGAGTGTCTTTCCTACTGCCATGATATAGTACATCAGAGACAGGGAGCAAAGCCAGAAAATGCCCTGAAATCAACAGCACCATCTGCCACTGTTCTGGTGATTTCATACAAATCCTACTGCATACTTAATATTGTTAGAATATTTGCAAACTTGTAGAATTCTCCACAGAACGGATTTTAAGCTCATTCGGCTGAACACTCTCTCACTACCAACAAGATATTCCTAAAGAAAGGGAGAGAGCACACATACGAATGTCAGAATCTGAATAAATAATTTCTTATGGAGACAGCCAATTACAATGCAAGATAAAAAGTGTTCACAATTTGAAAGAAAAATATCTTGAGCAAGTGTGATTCCTCAGCAATCTACTACAGGAAGTAAGCAGGTCTTATTTAGGTAGGCAGAATTTGATGATAATGCGCAGTATTTTATTTTTTAAGGATATGCTCAATATAACCTGTTATCATGCTTAGTCTTTTGTAAATGAAGCTGAAACAAGCAAATATAAAGCTTAGTCTCCTCCTTGATCTTTTAACATGGTTACCTTGTGCCACATTCCAGGGGAAGGGAGAAATCAATCAAAAAGCAAAAACAAGTTTATGCTTCCGATTCTCTTTTTTTCCCTTCTTCTCCCAAATCACTCTCCTCCGATTGGCTACTGCTAAGGACAACAAGCTGGCCCTCACTACCAGCCTGGTTTGGTCTACTGGAAGCAGCTATCAACCGACTCTGCTCTTCCAAGTCCTGGTGGAAAGATAAAAAAGAAACGAAGTTAACTGTCAGCAGTCAAATGGAGAACTAGTGTTCTATGCACTCGTATTATGCTTGAGAGCCACTCCAAGCCTGTCACATGCATAGTTCTGGCAATCTGATGAGAAGAAGACTATATATATTCAACAAATCAGACACCAGGGTGAATTTTGGCATCATATGAGTAATTCCATAAAAGCAAACATGAAAAAAAACAGTCTGCTATTTTATCCTCCCTTTCTTGTTCTACAGCTAATGTTCTGAATATCCTCATATCTCACTGTACACCACGCAAGTAATCCCCCAGTCAGCAAGCTCCACTGCCGCCCACCCTGCCCTGCTCCTCTCCAGCTGCCAGCTGCCCTCGGGCAGGCTGTACTGCTGTGCGCTGTCTCTGCCATCTTCTCTTCTCAGGACCTGTGTCCGACTCACTTCAGTTCTGACTGGTCTCTTCGCATGTGTCCTCCCAGTGACTTTCTCTCTCGTTTTCCTACCATCAACGCCACCAGTCTTAACAGGATCCTACAATCTCATGGATCGCCTAATCAAGTTTTGGCTCTGAAAACTGTGTACTTTTAATTATCCTTTTATAGGTTTTGTCCTTAGTACCACAATAGATAGATAGATAGATAGATAGATAGATAGATAGATAGATAGATAGATAGATAGATAGATAGATAGACAGACAGATAGATAAATAGATGGATGGATGGATGGATGGATGGATGGATGGATGGATGGATGGATGGATGTGCTGTAGGGGAACGGAGGAAGCTCTGAGTGAACATGTTATCGACAGGAGCACAGCCTTGTCAAGGACTACAGTGTCTCACGCCCATGGGAACTGGCAAAGCTGCCTTCTGGTCTACGTTGACAGTGTGTACAAAAACTAGCAACTGCACCTTCCTCTTCCCTCCTGCTACCTCAGGAATGATTCCAACCTCAGACTGCTCCCTGTAGAGCTCTATAGACTGCTCCCCCTCCACAAGACCTGGACATAAGAAACCGAGTTCTGGGCTGTTGTGAGGCAGTGGGTGCCACTCCATGAGAACGAGCTCCCATCCCAGCTTGTCTATGCACCTTCCTGTCTTCAGTGTCCGTCCTTTCCTCAGGCCTTGTCACCCCAGTCTGGCTGCCAGGACCAACCTGTGCTGAACACTGTGTGCGTGCGTGTGTGTGTGCGCGTGCGTGCGTGTGCGCGTGCGTGCGTGTGCGTGTGTGTACGTGTGTGTATGCATGTACATATATGAATATGACATGATTCTTAAAATAAGTATTTGCCCTTTCACAGTCAATGTGGCTTTCAGCAAGACAATTAAGTCTATTATTGGTATACAATAATTCTGGCATGTTTCTTTAACAGAAAGTTATATTTCAGGGCAGCTACTACACAATTCAGATATCAACCCTTTTTGCTATGCACTGAATCATCTGGTTATGAGGTGGCTGAACGAGCAGAAATGACTTTCACTTGGAAACTAAAATCTAAAAGTCACAGGGCTGAATTAGACATCACCAATACACGTAAAGGAATAGATACCTTCTCAATCTGTTTTTGTTTGCTGAGTTCTTTCTGTTGTTTCTCTTTTACTCTCTCTATTTCTTTTTGTTTTTCTGATGCCCTACGATCCTAAAAGGGGGTGGGTAAATAAAACAAACATGTTAAATAGGAAATAACTTTAAACTTTGCACATTTCAATTAATACGAGCTTTGTAACTTTTTAGTACTTTTATATATGGCACATCAATAGTTTTTCCAGACAGGGTTTCTCTGTGTAGCCCTGGCTGTCCTGGATCTCACTCTGTAGACCAGGCTGGCCTCAAACTTAGAGAGCCACCTGCCTCTGCCTCCCAAGTGCTGGGGTTAAAGATGTACACCATCACCACCTGGCTCCAGATTCTAAATGATACCTGAACAATAGCATCCACTGTTAATCTTGTTTTGCAAAACAACTGTATTTACTTGCTAGTATGAAAGAGCTTTCATTACACTGCTTTAGCTTAGACATCCTTGGAAATTAAGTGGCTCTGACTCTTACCAGTTCAGCATGCAGTGCTATCTGTTTTGCCAATCCAACAGAATCACAAATCTAAAAGGATAAAAAAGGAAGACCTCAGACACTTTTCTATTACACTAAAAATTTCAAGTACCCAAATGGATGACATAACTAGTTTTATAATGAGATAACATTCATGTGCCCATCCTACTTCTCATGGTATCAAACTCATTACTGATAGAGACTAGCACAGAGATCTACAACTGGTCAAAATGTAGAACACAAGTGGCCGTAGGGTGCTCAGGCCCAATGGATACATCTGCAGCACAACCCCAACACCCAAGGCTCAGGAAACGCATGTAAGAGAGTTGAAAAGACTGTAAGAGCCAGCAGACCAGAACATCTGCTTCGAGATAGTGTCTTCTAGACATGACAGGGAAGATGGATCCATGAAATTGCGACAATATGGTTCCCTAAACAAGACCTGAAAATTGACAACAACTGACATGCCAATGTAAATGGAGGAAATTTTACAAGGCCCAACCCCTAGATGAAGAGCTACAGGCAACCAATGGCTGCTGAGAGAGGAAGACCCTGTTTTGTCCAGGGATGAGACCCAAGAGGCTATCCAATTCTAAGTGGTCAGCCCCAACACATGCATATAAAAGCAATACTAAATGGACTCAGTAAGGTTTATATACACATACACACACCAATAATAATTCATGAATTTTCAAGGGGGGGACAAACAAAGCAGGAGTTGGAAAGGGGAAAGGGAGGAGAGGAAATGATATAAACATAGTACTCATATATGAAGTTCTCAAAAATAGAAAAAGCTTAAAATTTGAAAACATCACTACTGAAATAGTAAGTCATGCAAAGAATGAGGGATTCATACTGATGTAAAATGACTATGGGAATATATTCTATTCCTAGGATAAGTTAATGAGGCAAGAAGACTGAACCAGCTCTCAATAGTATAGAACCTGACAGGCTCCGCTCATCAGCACTCCTCTCTCTCTCCAGAGCAGCATGCTTTCATCAAGCAGCTCAGCTGGACTAGGCACAACCTAGAGCTTTCTCCAGAAATTTTAGGTTAAACTGTGACTCTGATAGGTGATTTATAAAAATAAACATTCTGAAAGCCAGGTACCTTTTCTCCCTCATTGTTTGACTCAAATATATAGCAGACTGACGACAAACTACTTTCACTTCTTCCGCCTGATGTCCGGAGAACAAATCCAAAAAGTCGTTTATTTTCCTGGTGTGTAGCATACAAAACTACACACGGTAATGGAAACTGCCACAGAAACATCATAAATAAACATGAGATCTTACATTACAGCAGCATTTAGATGATAAACTCTCATTCTAAATTCTAAAAATATTGTAAATAGAATTTTAAAGACAAATTTTCAATAGAATAATAATCTAGGAACAAATAATACCATATTTGGTGTAGATATTACCAAAGAGATTATTAAATACTGAGTTATATTCAATGACATATTTACCAATACAAATTTAACTACAAAAATGATCTACTTAGTAAATAATTAAATGAAAACATACACTTTTACCTACAAAGAAATACAGAATTATAAAATAAACTCAATTATGTTTATGTTTTGATTCCTACTGCTAACTTTTTTGGCATATAAACTCTCTAGGGATAAAAACTACCAATTGCATCAAAATGTGCTGAATCTTTAAGTTGCAGAGTGCTCAGTAATTTTTTGGAGCTGGTTCTACATGTAACTACAGCCTAAAGACCAATCTAAATTGATACTGTCATACTAGAACACATAGGACTAGGTTATTATCAAACTATAAAATGAATACATGAACAAAAGATACTTAAAACTTTAATCACATATAACTCACTGTGAGCCTTGTAACTTGGGTCTGCGGATCAATTAACCTATAATAATTAAAAATTTGGAAAATAATTTTTTAATTAGGATGAATTAAAAATTCAGTTTTCCTGTAAGTTTGTTTGGAAAGGGTTACTACTTACTTCAAACAGTCGCAAGTGACTAATAAATGTGATTCTGTCATACGAAAGATGTTATGGATGGCCCGAGCAGCTAAGATCTGGCGCATTGTTTCATAAACGACATCTGGATGGTCATCTGACTTTACTTCCATAGAACCAAGGAATCGGACAATAAATAACTGATGGAGAATAGAATCTGTAACAGAATTTGGTACATTATGGCTGAGGGATTCTTTTAGTTTTACAGTACAGGTTGTCCTTAAACTCACAATTCTCCTGCTTTAGCATCCTGGATGCTGGTTCTACAAGCATGTGCTATTCTATTTAAATATTTATGTGTTTTTAAACCCCATAGTTCTTTTCTAAAAGAATATACTGCATCGTTTTATATTTTTCCAGTGAAAAATAAAGCCTAAAGGAGGGATTATAATAACCTATATTGTTCAAGCTATAGGAAAATTAAGGTCTCAATTTCAATCAGCAAAATATAATGTTATAGTGATATGGTTTGTGGTGGTTTGAATGAAAATGGCCCCCATAGGCTCACAGGGAATGGCATTATTGGAGGTGTAGCCTTGTTGTAGTACTGTGGCTTTGTTGGAAATGTATCACTGGGGGATAAGCTTTGATGTTTCAGAAGCTCAAGCCAGATCCAGTGGCTCACTCTCTCTTCCTGCTGACTGCCAATACAGATTTAGAACTCTAGGCTCCTTCTCCAGCACCATGTCTGCCTGCATGCTGCCATGCTTACTGTCATAACGACAACAGACTAAACCTCTGAACTATAAACCAGCCCCAATAAAATGTTTTCCTTTATATGAGTAGCCATGGTCATGGTGTCTCTTCCCAGCAAAAGAACCCCTAAGACATGGTTCTAAATAAAAGGAATTCTTTGTACTATTCCTATAACTTTACTGTACGTTTAAAATTAAAGAAAAATAGCTGCAGCCGGGCATGGTGGCGCACGCCTTTAATCCCAGCACTCGAGAAGCAGAGGCAGGCGAATTTCTGTGAGTTCCAGGCCAGCCTGGTCTACACAGAGAGTTCCAGGACAACCAGGGCTCTGTGACACAGAGAAACCCTGCCGACACCACCCCCTCAGAAAAAAAAAGAAAAACAGCTGCTGGGCTAGGGATGATGGCTCAGTGTGTTATGTGTTAAATATCTGCTGCATACGCCTGAGGACTTGAGTTCAGATGCCCAGCACCCACATAAAAGCTGGCTGCGAGAGCAGGTCAGACAGCAGGTGTCTGTACCTCAGGACTTAGGGTCACAGGGGAGGGACACAGAGAGGGAATTGCTGGCTGGCAAGCTCCAGATTCAGTGAGGGACCTTGTCTCAAAAAATAGGTGAAAAGGGATAGAGAGAGATACCCAATGTGGACCTTTGGCCTACACAGGCACAAGCACATGCATGTGCACGTGCACTCGTACACGTACACACACACACACACACACACACACACACACACACACACACCCCAAACAAAAAACAACCCAAAGATACATAAAACACACACACAATATACACACACCACACATACATGTACACATTTACATATACCATATACACACAATACAATCAACAACAAACCCAACTACTGGCTTGGTATGTTGGCACTTGGGAAGGAGAGGCAAGAGGATTAGAGTTCAAGGTCATTCCTTGGCTACATAGTGAGTTTGAAGGCAGCCTAGTTATTTGAGAACTGTCTTTAAAGAAAAAAAAAAAGTTTTTCTCAGAAAATCAACAAGATAGACAAACCCTTATCCAAACTAACCAAAAGGCAGAGAGAGAATTATCCAAATTAACAAAATCAGAAATGGAAAGTGTGGGGGCCCACAGAGGCTCCCTAGTATAAGGCCTTTCTCAAGGTCAGAAAGTTTAAGCTTGTTTTACCCAGCAGGTGTAAGGAGATGATTTGGCCAAGGGCGTGGTTACCAGGCCTTTTGAAGGGTATACACTTGGTTGTACAGTGTGCTTTGATCTTGAAAGGGGGAGGCCTTTTGCCTCTCCCCTTGGTAGTGTATAAAAAGCCCATTAGAATAAATCCCGAGGTGGTTGGGTATTGACTCAGGGCCCTCCCGAAGCTACCCTGTGCTTTCTTGTCGTCTATGTCTACGTTTCTAATACTTCCTCATTCCTCTTTACTCCCCGCAAGAATCCTTCAACAGGTCAGAGCTGGACTCCAACAGAAAAGGGGGACATAACAACAGACACTGAGGAAATCTAGAGAATCATTAGGTCATACTTCAAAAACTTGTACTCAACAAAATTAGAAAATCTAAAAGAAATGGACAATTTTCTGGATAGGTACCACATACCAAAATTAAATCAAGATCAGATAAACAATTTAAATAGACCTATAACCCCCTAAGGTAATAGAAGCAGTCATCAAAAGTCTCCCAACCAAAAAAAGCCCAGGGCCAGATGGTTTCAACGTAGAATTCTACCAGAATACAAAGAAGAGCTAATTCCAATACTCCTCAAATTGTTCCACACAATAGAAAGAAAAGGATCGTTGCCAAACTCTTTTTACAAGACTATAGTTACCCTGATACCCAAACCACACAAAGACACAACTAAGAAAGAGAATCAAAGACACATTTCTCTCATGAACATTGACACAAAAATACTCAATAAAATACTGGCAAACCAAATCCAAGAACACATCAGAAAAATTATCCACTATGATTAAGTAGGCTTCATCCCAGAGATGCAGGTTGAACATCTGTAAATGATGGTTTTACATCTGTAAATGTAATCCACCATATAAATAAAATGAAAGAAAAAAACCACACAATCATCTCATTAGATGCTAAAAAAGCCTTTGACAAAATCCAACACTTCCTCATGATAAAGGTCTTGGAGAGATCAGGAATACAAGGAACATACTTAAACATAATAAAGGTAATATACAGCAAGCCAACAGGCAACATCAAACTACATGGAGAGAAACTCAAAGTGATTCCACTAAAATCAGGAACAAGACAAGGGTGCCTACTCTCTCCATGTCTATTCAATATAATACTTGAAGTTCTAGCTAGAGCAATAAGACAACAAAAAGAGATCAAGGGGATACAAATTGGAAAGGAAGAAGTCAGATTGTCACTATTTGCAGATGATATGATAGTATATATAAGTGACCTCAAAAATTCTACCAGAGAACTCCTACAGCTGATAAACACCTTTAGTAATGTGACAAGATACAAGATTACGTATGTATTTTTTCACCAAACACTGGTGAATCCAATTTCATTAAAAAAAAAAAAAAATGTACTAATGGATTTAAAAACACAGATTAACATTAACCCATAAATAGTAAGTAATTCCAAGCCCCACTTTTTCCAACAGACAGATCATCTGAACAAAAACTACAGAGAAACATCAGAATTAATACCATAAGCCAAATTCAGAAGGGCTGAGGTAACTCTATGTATCTTACCTGACCACAATGCAATAAAACTAGAATTGACAACAAACAAATTTCTAGTAAGTACACAAACTCACAGGGACTAGATAATTTATTAATGGATAATGAATGAGTCAAAGAAACCAAGAAAGAAATAAAAAAATTTCCAGGAACCAAATGAAAATGAAAACAATCAAAACAGAACTTCTGGGCCATATTGAAAGCAGTCCTTTGAGGGAAATTTAGAGCTCTAAGTACCTACATTAAAAAATCAGAAAGAGTACAAATAAATAGTTTAATGATACAACTCAAAAATTTGGAAAAACAGCCAGGCAGTGGTGGTGCATGCCTTTAGTCCCCAGCACTAGGGAAACAGAGTCAGATGGATCTCTAAGTTTGAGGCTACAGAGTAAGTTCCAGGGCTACAAAGATCTCTGAGTTTGAGTCTACAGACTTAAGTTCCAGAGGAACCCAGTTAACAGCAAGAAATAATATAAATCAGAGTATAAATCAATGAAATATAAAAAAAATTACAAAGAAGCAATGAATCTAACAACAGTTCTTTGAGAAGATAAACAAGACTGACAGACATTCAAATTAACAGAATCAGAAATAAACAGGAAAATATTATGAAACAAAAAAATTCAAGCTGGGTGGTGGTGGCACACGCCTTTAATCCCAGCACTCGGGAGGCAGAGCCAGATGGATCTCCATGAGTTCAAGGCCAGCCTGGTCTACAGAGTAAGCTCCAGGACAGGCACCAAAACTACACAGAGAAACCCTGTCTTGAAAAAAAAAAAAACAAAAAAAAAAAATTTTTTTTCAGAATACTGTATGGGAATATTCTAAAAGACCTGTTCTCCATTAAGCTGGAAAACCTAAAAGAAAAAAATTTTTTTAGATTCAGCCAAACCACCAAAATTAAACCAAGAACTCAACAACCTAAACATATAAATAACAAATGAAGTGATTAGAATAGTAATAAAAGCTTTCCAGATAAATAAGTCCAGAGCCAGATGGATTCACAGCAGAATTCTACCAGAATTTCAAAGATCTACAGCCAATCCTTAAACTATTCAAAGAAAACAGAACCAGGAGGAGCACTCCCAAGCCTCATCTTGAAGCCGATGTCACTCTAATATCCAAACAGGTAAAAACAACAGTAACAGAAAACCACAGCCCAGGATCTCTGATGAACATAGATTCAAAACTTCTCCATAAAATACTTACTAAATACTAACAAATAAAAAAGACTATACACGATAACAAAGTGGCTTTATCCCTAAAATGTAGGGATGGTTCAACATATGCAAGTCAATTCAACGTAATAAACCTAAGCAGACTTAAAGACAAAAAACACATGATCATCTCAATAGATGCAGAAAAAGCCTTTGACAAAATCCAACATGCCCTTAAGATAAAAGTCCTAGTAGGACTAGAAGGAACATACCTCACTATAATAAAAGCCCACAGCTAACATCATCCTAAATGGAGAAAACCTTGAAGCAATCCCACTGAAGTTGAAACAAAACAAGGTGTCCACTTCCCCACTCCTTTTCAATATTGTGCTCAAAGCACAAGCTAAAGCAATAAGACAGAGAAGGAAATTAAAGAGATACAAACAGGGAAAGAAGTCAAACTATCCCTACTTGCAGATGACATAATATTAGACATTAAAAGATCCCCCTCCCCCCAAAAAAAATCTATCAGGAAACCTCTAGAAATGATAAATTCAGCTGTGTAGCAAATACAGAATCAACTTGCACAAATCAATAGCTTTACTACACACCACCAACAATGATACAGAGAAAGGGATCATGGACATACTCCATTCACAACTGCCTCTTGAGGGTAGGAGGATGAAAATGAAAACTTTTTTTTTTTTTTCAAAAAGTTCAAGAGATAGCTTATGTACTAAGAATTTGACTATATGGTCAAAAGTCTACGACATTCTACAATTGTGTATGAGTAACTTCTGAAGTCAGATTAGGTTCTTGTTGCCTTAGGAGTACTATGAGTAAAGTTGAGAAAATTCTGAAGTAAAAACAACATCAAAACTGAGCACAGAAGCAGAACAAATGCAAATGGCACATTTCAAAGTCTACTACTGAGTCACTCTAGAATGTAAGAATATCAAAATGTGTTCTACCTTCAGTTTCTGATTTTGTGCCTCCTCCAGATTCTCCAAATGGATTTGTACGCCTGAAGTTTAGGAAAAAATATGAACAAATGGGTCAGTCACCACAAGCCACATGGAAGAGACCAGAGTTAAAAACTGAGCCATAAAACTTTACATGTTTACAAAAAAAAGCTCTAGAATGTCCTACTCTGTTAAGAAACAATAGGATGGCCAAAATACTGTATGAGCTTCACTCTCACACTGAGTAATAGGCCAACCCAATGTATCTGCATTGACTGATTTACCTATTGCAGTCCTCTGTTGCTGTATTTTATTTAGCAGGCATAAATTTAGCCACACACAACAAAAAATCCTCATAATAAACTATTTTCCAAAAGTTTTCTAATTTAAACAAGTCAACACAGAGGAAGACTAATGTTTTGACACTACTGAAGGCTTATGAAAATGCCAGGGATTTCCTAAACTATAAAAATCCCAGTCTGGGTTCTATAAGTACAAACTTCAAGGTAACTATACAGATTTGAACACTGTCTAGCTCAAAACATTATTCTCTTTCCTGTTAATTGTATTCCCTACAGCTGGGTCTCTATATAAGTATCACATGTATATGTACGTACTAAGAGGGCTTGCCTAGTATGCACACAAAACCTGGGTTTCATTCCCAGCACCACAAACAAAGTGAAATAAAACTGACCTCTGTATTTCTCAAGATATAAGTAACAATGCAAGGAAAAAAATAAGCCAAAGATTAAAAACTACTCCTCCTTCTTCCTGTTCTTAGCTTACGGCACAATCACAATGATAGAAGGAAAAAGTTCCATTCAAAGAAAGTCTAGAAGCAGTGGTCTGAAATAATACTAGCATTAAGAAAACATGACAGAGGCTAAGGACATGGCTCAGTCAGACCTAAGTTTAACCCCCAAAACCTATGTAAAAAAACGCCAAGCAGCCAGGTGTAGTAGTGCATGCACACTTTTAAATATCAGCACTTGAGAGGCAGAGGCGGGTGGATCTCTGAGTTCAAGGCCAGCCTTGTCTACAGACTGCAGGACAGCCAGGGATACAGAGAAACCCTGTCTCAAACACCCTCCCATTAAAAAAAAAAAAAAAAAAAAAAGGCCAAGCAAGGTTGTGCACACTTGCTTTCCCAGCTCTGGGGAGGCAGAAATGGACAGATCCTTAGGGCTCACTGGATAGCCAGCCAACCTGGCAAGATCTAGGCCAGTGGGAGATTCTTTGTCAAAAAGGTGGATGGCTGAGGAATCACACTAAAGGAACAACACCTGAGTTGTCCTCTGGCCTCCCCAAACATGCACTTAAACGTATGTGTGCATCTACAAACACATAAACATGCATATACACACATACATACACACAAAAAGATACTGACCTCTTTTTTAAAAAACATTTATTTATTCTTATTTTAGGTTATAGATGAGTGCCCACATGTATGTATATGCACTATGTGTCCAGTGCCTGCAGAGGCCAGAAAAGGGCTTCAGATTCCCTGGAGCTGGAGTTAAGGATGGTTGCCAGCTACCATGTAGGTGCTGGGAACCAAACCTGGGTCCTCTGCAAGAGCAGCAAGTACTGCTAACCATTGAGCCATCTCTCCTGCCCAATACTGACCTCTTTCATATCAACCTGGCATATCATATCAAATGCTATACATACTTAGTATATTTATACAAATTCACATGATTATATAAATGTCATATCCAAATTTAATGTAATAAGTGTCTAACCTCCTTAATAAACAATTTGCCATAGTTTCATTTCTTTATGTGTATGTGTGTTTGTCTATATAAATTATTGTGCACCACATGCATTCAGGAATCCAGGAGGCCAGAAGATGGTTTCAGATCCCCTAGAACCAGAATTATAGGTAGTTGTGACCTGCCATGTGGGTGCTATGACCTGAACCTGACACTCTGCAGGAGCAGTAAGTGCTCTCAACTTCTGACCCCTTTCTCTAGCCAGTCCCCCTAAAGAAAAAAAAAAATTAAGTACTTTGACAAGAGCATTCTTCCTCTTTATCATCATCATCATCATTATCATCAAGATGAAGTAATTTGACAAGAGTATTCTTCTTCAGCATCATGAACACCATCATCAAGACAGGATCTCATACAGTCCAAACTGGACTTGAATTTGCTATATAGCCAAGACAACTTGAACATCTGATTCTCCTACTCCCAACTCCCAAGTACACCAACTGTAGGCATGAGGTAAACATGCTCAAGTTTGATGTGGTACTGGGATTGAATCCAAGTCTCCATGCATGCTGAGCAAGCACTCTACCAACTAAGCTACATCCCCAGCCCCTTATTCTGACACAGAATTTTTAAAATATCATCACAACCTAAAGATAAAACTATCATTTCCCCCGCAATTGACAGGATAAATAACCAAGTAATAGACTTGATAAGCAATTCAGAATTAAATTTTTTGACATTTGATTATCCAAAAACTTTTAATTGATGCAGAAGACTTAAAAAAAAAAAAAAAGAATCTGTATGGTTCTATCCTAACTACGAAAATGTTGTTAGGCGATTACATGAAAGACAACGTAGCTGATGCAGAAATGCATCATAAGTAGAATCACAAATCTTATAGACCACACACAGCACATTGTCTTCATGATATCATCACTCACCTGCCTCCTTGGCCAAAGGCTTTTCCCTGGCCAGGCTGATCTTCACACACAGGAGAAATTATATCAAACTGTATTGGAGTATCTGGGGCAACAAGAGAATCGAGAGAAAGGGAAGCCAAATTTGTAGACTCTGATCCCAAGGACCCTGAACTGCTGGTTCGAGCTGTTGGTGGCCGAGATTGTCTAAAGACAAAGGAAAACAAAAAGGCACTGAATTTAGTTTTTCTTTCAGAAGTTCAATGCTTAGAAGACTACAAGAAAAGAAACAATATTTTAAATCAATGACAGTATAAAGCAAACACCAATAAAAAGCATTCCCAAGGCAGGCATTGACCTGTAATCCTAGCCCTCAGGAAGTGAAGACACAGAGTCACAAACTCTGGGTCGGCCTGGTCTACAAAGCAAGACCCTGACTGAAAAAGTAAAAGCTTAATCCCAAATCAGCTCACTAGTTATTTAGTAAAAGATTCCTTTCTTAGCTGAGCAGTGGTGGTGTACACCTTTAATCCCAGCACTTGGGAGGCAGAGGCAGGTGGATCTCTGTGAGTTCGAGGCCAGCCTTGTCTACAGAGTGAGATCCAGGACAGGCTCCAAAGCTACACAGAGAAACCCTTTCTCGAAAAACCAAAAAACAACAACAAAAGATTCCTTTCTTTCCAATTAAAATCATAAACTGGACTTGGGAGATAGTAAAGTATTTGCTGCCTAAGCAGGAGAACTCGGGTTTTAATCTTCAATATTTGTATTTTAAAAAGCTCCCCATGGCAGCAGGCATCTGCAAAAACAGCACTGACGTGCAGAGAAAGGAAGATTCAAGGAACTCACTGGCCAGTCAGCCTATCAAATCAATGACTCCAGGTTTATGAGAGATCCTGTCTTAAAAATAACAATTTCCACCATATCAACCTCTGGCCTGCACAGGCACATCCCTCATTAGTATATTTATTATTTTGAAAATATACTTCTATTAGAGATGACTTAGTACTTATCTAATTGTACTGTTAAATTCAGATTGCTCACTAACACTTTAAATAGCTTATACTGTCCACTAAATAATCCCATATACTAACTCACCCTGCTGGACGCAGGCTCTCATGTCTCTGCTGGAAAGATGGGGAAGGAGTGACAGCTTCCAGAGCAGACTGATTTACTCGTGCAGCAGTTTCCTATTTTGTTTCATTTTTGTTTTTTAAAAAAAGGATTAGTGTTAATAATGTAAGAAACTAAAAGTTTGATATGGTTCTCAAAATTGTTACTAAGCTCTTGAGTTGTGTTTACAATATAAATTAAAGCTACTGAGGTATTTCCATTCTCTGACCTTACTAGTAAGGTACATTAATTTCAAACATTATGAACTTCCTATAATTCAAGAATAATTCTAATTTCTTTCTACTAACATATACAATATTTTCCTAACTACCAGTTATCTTGAATTAAGGTTTGTACTACCACCTACCTCATTGCCTAGTCTAATTCGAAATATTTTATATAACAAAATTTAGAAAGAATAGAAAATATTCATTAAATATAACGAACTCTTAGAATATAGTTGTGAAATTATATATGGATGGCATCTCATTTTCACAAAAACAGAATTCTTCCTTTTTTCTAAATGAAAAGTCTTTGAATTTAAAACCTGGAAGTCATCTTTATCATTTTCTTCTTTACCTTTTACTCAGTCAGTTACTAACTAGTCTCTCCTATCAAATCCACCATTACATCAATAGTAGCTTAAGCTGGGCATGGTGGAACATGCCATTCATCTGGGTTGGGGGAGGGGCAGAAGCAAGCAGCTCCAAGAAAGCCTGTTGAGATAGGGGAAGAGCTTAAGACTTAGACTTTCAACTGAAATCATCAATCCCTATCCAGCTCTGGGTTTACAGCACCTGGGTTTACAGCATAGCCAGCTCATGGAGACAGTTTAGACAGCTTCTGTCTAGGACCAAGTCTTTTCCCAACTCTCATATAGCATGGACTCACTCCATTCCTTCAACTACAGGTACCCTTGGATTCTACCTGCACATCTGAACTGTACCTAGGCTAAGTTTACAAGCTGAGGTTCACCAGGTTTGAATCCTTTGCTACTCAAAGAATAATTTGCAAACTGAGAATTCAGGCTACATCATTATAGATGTGCCAAAATCATAACATGTAATTGAACAAGATTTCTGGGTGATCTGTATGCAGACTTCAGTTTTCTATTCTGCACCAGAAACTTTTATTTACACTGCTAGTTCATCTACATGTCACCTCTGTGTCTAAGCTTTAGTTTTTATTGTATTATCTGCAGCATCTCTACAGAATTTTCTCTAAAACAAAGTCCTCACCAATCCTAACATTCTCAAAATGTAAGCCTGTAAGTGACCACCATGTGCATTTTTTAAACCATGTGCTTCTCATCACATATTGTAAATAAAATGTCACACAGCTTCTGTTTTCCCTTATCATAGTAACTCCTAGAGGAGCCATGGAGTTTCACCTAATTTTTACCTACTCCATGGCATTCATGAAGCTAAACTGTCAATACCAGTTGAGTAACTGATTTCAGTACATTTTAAAATAACACACTGTTCTGTGACAGACAATACATGGTATACTGTATGGATTCTGGACTTGAGATTACATAATTTGAGAAAGGAGTCAATAAAAGCCATATAACCACAAAATAACTTCACTAAGATAGATCTGAATAACAAAATAAAAATAGTACCTCTGGATTTTCACTCAAGTATATTTGTTTAGATATGTTGTTTATTGTACAAATCCACTGAAAAAGAAAATAATTAAATATGATTACTAATTTTTTTTTCAATAAAGCCTCTCTACTAAGGAAGACAATTCAATATTAAATGAAACAGAATTTTCATTAGAAGTAGCACATAATCCTCTTCATAAGAAAATACCTTGAGGGTGGGGATGTAGCTCAGTGGTAGAACATATACTTAACAAAACATATGAGACCTTGGATTCAGTCCCCAGCAGCACAAACAAACAAAACAAAAACAAGACACCCTGCTATAAACATATGCATGTAAGAGATCTTCAGATTAATTATTTTTAAATAAATGTATTTATACAAGGAAATAAATAGTAATTACATTAAATTGTAACTTAATAGTATATATTTATATATTTTTATATTACTTCTTCCCTTAATTCTCACCAAACATGTTAGTATGAACTCAGTTACCATAACACCTATGTGAAAAATTAAAATACACATTCTTTTGGGGGAATGTACATTATATATCTTCCTTCTTTCAAAATAGAGAACACTATTCTGTATCTCTCAAGGGTTCCTGTGTCTGACAGGCCTCACAAGACTAATACTGTGGTAAACGTGCAGAGAGCAGAGACGTGTGTCCTCAAAGACCACAACTACCCTTTCCCAGGAGAAACAAATACATGTTGTCTCTACAGAATTTCTAACTATCTTTTAGCAATAAAATTATAATACTAAATAAAAATGCTTGAAAGTAGGCTAGGGTACATTTTCATGAAGACTATTTCTGAAAACAGTTTCTAAAGTATCAGTCTTGGTAACATCTTACCTTACACATGTGGTATACTAGGAGTAAAACTGGAGCCAGAACTAAAAGGCTTGTAAGGAAGAACAGACTCCCAAATCCTTGTTTTTCTGTCTTTCATTTTCCCAACGCCTACGCTTTGGTTGCTCCTGTGGCACCACACCTGCTCCACTATGTTCTTACTGCAGCAGCAGTGTCTCAGAGGTTAGTGAGACGGAGAATAAATGAAACTGTCAATTCATGACCCTACGCCTGCCGGAAGGCTCATGAGGTCACTGCTGAACATAACACTTTACGACAGCACAGAAACGGTGTCTAAGGTTCCTCCAGCTATAAAACTAAGACTCCTGCTTGAGAACAGATTAATTTAAAAATGATTTTTAATTAACTAGGATTTTTCCAAATTTTCTATAATGAATACATTAATATGCTTTGTTCTCAGAAAAAATAGTTTTAAATGTTGCTAAAGAAATTAACTTTATAAAAAATTTTTTACCTCTTCATGGTCTTTTTTACTCTCTGCTTGCAAAATTGAAGATCTAGGGAGAAAAAAATGGAAGCTTTAGCCTCAACTTTAAAATTAAAAAAAAAAAACACAAGTGACAATACTTTAGGGAAAGAAGACCACCAGAGCATCAGGATTTCAGCCTGAACGCCAAAAGGCTATCTGCAACACAATGTACAAAATCAAATGGAGTGTCCACTCTCAGAAGACAGAACACAAAAGAAGAAAATGCACTTCAACTTCCCGGCATTTCTATTGGTGGTCTAACTAGAAAATACTAACTTCATTGTTGACAGTTTCACCCTTAATAAGGTTAAATAAAAATTCCAACATATGAATCACTAACATAAAATATATGGCTTTTGTCCACATATTAATATTTTAAGAGAAAATTTAAATTTTAATAATTTTCTATCATATCAGGAACAATGGGAAACCATGCCAAGCATCAGCAAACACTAAAAATACAAAAGTGTAAATACTGGTAGTAACATGCTGGCGATGTGCAAACTTGGCTAACAGAAAACAAGAACTCTAATATACAGCATCGACATACATTGTCTGTCTGTAGAAGGACTGACTAGGAAAATAACCATGTCGCTAAGACAGTAAGCAAAATTATCTTTTATGGAAAAAGGTACCTTAATGTATATAAATATTATGGAGAACAAAAAAATGACTTTCAGAGAATCCAGATTTTTCTTCAAAATAATAAGAAAGTTCAAAGGTCAAAATCAATCTCTGCTAACTTAAATATCTATCATTAGGAAAATGTTTAAATTATGTTGTATGGGTTTTTTTTTAAAAGATTATAATGCAGCCATTACCGGTGGTTTTTTAAAGATTTACTTGTTTTATTTATGTATTTGTGAGTTGATGTGCACCACATGAGTGCAGATGCCCTTGGAGGCCAGTTTCCCTGGAACTGGAGCTACAGGCAGTTTTGATCTGCCAGATGTGGGTGTTCAGAACTGGACCTAGATGCTCTGTAAAAGCAGTAAGTGTTCTTAACTGCTAAGCCATTTCTCCAGTCCTATTAAAAAAAAAATGTTTTTAATGGATGCAGATCCAATTTATGTATACAAAATATCCTTCAATTATTTAAGAAAACGTACTTACCAGGCATGGTGGCATACTTATAAACTACTAAACACTCCTAAACTACTTCAGAGGCTAAAGTAAGAGGACCACAAGTTGAAGGCCAGTCTAGACAAGTTACTGAGAACCTGCCACAAAATGGAATTTTATAAAAAGGGCTGTGGCTCTAGCTGTGGTAAAGACTTGCCTAGAATGCTCAAGGTTGTGGGTTCAAAGTGAAGGAGAAGAGAGGAGATGGGGAGGGGGAAGGGAAGAGAAGAGAAGGAAAATGCATAAATAAAATATAAAAATAGTATTTATGCTTTTCAAAAGAATTGTCCTACTCTATAGATTCTCATTTAAGGCAAAGGTAATAGAATTTTTTAAAGGGCATGATAAACAATAATGGACAAAATAACCTAACCAGAAGTAACTGATTAACATTTCAAAATAAGACTATTGTTATAATCTATATACCACATATGGAACATTATGTAATGTTAGAATTCTATTCCCCACAATAACTGACAACTCCTCTGCCTATATTTGATGTATAGAAAAATAGAAGTCAGAGGGTTTATAAGTAACTTGTCCAAGAACACAGAGTAAATAACAACCCTTGGCTGGCATTCTAACTTACAATGCCTTCCCAATACTATGCAGGATTCTTCAGTGACTAGTCTCAAACATGAAATCACAGGTATGCCCCATTTGTTGCTTTGACAACTTCAAAGTATTAAAAAAATCATTTAATTAAGTCAGAAAAAAATGAACTCATGTCTATTAAATTAGAAAGCAAATTACCTTAATATATACTTGAAAGAATTTAGCAGAGTCACTGTAGGGTAAACATTAAAATGAATAGTTTTCACTGTATCCAAGGTAGACATTAGAGTGAACAGTTGTTTTCTAGAAGTACTTTGACCTTGAAGAATCTTTGTGGAAAACAGTGATTGTTTTCCGTGATTTGTAAACTGTTTTTCTAAAGGGGTGTTGCAGCCTTCGCATGACTTTGGTCACAAGATGCCTCTGGCACAGCTGAGGTTCTTGGGTCATTGTGTATTGCAAACGTATAATAAAGGACACAGTAAAGGACTAAAGTCATGAGGGCATGAGATACTTTTCTTTAGAGAGACATATAGATTAGATTAGGGACCTTGGTATGAGGAAATACTTTACCCAAAAAACAACTTTGTGTAGCAGTCAATAAATATGCCTTTGAATGGCTGTTGGGGGTACAGTTCAGTTCATCAGAGGCTGGACCTTCCTACTGCCACATAGGCCTTAAAATTTCATCTTGGAATGACCTCTTTGACCAACCCATACAACACAGAACACCCCAACAATACAAAGTTAACTTTAAATGTCTATATATTCTGCATTTTATTTTAAAATGTATATCCTATTAGCAGCAGAAAAATACTAACTTTTTTCCATCAAAAGAAGTGATCTGAAAACAGTATCTCCTGTCTTCGCAATCCACAGCCATCACTGAGCAGTTGTCTATATCCATGGCCAGGCCTCCTGCCACATCTCCACGGGCTTGACTCATTAAGTTTCCACCCTGCGTGAAGTAGAACTGTCTATCCCAGGTAGATGACACCAAGCCTGTCTTACTAAAGAAAGTACATTGATATTTTAATAATGACACCTAAAAATCCCTTATCATCAGCAGACACAAGAAAAAGCATGTGAAAACAAAACAACTTGCAAAAAGGCACAAAGATGTCAAGATATATAAGACTTTAAAATGATTTTGTGTATGTTGACTCACTTGTGTGAAAGTGTACAGTTTCGGCCAGGTGGTGGTGGCGCACGCCTTTAATCCCAGCACTTGGGAGGCAGAGCCAGGCGGATCTCTGTGAGTTCGAGGCCAGCCTGGGCTACCAAGTGAGTTCCAGGAAAGGCGCAAAGCTACACAGAGAAACCCTGTCTCGAAAAACCAAAAAAAAAAAAGAAAAAAAAGAAAGTGTACAGTTTCCAAAAAAAAACTGTTGAAATGATTCAACATTCCAGGGAAGAAATTCAATTTTATTTCTGGGCTTAATCTACATCACCATCCTATATCAAGCGAAGGCTGGGGACTTAGCTCAATGGAGTAGCATGTACCTAGGATGCTCAAGGGCCTAGGTTCCAAGCCAGCATTGATAACTGAAGTTATCAATAAATAAAGAGTGGAGGAAGGAAGCTTGGCCCATTTTCAAATGAAAACTCAAATTTGACTTGATATAATCACATAGTTAAATATGTGAGTGATATTAATATAATGTTATAATAGGCTTATTTAGACTCAAATGGTTTCATCCCTTTTATAAATCCAAATTAGTCAATAAATATTAGGGTAAGTTGTGTGTTTTTTTTGTTTTTGTTTTTTGTTTGTTTTTTTTTTGGTGTTTCAAGATAGGGTCCCTCTGTGTAGCCTTAGCTGTCCTAGAACTGACTTTGTAGAGCAGGCTGCCCTTGAACTCACAGAGATCCTGCTGCCTCTGCCTCCCAAGTGCTGGGATTAAGGAACGTGCACCACCACCACCTGGCTTAAGGTAGTATTTTGAAAGTATTTATGAACATCCACCTGTCAACAAGCTCATAAATACACCACTAAAAAGTTTCAACCTTGGGCTACCAAGATGGCATAATGGTGAAGGCACTTCCCACCAAAACTAGTAACTTGAGTTCTACCCCAAGCACCCACATGGTGGAAAGAACCAGCTCCAGCAAGCTCTCCTCTCACCCCCACTCCTAAACTGTGCTACACATGTATACACAAAATAATAATAATAATAAAAATGTATAGATACACAAAAATAAAAATGTATTTTAAAAAAAAAGAGGTTTCAACCTTTAGTAAAACCCAAACAATCTGGCAAATAATATTAATTATACATTACATTAATTGGATATTACAAGATGAGATATGAAAATAACAATAGTTTTCTTACTTCCTAGCATTTAGGTATCCAGCCTTTCGGGTTAAATTTCGATTGACAGGAAACTTGGTGGGATCTGGGTCAGGCACATATAAAGGATCACTGGCTACTTCCAAGTCTTCTATTGTCTGTTGCATGGTCTCTACATCACCATCCATTTCCCTTCGAACACTAATATAGAGAACAGTTACTTCCAGCCACAACCAAGAAAGAATGCCTTATCAATCCTATGTGCCCATATATTTAATTATTTAAAAAGTAATTGCAAGATGGCTAAAGTAACATAAATTCATTTTAAACGCTTTTTAAAACTTAGATATTTTGAGCCAGGTGGTGGTGGCGCACACCTTTAATCCCAGCACTTGGGAGGCAGAGCCAGGCAGATCTCTGTGAGTTCAAGGCCAGGCTGGTCTACAGAGCGAGATCCAGGACAGGCACCAAAACTACACTGAGAAACCCTGTCTCGAAAAACCCAAAGAAAAAAACTTAGGTATTTTGGAAACAGTATAAAATTTGAACACTAGTAACTAGACACCTAACTATAGAATAGTTTTTAAATGCTCTATGATATAGCACAGGCCTGTGTTCAAGCTTCAGCACTGCAAAAGAGAAAATGAAAAATCTCCAGTTTCATTTCTCTCCATGCCTCAGATTAACAGCATTGCTACACAGACAGCAAGGGTGACTAGAAGTGCTTTCTCTCTCTACACACTAGAGCACAGAAAATAAGATTTGCTTAATAATCTTCCAAGCAATGCTTACAAATGAGATCTTAAAGAAAATTTCACTTAGGGAGAATTACTGTTATGTATCTATATTATTCAGAAATTAAAGATAGCTTTTATTAAAACTGTCATCAAATACCACAATGTTATGAAATCTAGAGTTTACATTCTAGGAGGAAGACTGTAAAAACTCCAAAATTCAGCCATAAAGCTGAGAAATTAACTCATGGCAAGAAAATTAACCCTTAGGAAATTAAGTTGTAAATGTTTAAATTATGGCATTCAGTTGTTAACTTATTGTCATAATTTCATTTTTATTATAATGAAAACAAAATACTTACTTCTGTACACTTGTTCCAATATTAGCTAAAAATTCTTCCAGTTGTCCATTGAGATTTTCAGAGCCCATCTTAAAGAAACTTATCTGAGGTGGAGGAGTGGAAGGCCATACAACACAAACATGTACACAAAAAAATATTCAGAGTAAATCATATCAACAATTTCTAGGACACAGGATTACACAGTGTTAGAATTCCTAGACACTCCCCCAGCTACATGACCAGGCAAGCGCTGTCCAGTAGCCAGGCAAGATGCTTAGTCATCCTAGGGACTTACGTTGTGTGTAATCCGTGTGCTGCGTGATCACATAATCTGCACACAGTGATTACATAATATATGTGCATGCGTGAAGTCCATATTCGCATGGGGGGGCAACACACACACACACACACACCTATAAAAACGGGTTCCACCTATCCCTTCTCTCTTCCTGTACGGTCATTCCATAGGCTCATGCACACCTTTTCTATTCCCTTCCTTTAATAAACTCTTATAGTGGGTTTTACTGTGCCTCTTGGCTTCTCTCCTACAGTAAACAGCACCGCTTAATAATTAACATATAGAAATGACACTGGGTTATTTGATTTGTGAAATAACAGGTTGTGGTTTACAATATGTACCAGATACAGAGCCACTGAGGAAACTAGATAAATTCCACCATGTATTCTTTCACATATTTTAAGGGGGTTGCTGTTGTTATTTGAGATAAAGTCTCACTGTGTAACCCTAGGCAGCCTCAACTATTCCTCTGGCCTCAGGCTACTGAAGGGATATTCAAATTTCTTGGTCTTTTTTTTTTTTTTTTTTTTTGGTTTTTTGAGACAGGGTTTCTGAGACAGGGCACTGGAACTCGCTCTATAGACTAGGGTGGACTCAAATTCACAAAGATTCGCCTGCCTCTGCCTCCAGAGTGCTGGGATTAAGAGCGTGCACCACCACCTCCTGGCAAGTTTCTGTAAGAAACTGGGCTACAGAGTGAGTCCCAGGAAAGGCTCAAAGCTACACAGAGAAACCCTGTCTCGAAAAACCAAAAAAAAAAAAAAAGGAAACTGATCTATTTCCCCAAAGTCAATTTTCTAGTCTCTTTCCTAATGTGCCCCTTTTTGGGCATTTGAACTATATTATTCATTCCATGCATGAGGGTGTTTTGCCTGCGTGCATGTCTGTTCACCACGTGTGTGACTAGTGCCCTTGGAGGTCAGAAGAATGTCAGATCCCCCATCACATAGGTACTGAAAATTGAACCTGGGTCCTCTGCAGTGGGATGTCCTGTATGCTGTAAATATATGTTGCTATGATTGATTGATAAACAAAATGCTGATTGGCCAGTAGCCAGGCAGGAAGGATAGTGTAGGTGGGACAAGGAGGAGGAGAATTCTGGGAGGTGGAAGGCTGAAGCAGGGAGATGCTGCCAGCAGCCGCCATGAGGAAGCAGGATGTAAAGTACCAGTAAGCCACGAGCCACGTGGCAAGGTATTGATTAATAAAAATGGGTTAATTTAAGATATAAGAACTAGATAACAAGAAGCCTGAGCCATTAGGCCTAACAGTTTAAATAATATAAGCGTTTGTGTGTTTATTTGAGTCTGAGTGGCTACCGGCCCAGGCGGGACTAGAGATAAGTCCAGCTACAGTCCTCTAGAAAAGCAGTCAGTGCTCTTAACCACTGAGACATCTCTCCAGCCCCCTCGTCTATTATTTTTGACTCACGTAGTAGCAAGGAACACAGGACAAATGCAAACTTGCTCATTCTTTCTCAGATATATGAAGCAATAATGAAAAGAAGCTCCAGCAGTAGGTATCACACTGAAATTCATCTAGCTTTCTGCTCCCTACCCCCAACTGTGGTGGAAAAAGTTTGAATACAATGTGTTTCCATTTATTCTCTAACATTTTAGAATGTCAATTGCAAGGAAAACCTCATTAAAATAGGACACTCATGACAGTTTTTAGAACTACTTTTTAAGACCACAATACGAATTAGTATGTTGACAACAGTTTGCAATATCCTTATAGTTAATGCAAATATCAAGCCTAATACAAGGCTTTTAGGACGGATATAACCTAAAACATACTATAGTATTACCTGAGCCTGCATGTATCCAAGTAGAGGTTCTAACAAAGCTATTTTCTTCTTGTACTGAAGAGTATTTAATGCACAAAAATAATGCATCATGGTCTGATGTTGTTTCTTCCTGGAAGTATACACATCCTCTGTTACTTCGTACTTTACCTTTGAATAAAGAGTAAAATATTAATTAATTTTTAATTATCTTCAATAGAAACTGTGAAGAGGATTCTACCAATGAAAACAGTGTACGAATAACCACTGAACATAGCTTTTCTAGTTTCTACTCTATTGGAAATCCATCAACACCCTGGGTAAACAGATTTTTCTGTTTACCAACCATATCACTTACAAAATGCATATCTGCATACAACTACAAATGTAAATATCTGCAACAAGCATGACAGAGAGAGCCCACTATATGGATTATTATTTAGCCAGTAATATCTGATCTTATTCAGCTCACACCACATATTCTCCCTTCCTAGTTTTCTCCCTACCACTCTTGTTTTCTACCTGCTCATTTTCCTTGACTCACATTTAAAATACATATGCCACCCTGAGTTATTTTTCTCAACAAATTTTCATTGAGCACTTACAGAGGCCTAATATGTATTAGGTCTTTTCCTCCTTTTCTTGGAATACCAAGTTCCAACATTATCTCAATGCACCAGTGACTTGGTGGTGGTAAATTTTTATCTCCTCCCTGGCATTCTCTAAATACCAAAGGGAAGCTAGGTTCTTTACGTGCTTTTGTGTATAAAAATGAGTGTTTATATGCACTGGAAATGCACAAAATCAAAAACAGCTTCTTCCTCACAACACCTGTCCTTCCTTGTTTTTTCTTACTTCTCTCTAGGAAATGTCAGTTTGGAGTTGACCTCCTACTATAGGACTTGTCATTTCTCTGTATGAACTATCTCTCTCTCAAAAGTAGAGTTGGAGCCGGGCGGTGGTGGCGCACGCCTTTAATCCCAGCACTCGGGAGGCAGAGCCAGGCGGATTTCTGTGAGTTCGAGGCCAGCCTGGGCTACCAAGTGAGTCCCAGGAAAGGCGCAAAGCTACACAGAGAAACCCTGTCTCAAAAAACCAAAAAAAAAAAAAAAGTAGAGTTGGGAAGTGTGTCTCAGTGGCAGAGTGTTTGCCTACCATTCACAAGGCCCTGGGTTCAATTCCCAGTGAGACATGAGGAACAACTCTCAAAATTCCTTTTTCTCTTCTTTTAATAACAACCTTTATTATGACTATGCAAATTATTCTAGTACTCTTTTTTTGTTTTGTTTTATTTTTTTTAGTTTTTCGAGACAGGGTTTCTCTGTGTAGCTTTGGAGACTGTCCTAGAACTTTCTCTGTAGACGAGGCTGGCCTCGAACTCACAGAGATCTGCCTGCCTCTGCCTCCTGAGTGCTGGGATTAAAGGCGTGCCCACCACTGCCTGGCTCTAGTACTCTTTTACTGTATTCTCTCTAGTATGATCCCTTTCACATTTTCATTACAGCTTTTTTGTTCTATAACTGTATGATGTTACTTACCCACTTAACATCCTTTGATGACTACTCACTTCCTCTAATGCAAATTTCAAGGCCATAAATATAGCAATTTGGCCCAAACTATTCTTGGCTGGGCTTTGAGGGAGGGGGGAGGTGGCTGTTGGTCTGTTTTAAAACACTGTCTCTTTCTGTAGCTCAGGGTAGGTTTGAACTCCAGGGTGGTCTCAAACTTTCACTGATCCTCCTGCTTTTGCCTCCCAAGTGCTGGGATCATGTGTGTGAGTTACAACACCAAGCCCAGCTCCCAACTACATCTCTCCTCAAATACATCCAAAGAAATGAAATGTAATGGTTTCCTCCTATTGCCACATGTTTAGAATTGAGTGAAACTTGCTAAAACTGATACTCTGCATTTATTATCTAACTGTATTTTCACAACTGTTATGTGGGATTTTTGTTTTGCATAGAGGATAAAGGCATGGAATGAAGTAACTAGTACATAACTTCAAGTAAAGTAGCAGTGGACCTTAGCTATGTCCCCAGAATCTTACCCCCCCACCAGTACTCTAAACCCTTGTATTTTCCAACTCCAGAAACACGTCTCTACAGAAAACCTGCTTTGGTTTTACGGATTTCTGTTGTTTGGTTTGGGGATTTTTTTTTAAGGAACGTCCTTTTCAATACCCAAAGTGTTGTCTACTTATCTACAATGCATATGTCACCTCCTAAGTATAATGTTTTCCAGCTCACCAATAAAGCTCTATCTGTACAACTAGCAAAAATCTCTATTACTGCGTTTAACTCACGTTAGCCCACAGTCTCTTTATCCTTGTACTCTGGAATGTAGTCACACAAAAGCCTTCAATGAACGCACAGGAGAGCAAGAGTGGAGCCTACCCACACTGTTCCCACAAAAGATCCAACATACTGCTTGATAAATAGATGCTCAATGATTTTTCTAGTTAAAGATGAATACTTTTTTAAAAATACTTGGAATAGCCAAAAGCAATATAAAATATGCCAAATTTTATAACCTAGACCCTCTAAGGAAAATAACTAATGTAGATTTCAAACTTTGTATGTTTTATTAGAAACAAAGCCGTTTTGGGAAATGATCACTGTGTGAGACTCATTCCCTTTTTTGTCACACTGGCTGCTGCACATTAAATGCTACTCAGCTGTCAATTCCCACAAGCAGTCAATGTGCCTTTGCCTACAGCTGTGGCCAGGGTTGTAAATACCAAGGCCTGCACAGAGATCTCCTCATGTGCAAGCATTGGTACAAGCTGTATCTCAAGCCTTGAAATCATCTAGAACTTGGTAATATTCTCTTCTTTAATCTTTACTTAAGTGCATTTGTCCTCAAATATTGTGTAATACTTTTGGGTTTCACTTCTTAAAGAAATATCAAAACATAAATATTCCCTTTAAGTAGAGAAAGCCTCATACCAGAATTTCATTAAATTCTGTATGGGACAATTCACTGAGGTATGTGTGTGACTTACTTGGTATTAATCATATGACTTTTTTTTTTAATGAGTTTCCAACACAGAGTGTTACCCAATTTAAGGTTACCTTTTTCTCACCCAAACTACCATGAATACCTATTTATACACTTATATACATACTTTCATATAACCTGAACACAAAACTGAATTATCTTTTTTTCTTTTTGTAATTTTTTTTTCTTTCTGAGATTATAATATAATCACAACATTTCTCCCTTCCTTTTCCTCCCCCTAAACCTTCCAATATACCACTCCTTGTTTTCTTTAAAATTCATGCCCTCTTTTCTCATTAAGTGTTATTGCATGCATACACTGTATCTCACAGGTATTTCTGAATACACATGGGATCAGATGAAAACAGAATATATGCAGTATTATCAAAATACAAAACAAAAAAACCACCAAGTTTTATATACTGAGAATCAGCTACACTTTTAAAACAGTTATGTTTAATTATAATATCAGACACTGGCAGAAGACCAGTGATCAGAAAGGTTTTGAACAGCTAGGAAAAAAATAATTTGAGAGTAATACCACAGCAACAATCTATTGGCTCTATTTTTAAACAGGAAAAACTAAATCACCTAACAAAATGTCCATTAACTGTGATGTTGAAAAAGTATACAGAGACCAGAGAGATAACGACTCAGCAGTTAAGAGCACTCGCACCTCTTCCAGAGGATTTAGGGTCAAGTCTCAGCACCCACATGGTGGCTCACAACCATCTGAAACTCCAGTTCCAGGGGTTCCGACTCCCTCTTCTGGCCTCCCCAGATACATGTGTACACACATGGTACACAAACATACCTGTAGAAAAAACACCTATACACATGAAAATACATTAAAAATGTTTTTAAAAGTGTGTACACGTACCTTGTCATTTTCTCTCTTTTTTGACAATCGACTGTATCTGTTAATTGCAGCATCATGATCTGGAAAACAGAAATGAGTGTTAACAGTAAACCATACTTTGCAAAACTACACCTGTACTAGAGCTAGGTAAGAATTCTCTACCACATGATTACTACATTCAACTTTTCCCCACAGCCTTGTTCCCCTTAAATTATGTGACTATGTATCAAACTGTGAGAATACTAACTTCCAAAGAAATTATAATCTATTAAAAATGCCTGTTCTTTTCCAAAGGGAAATGGAGGAACAATGGATCTGGGAGAGTGGGGATGGGGGTGGGGGTGAGGGAGGTGGGGACGTGGGGAAGTGACTGGGAGGAGTGAAGAGAAGGGAAGAATGAGGTAGGAATGTATTGTATAAGAGAAGAATAAATAAAAAGAAAAAGGAAAAACATTTTTAATTAAAAATTGGAAAACTCTTTTTAAAAAAAAGTGGTAGAGTGTTTCCCTAGCATGCACAAGGTCCTGGCTTCAAGACCTGGCACAGAAAAAGAAGAGAATATTATAGGAAAAGAAAGAAAGAGGAAGCCCAGGCAATGATGGCACATGCCTTTAATCCCAGCACTCAGGAAGCAGAGGCAGGCGTATCTCTGTGAGTTCGAGGACAGCCTGGTCTACAGAGTTAATTCCAGCATAGCCAGGGCAACACAGAGAAACCCTTCTCAAAAAAAAAAAAAAAAAAAAGGAAGAAAGAAAACTGGAATGTTTAGGAAATAAGTAAAAGAGAATATTTAGAACCTCTTTAGGCATTATGAGGATAGCAAATTTTAAGAATGCTGTAACTGCCATTCAAACATTTTTTTGTAAAAAGCATATTCAAAGTACCTCCATTGATTTAAATAATGTTATATAAACCATTTAATTGAGCTAATTTTTTAAAATTATTACAAAAAAAATCAGCAATGATGTACGCTAATAGATGAATGAAAGAAATTAGTGTATAACATATTCAGCACTTACCATTACTAGCAATCTGAAATACCTCTTTCAGTGTCAGTATTTCTGAAAAAGTTCAAAAGTAATTTCAGTTTAGCATACTTATGAAATATTTTATTCTATTTATAAAGCAACTAGTACCATTTAAGCCATAACTAAAACTCAAACAGGAATTTACAATCAAGGTGAAAAAATTAGTTTCAGTTGGTCTATTAAGCATTCAAAATCATTAGCAATACATCACCAGAAGATCTACTTACCACAAATAAAAGACAAAACAAGTATTAAAAGCCACTTTAAATGTTAAGAAATGCAAATACTGACAATACTAGAATCTAACATATTAATGTTTTTTACATATGATTAATAATTTCAAATACTGAGTGAAAAAGAAAAGATTATGCCATTCAGTTTCCCTAAATTGTGACTTGTTCTTTCTACCTTGGAACTGACTATTCTTAAGGATCATTTCAGTTATTAGTTCCATCTCTAAAAGACACTTGTCTTCAACTGAAGCACTTTACCATTCACTGATATGCATGACTTTTTTTTACCTACCTTTGAGTTTATAAATTATTAAAAGAACCAGATCTATAGACACTCATTTGGTCACCTACTAACCTTATTATCTACCAACTAGTAAGTGCACTAACTAACTACTACAGCTGTTAGATGTCTGTGCCTCTAGCTCCCCCCGCCTATATGAACCTCTACTCTGCGCCACTATCATCTTCCAGCCTTCTTTATTCCCTCACTGGACTCTCACAACTTCTTAGTCTCCTAGATAGCAAATTCACTCTCTTCTAAAAACAAAAGGACTATGTCTCTTTACTCCTTTAGAATCCACTGGCTTGTTTTTGTTCATATACTTAAGTCCAACATCTTTACCATGCTTCACTTCCATCTCATCCTCTTGTACATTCATCTCTTGCTTCAGCACGTCCAGCACTGATTTCTTATTATTCTCAGAATAAGTGATATATTTCTACAACCTATACCTTTGTGAATTCTATTCTCCCTAACAGAACTCCTTTCTCTTAACACATTTCTCTTCATTGTAAAATGCTCATGTCATGTCTTTGGTGAAGCCTTTTTGATTATTTCCTCTGAGCCCCCATAGCACCTTCTCATTACCTAATTATGAAACACTGTTGTGCTAACCCATCTCCTTTTTGAGGAAAGGACATTATTATTTGTTAGGAACTAGTTTAATATCTATCAAGCACTTCCATAAATGTTTAGTAACTGTTTAAAGTAAAAGTGTCATGTTGTGGTCAGAACTGCTTTAGATAGGAAATAAAATGCACTCTACTAGCACTGATCTGACAACTGATGAAAATAAACATAAGGTTGACTTCAATACCTTTCAGATCTCTTTCTTTAAACTGGGAAATGGGGAACATCATGGCATCGGCAAGTTGAGTTGAAAGTACCGCATGACAAGAACTAAGCTAGTAAAAGAAAGACCAAAGAGACCAAATAACTAACAGATGACACAACTAATAAATGTCTATACACAGACATTTGCCAATGTTCTATAAATTTGAATCTAGTCTTTTAAAAGATTGATATAGTTTTACATATGGAAACAATAAAAATTATGTAGTATAATATGAAATATTATATGGTAAAAGAGAAATTCCTACCAGGTGATGATGACACACACCTTTAATCCCAGCACTTGGGAGGCAGAGGCAGGCAGATCTCTGTGAGTTTGAGGCCAGCCTGGTCTTCAAATTGAGTTCCAGGATAGCAGGACTACATAGAGAAACCATGTCTCGAAAACTCAAAAAAAAAAAAAAAAATTCCTTATTTTTCTACTTGTTTTCTTTTTGTGAGACAGGGCCTCTCTACATAGCTCCAGTGGCCCAAGCTGGCCTCGCACTTAGAGATCCACCTGCCCCTGCCTTCTGAGTGCTGGGACTAAAGGTGTGCGTGATCATGCCCAGCCTGAAACTTTTAGAAAAAAAATTTAGGAAGATCTTTTATTTGACAACACTCTCTTAGATACATCAAAAGCACAAGCAACAAAATAAAATGTTAAAATGGACTCTATTAAAATAAAAACTGTGCACCAGAAGATACTATCAAAGTTAAGATAATAAACAGAATGAGAAAACATTTGCCAACCATGTCTCAGGAGAAATCTGAATCTAGGTAATGAACTCTTACAATTTAATAATAAAAAATAAATAGCCCATTTAAAAATGGGCAAAGGATGTGAACAGACACTTTCCCAAAGACTACAAATGGTTGATAATCACATTAAAAAATGCTCAATATCTACTAACTATCCAAACACTGCAAGTCAAAATGACTTCACTCCCATTAAATGATTACTTTTCATTTTATTTTATTTTTTTGGCATTTTGAAACAAGGTTTCTCTCTGTAGTCCTGCTGTCCTGGAACTCACTCTGTAGACCAGGCTGGCCTCAAACTCATAGAGATCCGCCTGCCTCTGCCTCCCAAGTGTTGGAATAAAAAAAGCCGCGTGCCACCACCACCCAACTCAAATGGTTATCATTTTTAAAATAAAAATTATTGCTAGCAAGGATAAAGAAAAAAATAGAACTCTCTTATACTGCTTATAGGGCACACATAAAACAATCTGGTGATCCCTCAAAAAGTTAGACACAAAATTACCACAAAACCAAGCAATCCCACTCCTGAGAATATACCAAAAAAGAACTGAAAGCTGGTATTTAAAAGATCAAACAAATCTGGAGAGATGGCTCAGCGGTTAAGAGCACTGGCTGCTCTTCCAGAGGACCCAGGTTCAATTTCCAGCACCCACATGGCAGCTCACAACTATCTGTAACTCCAGTTCCAGGGTACCCGACACTCATACATGCAGGCAAAACACCAATGCATATAAAAAATAAAAGCTCAAACTAGTATATGAATGATCATAACTAAACAGAACACCCATGAATGGATAAACAAAATGTGGTAATATATATCTATACAATGAAATTTATTCAACCAAAAAAAAGGAATGAAAGGCTAATTTAATTTATATAAACTATCCAAACAGGCAAATATAGAGACAGAAAGCAAAATTGCAATCATTGACAAGGACTTAGGAAAATTTGAGGGAAAGTGATAGATTAAAGGGAAAAGACTTCTTTTAGGATGATGAAATGTTTTTGTTTTGTTTTTCAAGACAGGGTTTCTCTGTGTAGCCCTGGCTGTCCTAAAACTCACTCTGTAGACCAGGCTGGCCTCAAACTCACAGATAGCTAGCTGTCTGCCTCTGCCTCCCGAATGCTGGGATTAAAGGCTTATGCCACCATCACCCAGCAATGAAAATGTTCTTGTTCTAGACAGCTATTACGGTTGTACAACACTGCAAATAGATTAAATATCATGAATGTTAATATATTTTACCATAATTTAAAAAAATAGAAAATATTTCCTATAAGCATTTTTTTTTTTTGTTTACTTGAAGTGCCAGGGATCAGACCCTACTATTCACATATGCTAGTCAAGTATTCTACCACTAAGCTACATCCCTAACCCATTAGTATTACTTATACTGTTAGCCTCAGATAATACTCTGCTATGGTGAGTTATTAAGATATTAGAAAAACTGGGGCTAAGTGGTAGAGGACTTACCGAGCACATGTGAGGCCCTGGGTTGGATCCCAAGCATGACAAAAAAGTATGTATATGAGAATAATCACACAAACAATCACAGCTTGTACAGCAAGAGTAGAGAACAGTTATGGTTCTCCATACACATCTCACTACTTTTCTTCTTCTAACTTCTAAACCTTCATGTTGTTATTGTTTTGTGATCTGTTATGATTAATGGTTTGCGAAATTAAGGACTAATTTTGGCTTCTTTGCATGGATTAATGAGGACTGAACAGTAAAGTGTTGCTCAATAGCAAAAGCAAAACCACTAAGTGCCTAGCTACAGCAGACAGCTTCACTCTTCTCTGTCTATATCAAATAACAGTAAAAAAAAATTTTTTTTAAATGATTCATGGACTAGGAATAGATGAAGCTCACAGGTAAGTTTATTCTTGGGAAAATGTTTTAACTAGATAAGAAAATATTGATATTATGAAAACCATCATGAAGTGGAAATTGTGCCTTCTGATACTATTCTTTGTAACAAAACTTCTTATAGAATCGTAACTACACTGGTTCCCCAAATAAAGGCTGGGAAGATGGCTCAGTGGGTATTAGCACCTACTGCCAAGTCTGATGACTGACACCTAACCCCAAGGATCAGATGGTAGGAGAGAACCTATTCCTGTAAGTTGTCCTCTAACCACCACACACAAACTATGGTACCCTTGCACTCATGAATGAATACACACAAAATAAATATAGTGAACTTTTTAGTTTTTAGTAAAAGCTGAATAACTTGAGTAACTTAGTTATAAAACCATCTATTCAAACAAGACCAAAACTTACCTCATCTATAACCTTTGAAAACTGCTGTAAAGTAGAGCTCATAACTTCATCATCACCCCCCAAAGGAAAACGCTGAAAAGTGAGAAATACAAATGAGATAAATGTTCAATGCTGTATTTTTATGAATAACACAATTTGTGCTTTCAAGTTTTGTTAGAAACTTCTAGCCTAAACTGAATGTACCAGGCTCTACTGACTCCCCATGGGAGACCTTGACTTGGAGGAGGTGGGAATGGGGGGGTGGGTTGGGGGGAAGGCTGGGGGGCAGGAAAAGGGAGGAGGGGCGATTGCAGTTGCTATGTAAAATGAATAGAAAATTTGTTAATAATAAAACAAAAAGAAACTTCTAAAATTTTGAGCATGCTCCAAAAATATCCCTTTAATAAAAGAATCTTCATAATAAACACTATTTTAAATGTCTATAAAGTAATCAACTAACATGATATACTGGAATGTGTAGCATAAATTCTAATTGGTCTTAATAATTAAAAACCCAAAGTCAGATATCGGGGTAAATGCTGAAAGATCAGAGAAGTAAATGAGCAGCCGAAGTCACCTCTTACCTCCATGACTCCTCAGACCAAAAAGGAGATGAGCTCCTGTCTCCACCCAACAATATATATATATATAATCTCCTCTCTATACAGACCTATAGACCTCTATGGTTAACTAATGGCTAGCTCCACCCTCTGATCTTCAGGCAAGATTTATTTGTTAAAGCACAAACAAAATATCACCACAGGAATGTACTCAATACTAGGAGTTCAAAGATTTGGCTTTAGCTCAGGTTTCTCCAACAACTAACAGCATAACCTTGAACAAAGCTCAGTTTCTTTGTTAGTAGAAAGGAGAAATCTGGAAAAGCAGACAACCGTGGTTCTAACATTAAGTCACTAACAATAAGGACTTGGTGAAACTTCAATGGCATATTTTGTAAATTCAAGAAGTCCTAAGAGGCCATGCATGGTAGTGTATGCCTTGAATACTAGCACTCGGAAGGTTAAAGCAGGAGGACCATAAGTTTGAGAAGAGCCTGATCTATGTGTTTAGAGCCTTGCTCTAAAACACTAAAATAAAAGATTCTGGATGAAAAAGTTTACACACACACACACACACACACACACACACACACACACACACAGAGTTACATATGTTAAAGCATGCTTTCAAATCCTGCTATATGTACCTGCTTTTCATATTCTTTTAGAAGTTTCGATGTCAGGTGTGTTGCTGCACTTAGTTCATTCTAAGGAAAAAGACCAGGATTCAAATTAGCACAATATACAGTTAAGAAAAAACGTTAACTGATGATCTCTAGGCCACCTTCATTTATTATCACTTTATACCATACATGTATTTTTTTAACTTCTCAGCAATGGAAAAGGAACTGCCATTAAAAGGGTTTCACAGAACTGGGGCGAATGATGTGAAACTCCCAAAGAGTCAATAAAGAAGTTAAAAAAAAAAAGTGTTTCAAAAGAAGATATAAACCAGAAGAGAGGCACTGTCAAGGAATTCGGCAATGTTACAGGTACGTACTTTTTTCTTTTCTTTTTTTAAGACATGGACTCATGTAGCCCAGGCTGGCCTCAAACTTGCTATGTAGCTGAGGATGGCCTTGAACTGCTGATCCTCTGCCTCCCAAGTGCTGAGATTACAGATATGCAATACCATACCCAGCTTCAGGCATATGTGTTACCTGTTTTTTTGTTGTTTTGAGGGTTTCTGCTGGTGAAAACTAAGCACTAAATATATTTAGAGCTAGAGGCAAACTGTAGATAATGTCAGCAAAATCTGTAGAGATTCTATGAGAATGACTGATTATTCTTCAATTTAGAGACTAGGAACATTCAATAACATAACAACAATGTGCTTAACATAGGACCTAACGAAGCAACATAGCCAGAAGAACGGCATTTTGGTTAATTCAGGTTTTTTCAGTCTTGATATAATAAAATAACACTTCATTTTTTAACTGAACATCTGTGGCCAGAATGAAGCCTTGTAAAACCTATGGGGGGTGGGGGGTGGAGGGTGGGAAGATACAACTATCATAGCAATAGATAGAAAAGGAAGGAAAACAAAATTAATATACTTAACTAATCCCAAATAAAGTACATCAACAGAACACAGGCTGCTGTTAAAGCTTATAAATTATACAAACATAGACGTAAGCTTTATGTCTACTCTACAAGAAAAATTAGTCACAGCCTTCTACTAACTAGATAAAGTCTGGCTACTTTCAAAGCCTTTACTCCAAAAAAAAGAAAGGACTCCTTAAAGTTAAAAGTATGATTAAGGAAAATACAACAATATGGGGTCTTCAGTCAATTCACTATGAGTAAATTCCAATAAGAAAGCTCTCACTATGTCTGAGGAGATGGGGCAGACCCTACAATCCTGTCACTTCTTTAGTACTACAAATCCAACTGAAATGTAAGTTCTGTAATACAATAATATACTTAGTATTTGTCTTGGCTAGGGTATCTATTGTTGTGAAGAGAAACCATGATCACTGCCACTCTTATAAAGGAAAACACTTAACTGGGGCTGGTTACAGTTTGAGAGGTTTAATCTATTATTGTCACTGCAGGGAAACATGGCAGCATGCAAGCAGATGTGGTGCTCGAGAAGGAGCTGAGAGTTTTACATCTTGATCTGCAGGCAGCAGAAGTAAATGCCATACTAGGCCTAACTTGAGCATATGAGATCTCAAAGCCCACCCCAATAATGATACACTTCCTCCAACAAGGCCACACCTCCCAATAATGCCACTCCCTAGGACCAAACATTCAAATATATGAGTCTATGGGGGCCATTCCTAGTCAAACCACCACAGTATTCATTCACCCTTTCAACACATACTACTCTGGGCCTAAGAACAAGTGAGGTACGTAACAGTAAGTCAAGGAGACACTACCTCTGTCCTCAGGTACTGAGAGAGTCTCTTTTAGCCAGTATTGTGTGAGTCTTTCAATTCTTTACCTGTGCATCATAAATCCGGTGCATAGCTTGGTACAATTGGTTCATATAATTGGAAATAGCAGTAGCATCTTCTTCAAATACACCCAGTAAAGATCTTGTCTATAAAAAAAAAAAATTAAAGTTTACATAAATCAGTATATAAATCAGACAATGAAAAACTTTTTCTAAAAGCAGTAAAATACTAGAACTCTAGTAATTCTGACTTTTAACCTATTTAAACTCTTTTGATAGTAATATCAAGAAGTCAAAGGATTTTTTTATTGTTTCATTTCATTAAAATAGCAGCATAAAAGCTGGGCATGGCAGGCGGTGGTGGCGCACGCCTTTGATCCCAGCACTTGGAAGGCAGAGCCAGGCAGATCTCTGTGAGTTCGAGGCCAGCCTGGGCTACCGAGTGAGTTCCAGGAAAGGTGCAAAGCTACACAGAGAAACCCTGTCTCGAAAAAAACAAAAAAAAAACAAACAAAAAAAAAAAAGCTGGGCATGGTAGTGCATACTTTTATCCCAGCATGTGGAAGACAGAACAGATCTCTGAGTTTGAGGCCAGCTTGGTCTACAGAGAGAATTCTAGGACACCAGGACTACACAGAAATGCTGCCTCGAAAAACAAACAAACAAAAATAGCAAGAAGAACAAGGGTGTGCTTACAAGTAAAACAGGAAGCAATTCATGGTGGCCATATTTAAAAAACAACAACAACAACAACAAAAAGTAGGGAACAATTAAAGCTTACAATCCAAAGGATGGCACTACCTTGCCCCAATACACACATATAGTTGTTCATTTTAAGATAGGGCAAGCCGGCCTCAAACTCATGGTGGTCATTCTGCTTCAGCCTCTGAAATGCTGGGACTACAGACATGAGCCACCAAGCTCTAACTTTTCAACTTAGCAACTAATAGGCCACAGGCCATTTTTCTGGGACTGGAGAAGCTACAGCACTGGAAATCAAATCCATGGCCTTGACTGCTAGGCCAGAGATCTACCACTGACCTACATCCTCCACCCAGTGGGTCACTTTTGATTAGGATTGAAAGATCTATTTTAAAAAGGTGTACACTAAGCTGGGCAGTGATGGTGCATGCCTTTAATCCCAGCACTCAGGAGGCAGAGGCAGGAGGATCTCTCTGACTTCCAGGCCAGTCTAGTCTACAAAGAGAGTTCCAAGACAGCTAAGACTATACAGAGAAACCATGTCTCGAAAAACCAAATAAAATTTTTTTTAAAAAAAGTACATTAGGAGCTTTTAGAGTTTTCCTATTCTTTACTATTCTTATTGGATTATTTTCTAGATAAACTGAGAAAGATATATACCCAAAAGCATTCACCTCAGCCCTATTTATAAAAGTAAAACTTTGGAAAAACTCTAAAAGTACAACAATGAGAGACGGATAGGGTACACTTACTGTAGTCCTAACTATTCTGGAGGCTGAGGCAGAGGGATCTCTTGAGCTAGCCTGAGCAACACAATAGTTTCCTCTCAAAACAAAACAAGGATCTTTTTAAAAGACATGAAAGTAAGAGGACTAGTTGGGAAGAGAAAGGGAGAACAAGAGAGGTGAGGGGCAAATACAATAAAAATGGAAATGTCATAATAAAATTCATTGTTATGTGGAATTAATACATGCTAATATGCTAATAAAACATTTTAAGAGACGTCTATTAAATCACTTAGGGAAATATGCAGGCTTGGAATCTTTAACTCAGAATACCGTGAAGACATTTAAGCTATAAAGCACTCATGTAAAAAGCTGGGTATGGTGGCAGGTGCATGTAATCCCAGTGCTGGGAAGGCATAGACAAGCAGGTCCTTGGGGCTTGCTGCCCAGCCAGCCTGGCCTATATGATCCCCTGAGAGATCCCGGTCTCTATGGGAGACACTATCTCAAAACAACAAGCTAGGCGGAGGCTGAGGAGGAATGACACCTGAGTTGGCACTCTAGCCTCTCCATACGTGTATGTACAAGAACAGCTGCATACGCATAATCATGTTCTAATAGGGCTGGGAAGGTGGCTCAGTAGATAAGGCCCTTACCCTGCAAACTCGAGGACCAGAGTCCAGATTCCCCGGAACTCATGTAAAAACTGGGCATGTGTGGAGATCCCATGCACTCTCAGCACTTGTATGGCAGAGACGGGATAGATACCTGGGGCAAGCTGGCAAGCTAGACTAGCTGAATTAAAACCAGGGTTCAGAGAAAGACCTTGCTTCAATAAAGAAATGGTAAGCAATCAAGGAAGATGAATCACTTCTGGACCTCCATGCACATGAGCACACATACACAGACATGCAAACACATATATACATACATGTACAACTTATATACACACAATAAATAAATAAATAAATAAATAGAAACAAGATTGAGGATTTATCTTAGTGGTACAGCATTTGCAAACACATATATACATACATGTACAACTTATATACACACAATAAATAAATAAATAAATAAATAAATAAATAAATAAATAAATAAATAAATAAATAGAAACAAGATTGAGGATTTATCTTAGTGGTACAGCATTTGCCTAACAAGTGCAAGGTCCTGGATCCATTCTACAGTCCCCCCAAAAAATTATTGTTTTAAATCAAAAAAACAGGGGCTGGAGAGATGACTCAGTGGTTAAGAACAGAGCTGCTCTTCTAGAGGATCAGGTTCAATTTCCAGAGCCCACATGGCTGCTCACAACCATCAGAAACAGTTCCAGTTCCTCTTCTGACCTATGTGGGCAAGTGGGACACAAACACATGCAGCCAGAACACCCACCCACATAAAAGCAAATTTTAAACTAAAAACAACAATAACAACAACTGGAAGTCCTTGTGGTTCAAGCTTGCAATCAGCAGCCAGGGGCAGGAGGAGCTCGTGTTTGAGGCTGGCCTGGGCTACAGAAGGAGCCTGATTCAAGCTGTAAACTAATTACATGGAAAATTAAAGATTATCTCTACGTCGAAAGTCACAGACAGGGCACTGGCAACCCATACTCTTTATAGTCTTTATGGGCTATAAAAAGTAGACTGGGTCAAAGAAGTCATTGTATTGAGTCTTAATTTTTAAAAAGTAAAAAGATAAAGTTACGCTGACCAATACAACCACAAAATTGTTGCAAATCATCTGAAATATAGCTTAAGATTTTACAGAGAAAGTCATTAAGCAAAATTTAAACCAGCTATGAGATAACCCGAACTGTGGGTTTCTCTTTCTCATACTGCCTGATAAGAGCATATTACCTCCGAGCAACTGGCCTATAAAGATAGCTTTCAGAATGAGAAAAAAAAATAAATCAATTCTACAATCAGCGCCCAATTTCAACCTGGAAATCAGAACTGGCACAAAATGTGTCATCCAGGAAAACAAGCTCTAGCCCTTTTCTTTTCCTTTGGGGGGGGGGGGAGAGGATTACACTATAAATGCCATATGAAATGTATTTCTCGGCCAGTAATATTTAAGAAATCCACCAGCAACATTGTTTTATAGCCCTTACTATATATAAGAGCGGCCATAAAGATGAAGTGGACGCAAGTTAGAGGCCCTAACACCTTTCAAAATACAACTGATTCCGTCCAGTGCTGAAAAAGAAATCCAACAGTCACGCTTTCCCAAACCGTCTCCAGCTAGAGCAACCACACCAGCATCCTTCCCAACAACGCACAAAACAGGGCTTTTATTTTGATGAGTTTATTCGGGCCAAGTCTGCAACCCAGGGCTCAGCAGCGTCGGCGCCTTCCCGTCACCCGGGGTGCACAGCTCAAGTGACAGCCGCCGGCCCGGAGACTCCGGACACGACACCCCGCGGGGAGCAAGGCGCGCGCTCCTGCGTCCACCGGCGTGGCACACTCGGCCCCGCAGCCCCTTCCGAAGGGAAGCAGCCACCGCCGTCCCCGGCGTGCCAGGCCTCCTCCGAAAAACGCCAGGACCAAGGGCTTATCTCACCACATCGTACCATCGCGATAAAAAAAAAAAAAAAAAAACAGCACCTCCCGTGAAGTGCAAAGGAGACCCGGCGCGGATTCCAGCAAGCGCCAGGCCCCACCGGAGACAGCGGCGGCCGCTCCGTCTCAGTCCGCGGCCCAGCCGTGCGGGCCTCCAGCCCGGCCCGCGAGTGCAGGGCGCGGTCCCGGCAGGCAGCGACCCCGGACGGCGGTGCCCACCTGGGCCGCGGGCACCTGAGGCGCCAGGCCCGCGCTAGGCCGCGCGCTGTCCTCAGCCGCCGCCCGCGCCTCACCTGCGGACTGTCTTCCAGCGTCTCTTCAATGGGCAGCTTGTCGATCCCCGGCATCGTGGCGAAGGCTGGGCGGCGGCAGGACACTCGGCAGCCGCCCACAGCTCCGCGCGCGGCCCCGCCTGCAGCAGCTGACCCGGCCCGCCCTCTCGAAGGCGCCGCCGCCCCAACCGGGCTCTCCGCGGCGGCCGCGCGGGAAATCCCGCCCCTCCAGCCCCGTCAGGCCCGCCTCCCGCACGCCCATTGGCTGGCTGCGACGCCCGTCACCGCTGCGGGGCTGGCCGGGAAGATTCCTTCCCGACCGCCGGCTCTGCTCAGAGGTGTGACCGCGCGGACCGCCCCGTCTGCGAGCGAGCGTCGATCTCCTTCCCTTTTTGGAGAGTGTCGGGGACTGTCTCTGTCACGCTGGCGCGCGGTTAACCTGAGCCTGGAGTGAAGACCGCTCGGGGGGAACTTGAGGCAGTTTTACCTCTGCACCGCATTTCGTCAGCAACCTTAGGAAAAAAATCCCTGCTGCTGGCCCCATAACCTTTCCAACCCTGCTCCAAGTTTTCAGTCTTAACTCCTGCAAAGTGGTGCTAACTCACAAATCTCTGAAATCCGAAATTGTGTCATTAACGGCGTTTACGGTTAATTGGTAGGTCGTAGACCCCAAACCGTCTTTTTTTTTTTTTTTTTTTTTTTTTTTTCTGGACACCTGGCTATCAACGTACTGAGTTTAAAACCCTTGCCTTTGTTGACAAATCATTAGTTCTTACCTGGCCCTGAAGTTTGACATGCTGAAACTATGACCACCGCCTCTCCTATATATCACAAAGGAAAATGCCTTTTAAAATAAAAATGAAGAAGATACAATTGCTGGGGAAAATACCTCCGTCAGTAAAGTGCTTGTTTCGCAAACTGATGGCCGTTTCTGTTTCACGAAGAAGATTTTGGAAGAGGCTTAAATAGCTTCTTGGTTCTCCTTGACTGTAGGGTGACAGTTGGAAATGGGGCGTGTAAGGGCTAGAACGCTGTCTTTTTTCTGTTCTTGTTGGGACCTTTTCTCCAGCTTCACACTGCTTTATTTCTCTACTATTATACAAGGGGTTTATCAGGATACAGAGAAAGTGGCAAAATCACTAATATTTCCCAAAAATCTACCCACTAAGCCCACCAGTCCCTTCCACTGTCATTCAAAAAAGTATGATTATTGAAAAAAAAGAGCATTAGCTTCCTGGTTCTCCAGCTACTTCAACTGAACCAAATCCAAATCCCGTAGAGCAAATCCAAATATGGTAATGAACATGAAGTTACGTGTTTGAAATTAAAGCTACTAGATTTTTCCCATGAGCTCTTGAAAGATAAAAAAAAATTGTTTTAGAAGTTTTGTGATAGACTTGTATTATAGTTTCACAGAATTATCTTTAGTGTTGTGATCCTTGTATGAGAACTCACCCCTTAGATTCTCTACCAACTAGTCACCCTCTTGAAGAGACGCTTAGTTTTGAAGAAAGGTGGTTTGGAGTCAATTCTTACATTATATGAAAAGTTCTAACTTGTATTAAGGTATTTCATTCTTGATACCTCTTTTTACTAGGCTAGCACAAGCAGGATGCAACTGGCTTGTAGGGAAGCAAAACTTTCAAGCAGGGTGCGGTGACACATGCCAGTCATCCCAGCATTCAGGAGGCAGAGGCCCAAGGATCTTTGCAAGTTGAAAGCCTTGGTCTAGATATGGACTTCCAGGCCAGCCAGGACTAGATAATGAGACCCTGTGCCAGAGAAAGAGAGAAAGAGGGTGAGAGGGAGAAAGAAAGGGGAAGAAGAAGGAAGAAGAGAGAAAACCTTCAAGGTAAGTGACCTTTTTGCTTCAACTGTAATTTGTAAAAGGAGAGAAAAAGAAAGATAAAGATAACTGGTAATAGTCAAGAATGACAATTGTCAACGTATGAGAAAGAGGAGTAATTAGGTGATGTAACAAGAGGAATTAATCAACCAGCTTGGTAAAGTCAAAAAGAAAAAAGAAAAGAAAGAAAAATTATATTTAGCATCTGAATTATCTGGGTATGATCAAATTATCAAGTTAATCTTCTCTGTTGTTAGTCTGTCTTAACTTTTCTGTAAAGTGGGCTCAAGAGGCTTATACATTATCTTAAAAGGGCAAGGAATTCTTCCCAAGCCTAGACGGTTAAAAAATAAAAACCATCTGCCAGGCATGGAAGCGCACACCTTTAATCCCAGCACTCAGGAGGCAGAGGCAGGTAGATCTCTGTGAGTTTGAGGCCAACTTGGTTTACAGAGTGAGTTCCGGGATTATAAATTATAAAACTAGAAAGATTTAAAGTGCTTGTAAATTCAGGACACTGTATACCCTGTTCAACCAATGTGATTTTACTTATTATTTTAAAACATCTCTAAAGCTGAAGAATTCATATTTTCTTTTGATATCCAAAAGGTTAGTGGAATTTTGTGGGGGTTTTTTTTTGGGGGGGAGTAGGGTTTTTTATGATTTATTTTTATTTCATGTACATTGGTGTTCTACCTACATGTATGTCTGTGTGAGGGTGTCAGGTCCCCTAGAACTAGAACTACAGACACTTCTGAGCTGTCATGTGGGTGCTGGGAGTTGAACCTGGGTCCTCTAGAAGAGTAGCCAGTACTCTTAACTGCTGAGCCATCTCTCTCCAGGCCCCTTGTTTTATTTTTGAGAAAGTCTCTTGCAACTCAAGCTGGCCTTAGTCTTGCTGTGTAACGAAGGATGAACTTGAACTTCGGATCATCCTGCCTCCACCTCCTGGGTGCTGGGATAGCAAGTTGGCCACCATGCCTGACTTTATGTGGTGCTGGAGATGAAGCGCAGGACTTCATGCATGCTAGGCAAGCATTCTACCAGCTGAGCTACATCTTCAGCCTTTTGTATAGCTAACCAACCAGTTCCGTTTAAGCCCATTTCCTCTTATGCAAGAAATAGGGCTTGTTCAGAGAATGCCTTTGGGGCTACTGGAGACTGGCATGTGGATAACATCGTAAAAACTTTAGGCAGCTGGTTTATTTTATGGAAAGCAGAGTTAAGCAGCACCCATCAAAGAATTCTTAGAGATACTTTACACATTCATTGAGACATTTCCACATGTACTTTACACAATAGACATACAATCCCATTAATAGACTTGTTAATTACTAGTCTTCTCAAATTATATTTGGTATTCTTATAATTAGGTTTTTACGTGATACTCCTTGAAGTGCTGGTCTGTAGTTTGTAGTAGGGAAGAATCCAACAACCCAAGTGATGCTGGGACTTCACTTTTAAAAATTATCCCCCTAGGTTAATGGTTTCCAAATGTAAGCACAACACACATAAAAAATCATCTGAAAGACTGTTAGTAGACAAATTCCTAAACCCTGATAGAAATTTCTGCTGTAGTACAGAGTAGAGCTGAGAATCTATGTAATACAACCTCTGTCAACCAGGTGGTGGTGGCGCGTGCACTCAGGAGGCAGAAGCAGGCAGATCTCTGAGTTCAAGGCCAGCCTGGTCTACAGAGTGAGTTCCAGGACAGTCAGGGCTACAGAGAGAAACCCTGTCTCGGAAAAAAGAAAGAAAGAAAGAAAGAAAGAAAGAAAGAAAGAAAGAAAGAAAGAAAGAAAGAAAGAAAGAAAGAAAGAAAGAAAGGAAGGAAGGGAGAAAGAAAGGAAGAAAGAAAGGAAAAGAAGGAGATAAAATAGAGAATGACCATTTTTCTTTCCCAAACAATTTTGTACTTTAGAAATTTTACAGTCAGTACAAGGGTTATAGCTCTGTGGTAGAATGTGTCTCTAGCATGCCAAAGGCCTCGGTTTCAGTCCGCAGCACAGCATTTAAAAATTAGTGATACAGGCATTTAGAAGAGTAATTCCCAATGTCCTACTCAGAACGGTAAGAGCAGAATCATTACCAGGATCCTCTGGAAAGCCACCTATTTACAAATAACCTGTAAGACTCCTCAATCTAGGGTATTAATGTGACTTTTAGAAGATGATGCATAATCTCGGCATAGTGGTACAACCTGTAATTCCAGTGCTCAAAAGACAGATACAGATACATACACACACACACACACACACACACACACACAGAGAGAGAGAGAGAGAGAGAGAGAGAGAGAGAGAGAGAGAGAGAGAGAGAGAGAGAATACTTTTGAACATCACTAGAGTGGGATAAACAGATAATCCAATTACTTTCTTTTTAACATACAGCTGAGATGAACAAAATTCAAGAAATGGATATATGAATTTGTGATTTGGAAGCTCAAATCATTCCACCTTGTTTAAAAAAATCATCTTCCTATTTTAGAAGAAGTTAGCATTGATTAATTTCTTTGCTCAGACCAAGAACTTTGGCACAGATCAGCAGCATTCCCATTTCTTCTGAGTAGAATAGGAGAGAGTCTGGATTACGAGCTCTTGGTTAGGCGTGATGGAGTCCACCCATGCTTTGGAACCCTGTCTCCAGCACTTAGCAGTCTGTGACTTTACTTTTCTGTGTCTTTGCTCTGTCAGCTGAGAAATGAGGCTTAAGAAAGGGAACCTACATTGTAGAATTGATAAAATAATCAGTGAGCTGTAGAGTAGTACACAGCACAATAGGCGATCAGTAAAAAATACACTTGTCCTTTCCAATCTCTACTGTTAAGTATGAAAATACTTTACTCTTCTTACAGCAGCTTCCATTTTCTTCATTTCTTCTTTATCATATCCACAGAAACTGATGTGTTCTGAATCAGAAGATCATGCTTAGTATCTTAGGAAGTTCCAATACCATTTAAACAAAACCATTGCCCTTGCTGGCTTATCACTGTGACTTAGGAGCTTCTCTGGCCAAAACTAAAATTTAAAAATTATAAATAAATAAGGTGTTTAGCCTGTTTTCTTTTCTTTTGTTGTTTTGGCGCTCTCTCTCTCTCTCTCTCTCTCTCTCTCTCTCTCTCTTTTTCCTGACAGGATCTCATATAGCCCAGGTTGACCTCAGACTCCCTGTGTAACTCCCTGTTTACCTTGAACTCCAGTCCTCGTACCTCCACCTGCCAAGAAGTGAGATCACAGAAGTGCATCACCACCCTTGGTTTCTTTAGTCCATTTTCTCTTGGTACAACTCAATGCCATGGACTAATTTGTAAAGAATACGGGTTTGTTTGGTTCGTGACAGACTAAGAAGTGCAAGTTTGGCCAGCCATGGCTGAGGGGTCCTTCTTGCCACTCGTGGTTCTTCAGAGTCCCAGGGCAGCCCGGGATTCATAGCGAAGCAGAGCATCCCAGCTCAGGTCTCTGCCTCATTTTATACAGTCCTGTTGGCTTTGTGCCTCGACTTTATGGCCTCATTTAATCTATCAGAATCTCATCATCCAATACCATAATTAAATATCTTTCTTTCTCTCCTCTCCTCATCCCTGTCATCTTCCTCCTGCTCCTCCTTCTTCTTCCCCACCCCCACGTCTCATGTCTTCTATATGTGTATGTTATGTGCATGTGTGTGCATGGGGGTGGGATGGCTGCACTCACTCATGCATGCCCGTATGGAGGTGAAGGGTCCATATTAGTATCTGTCTCTATTGCTCCCCACCTTATTTTTGAAACAAGGTCTCTCGCTGAATTGCTATTTTGGCTAGTCTAGATGGCCAGCCAATCTAGAATCTGCCTGTTTCCGCCCCACCCCACCAGCAGGGTTACAGATGCAAACAGCAAGCCCACCTTTTGTGTGGTGCTGGGTGTCCAAAGCCAGGTCCTCTTGCTTGCAGAGGTCTTCCACTGAGCTGTCCCCACAGCCCTCCGCTCTCTTAATACCTCACAACGGGGATTAAATTTCAACATGAGTTTTGGTGGGAACATTTAAACCACAGCATTTGTATTTTGATATTCTAGGGACAGGGTGTACCAACAGCAAAACTATCGCTATAATGAATATCTGAGAGTTTGTGTGTTTGTTTACGGAAGAGGTTTGGAACTGCCTCCAAGTTAAAAGATGCACGGCCTTTACGACACTTTTACCAGCGTAAGAATTCTGGAAGCGAGGGTAAAGGGAAAGAGTTTGCTGTCAAAGAAGTCAGTGTGTCCTGTGAATGTTTCATAGCTGTGAACGTCTTGATTTTTACAAGACACTAAGGGAAGTTTAAAAACAAAACAGGATAACTGAGAATTGATTAAACCACGACTTTTATCTCAGAGTTAGTGCAAATCAGTCTTGGGATTGATGAACACATCCTCGTATGAACACTAGGTGGTGGTGTTTAGTTTGGGAATTCGAACAACTGTCTTCATTTAACAAATATTTATTCCACAATAAGCGAAACATTAACAATCTCTGCCCTGTGGAACTGTTTAGAAGGTATGGTGAAGAGAAAGACTGTAAAATAAATAAATAACCATGCTTAATATTGAGGTATTATGTTAGAAACTGCATGAAAATTGAGCAGGATAAGGATGGGAGACACAGTTTTAAATAGGCTTTTTAAGGTACACATCATGGAGAAGGTGACATCTGACCAGAAACTTGAAGTCACAAGAGTGGGCCATGGGGATGTCTGAGGAGAGAACATTCCAACAAGAGACCGTCAGCACAGAAACCAATGCTCTGAGGCAGGAGTGGCCTGACTCAGAACTAGCACAGAGGTCAAGGTAACTGGAAAAGATCAAGGAGGTCGGGCTGAGAAACAAGTAAGGAGAGGAAGGAGCTCTGACCATGTAAAATCCTAAGACACTCTGTGATGACTTCAACAAACCCACTTCAATGGAAGTTGTAATTTAAAACAACTGAGTGAAGCAAGAAATCAGAAGGAGTATATTGGTATTGTTTTAAATAAACTTAATAGTTTATGAGGTATACTTATTTAAAAGAAATGTTTGCATCAATGACTTAGCCAAAAGGACAAGGTGAGCAGCTTAAGAACAGAAGACAATGCTTTAACCTGAGGACTGGTGGACAGTACTTCCTCTTCTCTTCCTGAATAATTCAGTCCAAAGCCAATAGGTGGGGCCCAGGTAAAGTAGGAATCTATGTAGAATGACGCTACCCTGGTGACTCATGGCAGGATATTTGAGCCCAATTATGACAAGGACTGTATCCTCACATACACTTCTTTTCAAGAATAGTGAAGAGTGCATTCTGGTGGAGAGTCGGCCTGGGGCAGGATGTTAGTGCTGAAGTGGGACAAGGCAGGAAATTGCATTAGATTAGACAGCAATCTTCAAGTCCATGCAGGAAGAGAAGGGCTTTTGTGGGAGCAGGTACCCAAGGTGGAGTGAGGATATCCACAAAAGAAAGCAGGCTATTGGTGTTCAAGTGAGTTAAGGAAAACTTCCATTCAGCAGGGCTACCCAGGACAGGCGATCAGAACTCGAGTGAGGGAGGAAGGCGTCTCACAGCTAGGGGGAGGTTACACACATAGAAAAGATGGAATCAGTAAATACTCCGGGGATAACGGATGCCAGGATTCTGGCTGTCAAGAGGGTGACAAAAGTGGGAAAGGAGAGACATTAGAATGAGCCCTGTGGTCCTGGATCCACGTTAGGTACCCATGTAAACTTGTAGGTCCCAGTAAGTATGTAGATGTAAATATGGGTATCAGCATGCACATAGAACATACATAGTATGGTTCCTGCCTCTTGAGCGAGCCTGAGAACACAGATAACCCAGTAGCTATAAACAAGCATACAACCAAGTTCTCGACTTCCAAATACCATCCCCCATTAAAAAGCAAAGATTCATTGTGGGAAATTACTGGTTATAGGGCTGGAGGAAAGAGTAGAGAGGCATGTGCCTGGGATATTTTGTTTTGCTAGAAAGTAAAAAATGCTTTTCTAAAAAAAATTATATAGAATGGGCTGGAGAGATGGCTCAACAGTTAAGAGCACATACTGCTCTTGCAAAGGAGGACATGAGTTTGGCTCCTAACACCTGGTTGATTGGCTCATAACTGCTTACAACTCCAGCTCCAGGGGGAGCTGATGCAGCAGGCCTCCTTGGGCACCGGCAATCATATGCAAATACCTGCATACACAGGCTGGAAAGATGGCACCGTGGTTAAGAGCACTCGATGCCCTCAGTGGGCCTGGGCTTGATTCCTAGAACCTACATGGCATCTTAGAACCACCTATACCCCCAGATCCAAGGGATCCCACACCTTCTGACCTTGAAAGGCACCAGCCATACCTGTGATACACATTACACACAAAGAGACAAAACATTCACACACATGAAATTAATTTTTTTAAGAAAATTTGGTAGAAAATCGGATACTTAAAGGTTTAAAACAGCTCCCTCACCAGGCATGGTGGTTCACTTCTACATTCCTAGCAATCAAGAGGCTGAGGCAGGAGGTTGGCTAGTCTCAGGCCAGCCTGGGCTACATAGTGAGACTCTGTACTAGGCAAATGCTAGTACAGAGCCCTAGGTTCAATCTCTAGTACCAAAAAATAAAGGCTCTCCCCGACAAAATACCCTATTATTTTAAAAGGTAAATAATAAATTTACAGTGAAGAAACTTGGAAGATAGCATTTGTTTTCTCTTTTAGTTCTTTGAGAACTTCATACAGTGTATTTTGATGATATTCACCCCATCTCTCAACTACTCCCAAATTCGCCACCACCCCTCCCCTACCTAACTAACTTCATGACTACCCTCCCTTTTTAACCCATTAAGTCCAATTTGTACTGCAAATCTGCTCTTGGATGTGTGACCTTTCACTGGAGTGTGGTCAACCTCCCAGGGTCCACATCCTTAAAGAAAACTGACTGTGCCTCTCCCAGCAGCTGTCTGTTGCCAATAGCTCCTCAGCTAGGGGTGGGACTTCATGTCCAACCCCCCTCTCCATGCTGGGATTTCTGCAGACACCAACTTAAAAGTGGGAGTTCAATGCCCCCACTGATAAGACAAATCAGAATTGTATACTACCTGACAGGAAATATGAAAAGAACATGTTACTGCTTCTGTAACGGGCCTCCCAAGTGTCCAACCTAAACCTATCATGCAGAAACATCAGATGAAGTTAACAGAAGGACAATCTAGAAAGTAACTGTAATTTCCCAAGTGCTAAAGATCAAGGACATGTGAGGCTCTTGATGATTAAGTAAGTTTAATGATTAAATAAATTTAAGTACACACGTGCACACACATAATTGAAGGTAATGCCTCACTCCGAACTGGATCTATTATTTGTGAATGGCAGTTGATGAAACTTGTGTGGGATTTGATAATTGCGTGGCTGTGGTGTGTCAGTGCTGATTTCCTGCCTTTGATGGTTTCATCGTGGTGGGAGAAGAAAGTCTTCGCAGGAAAAACACTGAAGTATTCGGGAGTGATGAAGCGTGTTCGCAGCTACTCTCAAGTGATTGGGGAGGGAAAAGAGTTTGAAACTTTTCCTTAAGTTTGCACCTGTTTCAAAAATTAATTAGAAAACATGCATAGCTATGACCATGAATAGACGAATGAACATAGTATTTTAATCAGCTGTTTTTTTCTTAAGAAGGTCCTGCTTCTTAAAGGAGATTAGTCATAAACAGGAGTCCTGACTCTAGAAAAGAATGGCTTTTGAGTCCTGGAAAGAGTGAGTCTTCTGGGCACTTAAAGTTTTCCTAAAATTGTTTCTGCTCTTTTCTTCCCAACACTCTCAAATGTAATCTGTTTTTATTATTTTATTTTTGGAGATTTTATTTGTTTTTATTTTATATATATATTAGTGTTCTGCCTGGTTGTTTGTCTGGCCACCATGTGGAGAGCCGGTGGAGGCCAGAAGAGGGCATCAGATTCTTTGGACCTTACTATAGATGGTTGTTAGCCACCACCTGGGTATGGGTCCTCCGGAAAAGCAGGGCTCTTAACCTCCAAGTCACGTCTCCGGCCCCTCCAACAGAATCTGTTTTAAGTGAAGATCTATATGCCACTCAAAAGTCAGGCAGTGGACACGTGAGACGGCTCAGAGAGAAAGGCTCTGGCTGCCAAGCCTGATGACCCAAGTTCCATCCTGGGAGCCAACAGTGAATGGGAAGAGCTGCGTCCCGGGAGCTGTCCTCTGATGTGACATCTACACATGTGCACACGTGCCAGCACAGACACACAGTAAATACACAAATATAACAGAATACTGCCTTTAATAACATCTCAACACCTCTGGGTAAGAATGCAATGGAAACCACACAGCTGCCTCCTGGAGGACTCGCTGTTCCCTTTTGTCTTTACATTCATTAATTTATTTTGTGTGGGGGAAGGCAGGCGTGGGTACACATGTGGGGTCAGAAGACATCCTGTCCTCCTTTTTCTTCCCCTCTACATACGGATTCCAGGGATCGGACTCGGGCTGTCGGGCTTCACAGCGCGTGGCTTTACCCACTGAGCCATCTTACTGGCTCAGATTACAACCTTCAGAAGTATATATTTAATTTATGGGAAATCTACTAATACCTGAATTGCAGAATTTCTGGAACAAAGTTATTTCTAGTGTCTTCTAGTCATCTTATGAACTCACAGGCTGGATTTGTGTGGTTTACGACATTCAAGTTTGCTAGATAAACCTCCCCTCCAAGCACTTTTAGAACCTTGAACATTCATTGCACTCAGCCGGTTTTCACTGTCTCATTCTGGAAACTCCAGTTCTGAAGTGATTGGTTTACATGCTTGATCATTGCTTTATATATCTAGAAATAAAATTTGCAGCTAATAATCCCTCCTTTATCTATATTCCCTTATTAATAATGCCATCACCTACCTGGCCTCCCAAGAAATATGGGAATCACATTGACTTCCTTCTTCTCAGCCCTTCACATACACAATGCACTCATCACACATGTGCACACAGGCACGTACACTCACACACACATGTATACATACAGGCACACACAGTCATACACACATGCACGCATGTGTATGCACACATAAGTACACATACACAATACACAGACACATTCTCTACCCCTACTTGGCCTTAGGTTTTGCTCCTTGTTTCTGATATTTTCTTTTTCTTTTTCTTTTCTTTGTTTGTTTGTTTGTTTTGTTTTTCGAGACAGGTTTCTCTGTGTAACCTTGGCTGTCCTGGTACTCACTCTGTAGACCAGACTGGCCTCGAACTCACAGAGATCCACCTGTCTCTGCCTCCCAAGTGCTGGGATTAAAGGTGTGCACCACCACTACCGGGCTCTGATATTTTCTCATATATCTCTGCCTTCAAACAAAGAAACAAACAATCAAACAAACTCTGAAAAGCCTTTTAAATGTCATCAGTAACAGTAACAAATATCTTTTTTTTTATTTCTCCATTTTACTAGCTACTGTCCCAAGGGTTTTGCAGAGATCCCCACCCCTCACCCCCAACTCAATCTTTAAGTACACAATTACCTTCCTTTTATTGTAGAAGAAACAGAGGAATAAGGAGGAAGTTACATATGCAAAATCACAAAACTGGGCCTGGAGAGATGGCTCAGAGGTTAAGAGCACTGGCTGCTCTTCCAGAGGTCCTGAGTTCAATTCCCAGCAACCACATGGTGGCTCACAACCATCTAGAGTGGGACCTGATACCTTCTTCTGGCATAAAGGCATGCATGAAGATAGAGCACTCATAAATAAATAAATAAATAAATCTTTAAAAAAAAATCACAAAACTTAAGCTAGGTGGAACTGAAGTTTGAAGCTGTAACCTGACATCAGAGTTGGGTTCCTGACCCACCTTCAATCATCTTCGATTTCTCCCCAGCATATCGGACTCTTTTCTGTTCCTACACTCTCTTATGTATACATCTTTATTTTCCTATATTACATTTATGGATGTGCTTACCAGTATTCCTGGAGGACTAAGAGAACTATATTATTTATATTTATAAAAGTTGGGAGACCCACGAATCCACATTAGTATATTTCTAAATGAGCCTACATATGTCACTCTACTCCAATGCTTGCCGATATTTTGCAAAATTTGCTACAATTATTTCTTCCTTAGTTTATTTTCTGTCTTCCTGAAGTATCCTTGTTGTTGTTGTTGTTGTTGTTGTTTTGAGACAGGGGCTCTCTATGTAATCTTGACTATCCTAGAACTTGCTGTGTAGACCAGGCTGGCCTCGAACTCAAAGAGAGATACCTGCCTTTGCCTCTTGAGTTCTGGAATTAAAGATATGTGCCACCATGCCTGGCCTTCCTGAAGCATCTTAAAGCAAAATCCAAACATTCTGAGACATTATCCATAAATACTTACTAGAGTATATTTTAAAGGGGCATGTGTGTGTGTGTTACACATGTAAGTGCTCTGTATGTGCAGGGATGCTTGTGTGACAGGTCTTTTACCCATTTGAGCCATCTCCTCACCCCCTAAAGGAGCTTTTAAAAACCTAATCATATTACCATACCTAACAAAACTAATACGAATTACTATCCTCTTAATCGTGACTTTCTTTTGAGACAAGATCTTTCTGTATAACTCTGGCTGGCCTCAAACTTTTGATGATCCCTCTGCCTCAACCGACCAGAATGCTGGAACTACAGACATGTACCACATGCCTGGCTTAATCATGAGTTTCTTGACAGTAGACGTGCTTTTGATTTTGTCTTTTTTTTTTTTATTTTGTTTTGTTTTGTTGGTTTTTTGAGATAGGGTTTCTCTGTATAGCCTTGGCAGTTCTGGAACTCACTCTGTAGACCAGAGACTGGCATCAAACTCATAGACATCTGCCTGCCTCTGCCTCCCAAGTGCTGGGATTAAAGGTGTGCACCACCACTGCCCAGCATGATTTCGTCTTTATGCTCTGAGTACCTAGCACAACCCTAGTCCATGCTAGAGTTTAGTGAATATCTGTTATGACTCAGAAGTTTGTTTTTAAGTTGTTTTAAAACCACATAACATTTTCCCCACAGAGACAATGTAGAAGTAACTATAAGGTTGGGTTAACTGACAACCTCCACTTAATCTACTGATTAGATTAAATAGCATCAAAGTTTAGGCCTGAGCCCTTTGGAGCCCCAAAGCCTAAACTGCTTTATCTTTAAATACTGAGTCTTAGGAAACTGGAGTCTAATTTAATTGAGCCCTGAGTTTCCTTGTCCCCATTGTCAGTTGAGGTAGGACACAGCAAGATCTGCACTGGGTAGAAAGGCCATTGGTAAAGAAGCAACAAAAATTCACTGTGGCGGACCAGCCCCCACAATTATTTACCCCAGGGACTCTTGAGGAATGAGGGATAAGAGACTTAGTTAGAAATAGAGGGGAGAGAAACAGAGAGGAACGCAGGATAGACTCTAGTGGTCCTGGATCCTTATCCACCGGCCCAGAAATTTATTCCAAAGGTCTATTTATAACAATGCCAAGGGGTGGAGCAAAAGACCTCCCCCTTGCTAATTAGACCCTTACAAACACCTGGTACCCAGGCCCGTGGTCCAATCAACCTCCCATGCAGTCCTGCTGGGTACAGCCAGGAGGAGACCTAGTGGGCTACAACAATTCACCCTGCTAGAAAAAATGTGCTAAGACACATTCTATCACTTCACAAAAGAAGTACATAGTGACCAAACATAAAGAAACAAACGCCCAACTTCTTTGCTCCAAGAATACAAGGATGGTGGTGAGATTATTTTGCCTACCAGATGGGCAATTGTTTAAAATGTTTGTAACAGGGGTTGGCCAGATATCTCAGCAGGTAAAAGCACTTGCCACTGAGCCTGGCAACCCAAGTTCTAGCTCAGGAACCCACGTGGTGAAAGGAGAGAGGTCAACCCCACATGCTGTCCTCTGCACATGCACACACTCACATAGGTACACATGTGTGTGTAAATATGTAAGTAAGTAAATATAATTTTTAAAAGACTCTCTATTTTTAAAATGTTAATAATACGGTGTTTGCCAGGGTAAAGGCAAAGATACTTATATGTCCAAAACACTATTTCATTTATCCACTGAGTACATTTCAATAATTAAATGTGTGTGTGTGCACATTCATTTTATAAGTTCTGTTTAGCTTCCTTCAAGTCTTTCCTGCCATTTCTGTCAATTTAATCATTTGTCCCTATATAAAATTTTACCCTTAGTTCTTCACATTTTCATTTCTAGCTAGTCTATATTCCGCAGCAGCGTCTGAACTGCCTCAGGAACTGCCGTTACTTAGACTAGGCATTTGACTTCAGACATCAGAGACCTCAGTAAACAAAAGAGACCTTTTTTGGCCAAATTGGGTGGTTCCATACTAGTATGGAATGTGGGAACCCACAATCAACAGGGTTTCAAGCTCCCCTCTCTCTTTAAACACAACTCCCAACATTTCACCGTCTCCCACCATCTTCTCCACAGTGAAGACAGGACACAGAGTAGAAACAGCTCTGCCCTTTGATAGCTGGCCTTACCATTTACACACATTGCTTCTGCTCATATTCACAGGAGGAAAGGTCCCAAGACCACATCAATGTATAATGTGGTCTAGGACATGTAATTATTAACCCTTGAAACTCCTGTTGCGGCTGATGGAGTATAAAATGGATGCTGGAGAGAAGTAGTGATAGAAATCTCCATGTTTTCGCTGGTTATCCCTCATAGTGACTGGCCTTGGGTGCTTGATGATCCTTAATTATGAGCTTATGGTTTGGACTGGTTTTTTTTTTGGGGGGGGGAGTTTGGGGGGCACAAGGTTTCTCTGTGTAGTTTTGGTGCCTGTTCTGGATCTCGCTTTGTAGACCAGGCTGGCCTCGCACTCACAGAGATCCACCTCCTCTGCCTCCCAAGTGGGGTTTGGACTGTTTTTGACAGGGCTCAAGAGGTTGTCTTCAGTTCAGCTCGCTCACCTCTGCTGGCCTAAGATTCTGAGTTTCAGATCTTTTAAGATCTTTGCCCCTGGAGGGGACCCCACGTGCTCCCGGTTCTGACTTTAGGGCTGTGTTGTTGGGTTTGGGGTTTAGTTTGACTTCATGAACAAACTAATGTTTACTGACTTTGTAAGATCTCATCAATACATCTAAGGTAGGCTTTACTTAGAATCTAGTTGTTTCATAGAAAAAGGATCCTTCAAGGAATGTGGCCCAGATGTTACTAAACCAGTTACATTCCGTTCACTTCACTTGTCTTCAGGTCTGGCTTTCAAGCTTGCCGAACTCACCAGTTAACTTTCTTATCAGGGAACTTAATGGACGCATCTCTGTCTTCACATTGACACAGCTGGCCATTTATTATTCTTAAACCTTAAGTGAGCCAAACAGCACCTTGAAAGCTGGGGATTGAAGAAAACAGACAAAAATCCCCAGTGAGGAAATGGGCAGCAAACAGTAAACATAAGCCATCTGTTTTGGCTGTAAGTGCTGTGGATGAAAACTGGACAGGGCGTGAAGACTGCTCTGGGAGAAAGAGTGCAGTTCAAAGAGGGGGCGGGGCGGGGCGTGGGGTGGAAGGCTAGGCCTCACTGGAAAGGTGACATGGAGCGATGCCTAAAGGAGGAAGAGACTACACAGGGGGCAAACATTCCAGATAGTGACTGTAACCATGCCAAGGTCTAAAGGCAAGGCTGAACATGGAGGATCCATGAAGAGGAGGGGCACCTGGTGTGGCTGGAATGGAGTGATGGGAGAATACACTAGGAGATGATGTGTGTAATCATATATGTCAGTACCTATGGAAGGGCGGAGTCAAGCGAGACTCTGGCCTGCCATCCAAGGAGCAATATATAATGGGACACAGGTAAAGCCACAGAACATGTGGTGATACATAGATTAATAGAAATGGGTTGAGTTAAGTTATAAGAGATAGCTAGCAAGAAGCTTGAGCCATAGGCCATACCGTGTGTAATTAATATTAAGCCTCTGAGTAATTTTATTCTTTTCTGAGCTTCATCAAAGATGATGTTACTGAATCAAAGCAACTCTTCATAAAGAAATGACAAATGTTTGAAGAGCCTTAAAACAAGAATAAAGATACCCGGGTGGCTGGGTGGTGGTGGTGCACACTTTTAAACCTAGCACTAGGGTGGCAGAGGCACTATATTTTTTAAAAGATCTCTTAGGCCAGGCGGTGGTGGTGCACACCTTTGATCCCAGTGCTCAGGAGGCAGAAGTAGACGGATCTGAGTTCAAGGCCAGCCTGTTCTATAATGTGAGTTCTAAGACAGCAAGGGCTACACAGAGAAACCCTGTCTAATAAAACAAACAAGAACTTTTAGAATAAAGCAAGAAAAAGAAGGTAGAATCGGAGACAGAAGGCAGGTAGAGGGACTGGACCACTCAGTACAGGTCAATGGTAAATTTAAAAGGAAATAGCAGAAAGTGGAACAGTTCTGGGAGATTTCAAAAAGGCCTAACTTTTGCATTATGGACATAGAAGAAGGAGAAAACACGATTGCAAAGGCATAGAGAATATCTCCAATAAAATAATAGAAGAACTTTGCCCAGTCCTGTAGATACAAGAGACCCGTAGAACTCTGAATAGACCAGGACCAGAAAAGAAACTCCCCATGACATATATACTTAAAACATTAAAAACCAGAATAGCTGGATGGTGGTGGCGAATGCCTTTAATCCCAGCACTCTCGAGGGCAGCCTGGTCTACAAAGAGAGTTCCAAGACAGTCAGGACTACATAGAGAAACCATGTCTCGGAAAACCTTAAAAACAAAACAAACAGACAAACAAAAAACCTAAATAAAGAGTATTAAAAGCTGCAAAGGAGCAAGGTCAAGTCACTTATAGTGTGGAGCCCACCAGAGTAAGACTCGGTGACTACCTGACAGAAACTTTTAAGTGCAGAAGGGCCTGACAAGATGTATTCTAAGTTCTGAAAGATAACAACCCTGCAAAACTGTATACTAAATTGAAGAAGAAATAAAAACATTGCACAATAAAAACACATTTTTTGAAAAATAATTTTATGACCACTAAGCCATCTTTACAAAGGACACTAGAAGGAATACGCTGGTCTGACAACAAAGATAAACACATTAAAGATGTCACAGGGAGTACATAAATAATTCCAGAACATTTAATTAAAGGAGGTCTAAGAAAACACCACAACAAAATGACAGGAATTAATACACATTGTTTGATAACAACACTTAACATTAATGGTCTCAATTCTCCAATAAAGAGATGTAGACTAGCAGGTTGGATTATAAAACAGGACCCATGTGGTGGTGAGGGCAAGGGAAAGATGCCCTCCCCGCCCCGCCCTTGCCCCTACTACCTGTGGTGGGCAAGGGAGCATACCCATCCTTACCAACTGCAGCACTCGGGAAAGTGGGCCCTGCACCTCGCCTGGGCAGCAGGATAGAGCCATATGGTGGTATGGGAGGGGGAGAGACACCCCGCACCACCACACTCCCCCATCTCCCACCCCCACACCCACCCCCGCCTGTGGCAAGTGGGAGAGCTGTCCCTGCCCCTGCTCCTCACCAGCTGAAGCACTAGGAGAGAGGCCCCTGTACCTCCCTGGGCAACACAGTAGAGCTGGCCCTAATGGTGTAGGTGTGGGAGAGCCGACCTTGAGGGAGTGAAAGCAGGAGAACTGGCCCCGCCCCTTACCCCCTTAGCAAGGGGTGTACAAGCCAGGGCAGTGCTGGAGAGCTTACCCTGGTGGTGAGGCTAGGGGAGAGCTGGCAGGCTGACCAAACCGGCAACTACCCACGCCCAGAACCAGAGTTGACCCACCCCGGCGTTCACCCCATCTATGATCTGCTGGAGCACGTGAAGGGGCCGGTTGTGCAGATCCAAAGCTGCAGGATCTCCATGACACAGGGCAACAACAGGACACCCAAGAGGAGTGCCATGGAGGGCCCAGCATCCAGAGTGGAGCAGAAACCAGAGGTCTTGAACCAGAACAGTGACTCTTTGCAATGAACACTTGCAAGTAAAGATATATGGATTAAAAAGAAAAAGAAAAGAAAAGGAAATACCACACCTTTAATCCCAGCACTTCGGAAGCAGAGGCAGGGAAATCTCTGTTTTTTTTTTTAATAATAATAATAATAATAATAATTTTTTAATGTGCATTGGTGTTTTGCATGCATGTATTCTGTGTGAGGGTGTCAGATCCCCCAGGAACTGGAGTTACAGTTGTTAGCTGTCATGTAGGTGCTGGGAATTGAACCTGGGTCCTCTGGAAGAGTAGCTAGTACTCTCAATACCTCCAGCCTGAGATCTCTGTAAATCTGAGGCCAGCCTAGTCTACAAAGTGAGTTCCAGGACAGCCAGGGCTGTTACACAGAGAAACCCTGTCTTGAAAAACAAAACAGAAACTATCAGACCAGCTGGCGTTTGACTGAGCTTTTCTGGACTCAACTGACTTGACTATAGCCTGTAAGAAGAGTTAGAGTCTGATCCACATGTCCATTCTAGAGCTTAGGCTGAAGGGCAGTAGCTACCCCGGGGGTGATGTATAGTGTTATCAGGAAAGCAAACCAATCATACTAACAGGTTTTGAGCCTTTGTTCACATTCTTTCCACTGGTCAAAGCAAGTCACACAGACAAGCCTTAAGTCAAGAGGTGGGACATGCACTGTGTCCCCCACCTTTAATCCCAGTGTTCAGCAGGCAGAGGGAGGCAGATTCAATTCAAGGCCAGCCTGGCCTGTAGAGCTGGTTCCATAACTATATAATAAGACCCTGTCTCAAAAAAGAAAAGAAAAAGAAAAAAGGGTATAGTTAACTATGTTCTTTGAAATAACCGTGTTAAGGAAAGAAATTATTCTCTGTAGCATATGAACTTCATGTAAGCTTGTATCTTTCTCATTTAAAAGAAAGAATGAAAGAAAGGAATTAGCCCATTAATTATTTAAAATACGTGGTGCAACTGTTCCTATGAATTAATCCAAGGCACTTTGAAGACAATTACACTCTGTGTTAATAACGTTGCCAGGCCTTTCCAGTATGCTGCCCTCCAAAGAGTACTGTGATTTTGTTGACAACGTTCACTATTACATATGCATATGGAAAACAGGCATTTTCTTCAGAATTACCGTAATAGCATTAAGAGATTATTACTTTTTCCAGTTTTCTTGGAAGAACATTCACTAAATCAGATTATTGTTTACTTGACTGCTCTTCTCTCTGTCCTGTACATTTAGGTAACTAGAATCCTGGAAAATATAAACTTCAGGATAAAAACATGATTTTATACATTAATGATCTCGAATAAAAGCGGAGTGCTACCTTCGTGCATCACTTCTTTCTACAAAGTTAAGTCTGCGTTCTGCTTAGGAGAGATAACACTTTTGTCCCTGTAGGCGGCCCCCTGGTGTAGCCATTAGTTGCTAATTACTTGCAAACAAATAAACAATTAACTCCTTAAGCTGCTGGCTGGGCAAGTGTTCATTGACTTGCTAAAACTTTCTAAAACAGGATTTTAATTAGTGACGTTCAAAACCCAGCCCCCTAGTCAACAAAGCTATAAGGTGAAGTACTGGAAGGTCTGCTCTGCACACGTGGGGCAGGAGCCCTCCAGCTCTGTACCACACAGAAGAGGATGTCTCCCAGCCTTCGGGAAGGTGCTCAGCTCCAGAAAAGCAAACCCTCATCCTGCTCCTTCTCAATTGAGAGCATTTTAGGACTGGACCAGAAAAAAGATTGTGGACCGGCAGCAAGACCCCACAGACCGTGGGCAGACACCTGCAGCGACTCGGGTATGCCACAACTTAATTTTTAAACTCATCTGCCTTTTTAGCTTGCCCTTTATTTCACACAGTATAGAGTTAGAAACTACGATTTCATTCTGTTCCATAAATGCAAAAGGCCCCTGACAGGATCATAAGGGAGTAGAATGCCTGCTGGGAACAGATGCTATTCAGTCACAGAAAGAACTAACATTTACTTCAGAAGACCCTCTGTATATGTTTGACACATCAGGCATTCTAACTCTCTTTTCAGTGAGAAGTAAATGGTAGAGTCCAAAACATTCTCTCACCAAGGCAGAATTTTTCTCTTCTATCCTTCCTTCCTTTCTCCCTTCCTTCCTTCCTTCCTTCCTTCCTTCCTTCCTTTCTGAAAAATTCTCTAGAAATTTTCAAAATAAGTTACTGAAATGACTTCTTCCTGAATTTGCGGAACACAGGCAATCTAAGATGGAGTTTATTCTTCTGATTTTAGAGAAATACGGCAACTCGTGCCTACGTGCCCCAGATCTTCCCAGTGAGATCTCATTTCCTTGTCCCGTGGATCATCCAATGCCAGAAGAAGGGGCTTCGAAATATGAAAACTATTTTTCAGCCTCAGAAACACTCTCTTTGAAAAGAGAGTTGAGCTGGTACAGAGGACGAAGACCAAGAACTGCTTTTACCCAAAATCAGGTGGGAAGATTTTTCACCCAATAGCGATAACACAAAGGCTGTAACTGATGTCCGGTGAACAAAAGCTGTTCACTTTGGGATCAGTGTAGAAGTATCATTAATGAAACAAGGGACTCATATTTTAACAGTCTCTGGGTAATCGATTTTTTTTTTAATGCATTTAGGTTAACTGTCCAAGTTTAAGTGCATTTTTTTTTTTTTTTTTTTTTTTACTGCACAAAGGGAAGCCCAATTTTGGTGACATATGGAGTGTTATCACATTAAAGAATTCTTTCCTTATTCTAGGTTGAAGTATTGGAAAATGTCTTCAGAGTGAACTGCTATCCTGGCATTGACATCAGAGAAGACTTAGCTCAGAAGCTGAATCTAGAGGAAGACAGAATCCAGGTAATTTTCAAGCACAGTTGTTACTTGTGGTGATAATAACAAGTGTTATTAATAACAGCAATGTGTCTGAGAACTATTTTATTTTCCCTTGATTTTAGATTTGGTTCCAAAATCGTCGGGCAAAGCTGAAAAGAGCCCGTAGAGAATCACAGTTTCTAACGGCAAAAAAAACCCTGAACACAGATCTTCTGAAATAGGTTTTAAAAGTACACATGTGAGATTCTCTTCCAATTGTGGAACACAAGGAATCAATGGAAATCCCAAGTATTTAAAATGTTACTGTCTCTTTCCTGTACCTAATGAATATTGTCATGCTTTCTGAAAATATTGCAAATAATTATGATTCTAGCATAGTACTTATTATATCTGGACATTTTTAGTTATAATAAATAAAACTTTTCCTATATATTTTAATAAAAATTTTTAAGAAATGATAGCTATTTTAATATACTTTATTCTTTGAGATTTCATAGATGTATATAGTGGATTTTAATCATATTCATCCCTTTTCCTCCTCATAACACTTCTCAGATGCATCCCATTCTCCTGCCTCTCTCCCAACTTCAACAATAACTATTTTCAAATGAATAAAGTTAATGTAATAAATTAGTATGTGAACTAAAATCACTATGTTCATGCATAACTAAGTGATTCCCACAGGCTGGATGCAACTTACAAAATATTTCAAAGATGCTGGAGAGATGGCTTAGAGGTTAAGAGCACTGACTGCTCTTCCAGAGGTCCTGAGTTCAATTCCCAGCACCCACATGGTGCCTCACAACCATCTGTAATGAGATCTGGTGCCGTCTTCTGGCATGCAGGCAGAATGCTGTGTATATCATAAAATAAAATCTTTAAAAAAAAAAAAAAAAAAAAAAAAAAAAAAAAAAAAAAAGATATAATAATTAAAAAAAGAAGGGTCCAATTCATTTCAATTAGTTTCTTTCGGGTATATTTTGAAACACAATTTTACACGTCTGTGTTATATAGAGTGAGTCATTTGTGAATCTTCTGTTGATTTCTGGCCATGTGTTCAAACAAATCCTTACAGCACACCAATTTCAAGTTATTTTTTTAAGTCATCATGGCAGAGTACAAATATAAGACCATCAGTTCTCATATCCCCATTATCGCATTGTACTGGCAAAAAGAACTAAATGGCAGGACTGGTGAGACAGTTCAGAAGGTAAAGGTGCTTGCTGCCGGGCCTGGGGACTTAGGTTCCATCAATCCCCCAGATCCCACGTGGTAGAAAGAGAAAATCAACACTGGAAAGCAGTTCACTGATCTCCACATGTGCATCGTGAACCTGCACACACACACACACACACACACACACACACCACACACCACACACACACATACCACACACACACACACACCACACACACACACACCACACACACACACCACACACCTCACACACCACACACACACACCACACACACCACACACACACACCACACACACACACCACACACCTCACACACCACACACACACCACACACACACACCAAACATCACACACCACACACACACACACACACACACCACACACACACACCATACACACACACCACACACACACACACCACACACACACACCACACACCTCACACACCATACACACACACCCCCCCCACACACACACACCACACACCTCACACACCACACACACACACACCACATACCACACACACACACACACACACACCACACACACACCAAACACCACACACACATACAACACACACACACACAAAACACACACAACACACACCTCAACACACACACACAACACACACACATTACACACACCACACACCACATACACACACCACACACACACACACATACCACACACACACACACATACACACACACACACAGCACACACTCACATAGGCACACCTGCGTACACCACGAATAAACAAGTGTAACTTTAACATTTTAAAAATGAGTCAGTTTGCAAATAAACGCAAATGTTCGAGTAACTTTCAGGTACATTTGCTCTGCTCTCCTTTTGTTGCAAGTGATAGTGAGCATCTGGTTGTTTCAGTTTCCAATTTAATGACTCCAATCAGCTGCATGCTTCAGTACTGTGCTACGTTGACTGGCTTTTTGTATGTGCTCTGGCACCACTACTGGAAATACCGAGGCACTTTCAATGGGCAAACCAGGCCTGCCACCTGAAGACAGATCGAGGAGATCTGTGGCAACAAGGGAGTCCTTTCCTCTGTTTAAAAACAAACAAACAAACAAAAACCTAGGTGTTCGTTTCCCAGTTAATGAAAAAACCTAGGTGGGTAAGTTTTTGTTTAGCTTTGACGTGTTAGTTTGAACACTCTGATTCCGTCCAACGGCAGCCAGATTCCAGTTTTCTCCACCTGAGTTGAATTTTCCCTTCTCTTTCCTATCTCTCCTAACCCTCTGTCCACCCTGTTTCCCTGTGAACACCAGAGTACAGGCTCTTACTGAACCTATCAAATCCATCACCACTACAGGTTTTTTTTTCTGGGGTATTTATTTATTTATTGAAAGACAGCTTGCCATTATTTCTGAGCTGGACTCGGAACTTTGTAGAATAATTTACTGACAGCACATTTGGGGCAGAGAGCTGTTTCCCAACAATCGGACAGCAATAACCTGCTGATTCTTTTCCACTGTTTCCAAGAAGGGAAGGAGGAGAAAAAGAAGGTGAGCGGGATTGTCACCAGGAAGGCCTGAGTGTTAGAGGGCGCTGTCACTGGGAAGGCCTGAGTGTTAGAGGGCTTCTGAGGAGGACGGGGCCACTCCTACCAGCATAAGGACTACTGCCATTAGTTAAGAGCTGGAGCAGTCCTTAGGGAGTCAATCAGCAAACGCTTCTCCATGAGCAGCTTTCTTTGCTCTCCACTGGGCTCCCATGAAAATGTTGAGTTTGATGGTTGGAAGCTGGTAAGAGCAGGCGGAGGGGACAGTGTGTCATGTCATATGAAGAAGCTTATTTTATAACAATACTGCCGAAGTAGAAGCCACCTCAAGTCTTATCCTTCGGAGAGAATCACCATTAAATATTTTATAAATCTTATATATCATTAAAAAATTGTTGGCATTCTGTTGGTTGGGCTATTGTTTATTCAATATCATAATTTGCAGTATCTTGCTATGTTAGAGTCACTGTTCTTTCTCAAGTCTTGAACAGAAAAAGAAACTACAATATTAAATTTTGAGCATTTTTGAAGTAGTGTTTTTCACAAATTTTGGTTTCAAACAAAAACCACAGTTTGTCTGTAATTGAACCAAGCTCATAAAGAGGATGAGGAGCCTGTAAAAAAAAAAAAAAATTCCACAATCTAAAAGAAAATGAAATAGCATCACAAACATTGATCAATAATCAACAATCTTTAAAAAGGAAGTGTGAAAGCTGGCGATTCTAAAAGTCTGATGAGGAGGAAAGCTGTGACTTGGCGATGTCTTCGTCTCTACATTTCCCAGCACAACCTTATATGATTGACTCCTGGGTCCCAAAACTCTGCTTAGCTTACAACTAAAGGAAGTTATGTATAACTGGTGGTGCTGTGTTTTTATAGCTGAGATAACAATGCAGTAGCACAAATTATGAATGATGTAATGAGCATTGGGTTAAGTAGTCACTCACCTAGCCTGCATAAAAGCCAAACTCCAGTTCAAACTCCAATGCCACAGAAAAAGGGTTACAATTGTAATTGAAATAAATAATATTTAGATGTTAGAAAAAATAGGATAGTTTGTATTGTTGAAAATAACTATAAATGTGATGTATAGCCATTTATTTTTTTATTTATTAAATTTTTAAAATTTATTTTACATACCAACCACAGTTTCTCCTGCCTCCTCACCTCTGGGTCCCTCCCCCTGTCTCCCTCTACCC